>NC_079136.1:85928119-86253119 GCF_945859705.1 Episyrphus balteatus | reverse complement strand
GTTTGATGAAAAGAATTTAAAAAAAGTTATATAATTTCATGTAGTATTTTCGTTTTTAATATGTGGAAGAAATCCCTTTTAAAGAGCTTTTCAAAATAAGTTTAAAACCCTGGTTGGACGTCGAAATTCAATTTCCATCCAAGAGAGGAAGCACAGGAAGCTCGAAACAAAGACATAAAACGTTTTTAAGAAGGTTTTTCAAGAAAATTTTGGAGGCAGAAAAATATAGAAGATGTATTTCACAGCCGCACAAATATGATTTTATATATGTAACTATTTGGTTTAAATTAACAAATTAATTACACTGGGCAAATTGAGGGCAGATTATATATGTATATAAAAAGCTTAATCAGCCACTAAGTAACTTTTACCATTGACCTTTTGGATATTGGATTTATGAAAAAAAAAAAATACATTTTTCTAATCTTTCTTACTTACTCTCTTAAAATGAGTCTTACAGTATTGATCTCCGGAAATTTGCTGCAAAACGCAATGATTTAATATTGCATTAAAAATAATAATAAAAATTATAACAATCCGTCTTATGTTTTGTTGTTGTTTTAATAATATCTTAAAAACTATTACATTGAAAAATACATTTATAACAAAATTGTAAGTCTACAGCTCTACATTGTTTTTTTTTTTTTTTTTTTTATTTATTTATTTATTTTTAGAAACTATACGATCCCATTATAGTATCACTTGACCGATTAGTTGAAGTAAAAATACATTTAAAATGCTGAAATATACAGGGTGTCCCACAGTCACCGCCCCAAGTGAAAACCATGGATTCCTGAGGTCATTTTAAGTCGAAAAACTTAAGAGGTAATTTTCTCGTTTTCGTCCCGTTTTCGAGTTACCACGGTTTTTATGATTTTTTCTCTTTTGTCCTTAAATTGGCCTTATCTTTGCCAAACTACGTTTGATTTGAAAGATTTTTTTTGCAACCAATCAAGAATTTATTGCAGTTTAAGTTTGTCTCAAAACTTTTTTTCTGCGGACAACCGTTTCTCCACAATTTTGCATCAAACACAACTTTCTTCGTTTTTTAAGTTGTTTTTTACACTTTCATATTATTTAAGTCAAAAAAACACGTTAATGAGTATTAATTTTTTTTGCATTTTATTAAACCCCAGTTTATTTTCATAAAAAAAATAGGTTTTATTTCATAAAAAAGGCTACTGAAAGTAATTAAAAAAAATAAACAAACTGAGTGAATTAAAAAAAAAATAATTTTTCAATACAAAATTAATTTAAATGAATTAAAACTTTTTCTGAGCTTTATCTATTTGTTCTTTTCTTAACCACAATTGCTCAGAAAAAGTTTTTAATTCATTTAAATTAATTTTTTATTTAAAAATTATTTTTTTTTTCATTCACTCAGTTTGTTTATTTTTTTTAATTACTTTCAGTAGCCTTTTTTATGAAATAAAACTTATTTTTTTTTATGAAAATAAACTGGGCTTTAATAAAATGCACAAAAAATTTATACTCATTAACGTGTTTTTTTGACTTAAATAATATGAAAGTGTAAAAAACAACTTAAAAAACGAAAAAAGTTGTGTTTGATGCAAAATTGTGGAGAAACGGTTGTCCGCAGAAAAAAAAGTTTTGAGACAAACTTAAACTGCAATAAATTTTTGATTGGTTGCAAAAAAAATCTTTCAAATCAAACGTAGTTTGGCAAAGATAAGGCCAGTTAAAGGACAAAAGAGAAAAAATCATAAAAACCGTGGTAACTCAAAAACGGGACGAAAAAGAGAAAATTACCTCTTAAGTTTTTCGACTTAAAATGACCTCAGGAATCCATGGTTTTCATTTGGGGCGGTGACTGTGGGACACCCTGTATTTTAATTACGAGTATATATGAAAAATATTGCCCCAGGACGGTGATTAAAATTGAACATGAGAATCAAATTGTGCTGAAAGTCAATAGAGTATTTATGAATTGGAGGCTTTTTTATAGTTGTCGTGCCTAAAATTCTTCATGAAAACTATTAGCAGTGTCGATCATTTTAGATTGAAGGAATATTTTTGCGCTATCTTGAACCTAAAAATGTACATAAAAAAAAAAACAATAAGATTATTATAAAAAATCGTCAAATAACTTCTTACCTCTTTGAGAGATAACTTTCCATCTTTATTAGAATCAGTTAAACTTATAAGCGTGGCAGCTTCTTGTACAGCATATCTTGGGTGTCTAGGGTTAACATAATTGAGTAGTTCTCCTCGATCTGCTCTAGCATCATTATTCTTATCGATAATCCTCTTGAACTCTTCTCGACGTTCTTCGACAGTTTTGGAAATAACTGATCTCCTATAAACATCATCATCATCGTCTACTGTGACATCAGAAAATTCTTCAATTGACAATTGATCATCTCCATCTATGTCGAAGAGTCGCAAAAGATCATCTACCAAACTGAGCAAATTGGCAGTGCTCGATTCGGGATGACGAAAAGCCAAAAATTCATCGAGTGTTAAGCTGAAGAGATCAATACGAGCCGCCTCTGACCAACGTGCTTTGTCACGCATCATTTCTTCTTTTGCCTTACGATCCAGTGATGTATGCTTAACTTCACTATGATCTTTAATTTCGTTTTCATCGACACCATGTTCTTTGAGAAAATAAGTGTGATATTCTTCCCATGTTATCAGTCCGTCACCAGGATCTCTGTCTACTTTGCTGAACTCAATTGGATTCATTTCGATGGCCCACTCAATGTGTTCGATTATTTTTCGGTTAATATATTTGGCCAGTTCTTGGATACCAAGAAATGAGTCTCGATTTTTATCAGCGCTGGAATTTTAAAATAAAATTATATCATTCGGTTAGTTTATAATTTGCTACTGGAATCAAAAGAAGTGAGGAATTCATAGCTATAATTCATTCTTCTTCTTCCTTTTTTCTCGGCGCTGTTATGATCTCGATGTCGAGGGGATCATAACCTTCCCACGTTACTGCTTCACACTAGTGATCCGCCTGTGGGGTTCGCCGGGTTGACCTCAGAAATCGGCGGCAAGCCTCCCGGTTTTGTATTGTTCCGTTTCTGAGGCCAACTGAATGCTGGTGTTTTTGCATTTGCTTGTACCAGGAGTTTTTAGGCCTACCTTTCTTTTTATTTCGTGTTGGAACGTTATAGCTATAATTCATTACTTCTTTTTTAAGGAAAAAATTAAAAATTGAGTAAATAATTTAGCCTAATAGAGTGAAATAGCATTTTAAATTGATAAAAGCTTTTTAAAACATTTATAGATTTTTGAAAGCCATAAATGAAACATACCCATTTTGGCAGTTATGTTAATACCAAACACCAAAAATATGTATGAGACAACTCGGGAGAACTAATTTTGAGCGAATTTTTATTTTCATCCCTCAAAATTGATATTCCAGTGGGCACATTAAAAACTGTTGAAAACGTCAAAAATTTGGGACAAAAAAAATTAATTTTCCCCGTTTTTCGGTAAAAAATCATTTTACGTATGCACAGAGAAAAAGACCAAATTAAGCGGATTTCTGCATGGTTTATTCCATCTTAAATTAAGCGGAAATCCATTATATTTAATATGAAAATCTTCTTATCATCATAAAAAACTTTGGCAATACACCCTTATTTACAGGAAAGAACTCAGGCCATTTTCGACCCCCCTCTAACTTTTATACCAAATATGCCAGAAATTTCAAACTCACTCCATTTGTTGAACTAGTCAAAAACAAACTCCTCATATTGGCAATTTTTGAAATAACTTTAAAAATCGGTAATTAAAAGAAAAATTGTCAAGTAAACAATCAAAATTTTATTGATATACAAATTTGAAGCCAACCTTTAGAACTTGGTACACTTTTACATTTTAGTACTTTTTGTGCCACCATAATTTCAACATAGGAAAACTTTGCTCTTTTTTTTAACAGTAATGTTTTTGTTGTTATAACCCTATTAGGATTAGCGTTAAGGATGGGAAAAACCGGCCGGTTTAAACCGGTTTCTGTTTTTTTGCTTCGGTCAACCGGTTTTTTTCGGTTTTTTGTCCTCGCGGTTTAAACCGATTTTTACAAAAAAAAAACGAAAAACTAAAAAAAAACCGGCTGAAAAAAAAACGTCCAACAAAAAAAGATCCGACGAGACAAAAAAGTGAAAACCCTCAAAACATTCATTCCCTCTCTCAACTTACCATATAATTATAAATTTTCATTCATATTCGGCTTAACAAATTCCTCAAAACTCCTATTAAGAGTGAGTTAAGAACTCTTAGGGCCAATTTATTGAGCCTCCATTAAATTTTGAAATTTGTCGTTTTAGTTTAAAGCTTTGTTAATCTATTGACGTCTTTAAGTTTCCATCATTAAAAATTCATTTAATTCACTCTGCTTTAGTTAAAGTCTTTACTTTTAATGGAAACTTTAAATTTAAAACTCCATTAAAAATATCCCAGAGTTATTTTTTGAAAAATCAAACTGTCAAAAGCTAAATTTTTGTCTTCTTCTTCTTCTTCCTTTTTCTCGGCGCTGTTATGATCTCGATGTCGAGGGGATCATAACTATCCCACGTAACTGCTTCACACTAGTGATCCGCCTGTGGGGTTCGCCGCTAAATTTTTGTCAAATAAAATATATTTAAATTTGAAGATTTGAAGGATAAACAATATCAAAACACAAAAATCATGTCCCGTAAGTATTTGCAGCTAAAAACCAAAGGCTGAAAATATTGTAATTTTTGAGATGATAAGGATTACGCAGCATCTCAACCCTGATTAGTTTCACTAGTCGTGTTTATATTCTCTGTGCTCTTTTGCGCTCTGTGAAGTGGATAAGAAATGCATTAATTTCTTTGAATTTTGTTTCTATTAAAAATCTCAAATGAAGTGTTGTGTATTTAACCCTCATATCCATAGATTCAAAAATTTCTGGCAAACCTATAAATATATTCTTGTCTGGCGAGAGAGATATGCCAGTAGTGGCCAAAACCTGAAGCAACTCATCCCTATAAAGTACATGTCGTTTGAACTAAAAAAAACACAAAAACGACTTGTTCTGTAAACCAAAGTTACCAATTACCAAACGTTATGGTCTTATGAAATTGATTGAACACATTTTCACCATCCCATTTTTCCATATTCATGCATGTTTTATTCATTTTTAATTGTTAACTTAGACTGAAACTTTGTTTGATAAAATAATAAATGAAATGACATTTGACGCTAATGGAGAGTGAATAAATAGAAATCCTGTTTAAAACCTTCGTTTGCTCTAAAAATCCCTCTTAAAAGGTCGAATTTGGTGTTTTAACTAAAACGACTTTTAAATTTAATGCTCAATTAGTTAATGATGCCAAACTTCAAAAAAATCCTTAAAAGAGACTGAATTAAACGAATTTGGTTTTAAATTTTGAAATTCCCTTTTTTAATGGCGATTTAAGTTTAATGGAGAGTCAATAAATTGGCCCTTATAACAAAATCAAACTAAAAAGAGCTTTGCTCAGGGATTTTCTTCGAAAAGTTGTTTTTTTTTTTGGTTGACAAATTAGGATTAATTTTGTTTTTTTATAAATCAAGCAAAAAAAAAACCGAAAATCGGTTTTGCCAAAAACCGGTTTATTGGCCCGGTAAAACCGGTCGGTTTAAATGAAAGGAAAAAAACCGGAAAACCCGAAAACCGGTTTTTGTACTAACAACCGCCATCCCTAATAAGCGTTCAGATCGTAGATGGTAGTGATTTTTTAGTAGGTAGTTTGTCATGTAAAAACATTGACAAAATGTACTAAGAAAAAAAGTACATTTTTTCGATTTTTTTCATGAAAAATTATATTTACATTAGGGCGCTCGTTATTTAAGGGCTTTTTGAGAATCAAGGTCCTAAGTGGAAAAACTATTTCAAAATAATACAAAAAAACCCCTAATTTGATACAAAAAAAAAGTTGTATAGCTGAGTTGTAGAGAATTTTAAGGTAAATAATCTTTTCTCGGATGGTTTTTTTCATAATTTTGATAAAAAGTGCTCAAAACTTTAAAATTGTCATTTTTTCGTCTTTTTTTTTTCCTTTTTTTGGATTGTAACTTTTTTAATATTCAGAATATCGAAAAAGTTTTTTTAACATAAAAGATGCGAAATTTAATTGCCTACGTTTTTTGTCACAACTTTTATGTAGGATAAATAGAAATCGAGATATTCAACAAAAACTAAAATCCAAGATGGCAGCCGAAAGGTGAATTTCGCAAGTGTGAAAAATCAGGGTAATGATATTCAGCCAATGCTCTATCGAATGAGCAAAAAAAATTTGGGG
Organism: Episyrphus balteatus; assembly: GCF_945859705.1. NCBI lineage: Eukaryota > Metazoa > Arthropoda > Insecta > Diptera > Syrphidae > Episyrphus > Episyrphus balteatus. Next base: position 86,246,838 of record NC_079136.1, on the reverse strand, counting down.
GTGGTACAAACTTCTGGGTCAAATTATAAATGCACAGGACTACAAGTTGACTTCAATCATAACAAAAATATTTGAACACAACTGTAACACCTAAAATACATTAATAAATTTTAAAAACAACAGAAGAAATAAGTAGGTATAATTATGTTTTTAGTTTTAAAATATAGTTAATTTGAATACCTAACATTTTGAGAAAAAAGTTGCTCACAAAAATCTTGATTTTAATTTTAAATAACAACACGGCAACAGCGGCAATTTTTAATCCATAGTGATTAAAAAATTTGGTTACCGACGTTTGAAAAAAAAAAATCATCAAAATCGAAGCTGTTCAGTTAATCAACTATTACCACTTTTACGAAAATTTCTCAAAACAATTATCATTTTCCTTTCCATTTGCCAATAAGATCAATTAAAAATTAAAATAACACAAGATCTTTTTTTTTTTCTTTCTTCACCGCTATTAGCGCCATGACAAATTCAAGTGACATTCAAAACCAGTTTCCCCGATTAAGTAATTTAGCGATTCAAATACAACTATACAACTAAAACAACAAAGCATGATGTTGAACTTTTGACATTTTCATACATATCTACCTACTTAAAATCTAAATTCCACTCCAATATTTACCTTTTAAATGCCTTTTCCAATATTTTTAATTCGTCTGTTGAACTTGCCGCCAAAATAACAGTTTCCGGTTCCAGGCGTTCACTTGACGTATCAATGTCCTTTTCCTCTGCCGAATTTGGAGCCAAGGTATTGTGTTTTTTAGAATAGATTAATTTATTCATCGATCCAATTGTTACATTGAATGTGATACCAATAAAGAATAAATAAAAAACAATTGCCAAAAGTGTTGACCATTTTAGCCATCGAATGGGTCGATAAAAGAAAAGATTAGCCATATCTTTTAACCTAAATTGATACCCGCCGCGCAGAAAACAAGACCGATTTCGATCACATCAACATCCGATTCCGATTCCTAAAGCCCAAATGCAATAGTTTGCAAATTCTACCTCCACACCTTCTTCGTTACGATACGATGCCGAATTTTCATCTCGCGTAATAGAGGCGGACGTCTCTGTCTGTCTCTACACACCACCTAACAGGTTTTTGAAAGTGAAAGTTGGGTTGACTGGCTGGTGTTAGTGTTGTTGTTGTTGTTTCTCTTCATACTTTTAATATGACAAAGCATCGATTTTTCAAATGGTAATTAATAGGTCTATTGTGATATCGATGATGGTTGAATGTTTCAAGTAATAGTATTGTTTTTTGTTCATCAATATTTAAGTTAGGATATTAATAAATGTATTTTAAACAACTCTTTATTTCATAATAGGTAACGTTGTTTTGTTGAGGAATTTGAAATATTTTACAGTGAAATGATAGCAAACTGTGAGAAAAAAAAAACTTGCACACTCTGCAAAGCAGTTGAAGTTTCTGTAGGGGTAAATTTTTTGGTGCGAAAGAAATAGTTTTGATGTTGAACGAAAGGGAAAGCTACAAAACAAAAGAATGCCATCTACATTCGAATAGCATACAAATCTGTAAGAAGATTATTCGTTGAACAAGAGTGTTAGTGTAGTGAAGGAAATTTCGAAGAATAAAGATATAGGGCGAAATTCTTTGGGAGCAAATTAATAAACTAACTTTAGTTTTTAGCCTTCAGTCCAGAGTTTAGCCTAATACTCCAGTCAAAGCGTCATTTGACCTTGCGCACAGAGGCACTGCCAGTTTTTATTTCATAGATCGATAGGGGTGTATTGAAAAAGGCTTAAACCCAATTTCTCACCACCTGATCATTCTTTTTAGCGGAGTTATTCACAAAAATGCATTTTTTGGGATATTTTACTTCTAAGCTAATATCTTTGCTCCAGATTGTCGTAGACCAAAAAATAAACATACATTCTCTTCCTTATAATATTTTCTATCGTTGTATGTAATTTCACTGTATTGGAGTGAGTAAATACAAAATGGCAGCCATTTAAAGTCAAATTCTTGTTGTTAAAAAACACATTTTTGTCATTATTTCAAAAAAAGCTTATATCATGATTGACATTTTTCTAACTTGTTTTGTTGGCCTATTCATGTCCTGCATTTTACAGAAAAAATCAGATCTTTATCACCAAAGATGGCCGAGCAGTTGATAAATGAACGCATGCAAAACCGGTGCGAAAACACCCAAAAATATGGTTTTTTCGGAATAACTCGGCTTCAGAATGTCCTACGACAAAAAATAAAGCTATTGATTGTTCGTCACAACATTAACTTCCTATCGATTTGGTGCACACTATTTTTGTTGAAACAAATAAAAAATAAGTAATATTAAGTCAAAGACGTTTTTTTGTTTAGCAAACTCTTGCCTTATTATTTTGTAAACGGTGCAAGTATTGGCTAACAAAATAAAATACTGTTGTAGTCCTTTAAATTATCTACAATTTAAAAAAAAATTAGCTCTCTACGACCCACGGGAGCCGAGTTATATCTATAGAGATATATATATCTCGATCTTCAGCTACAGCCTTAATTACTGAAGCGATTTTCTTTAAACTTGATGGTTAAAGGTTTTGGGTCAGGGGAAATAATGTTTTTTAGGCCCAAAAATAAATGGTACTTTACTTTTTATTATACAGAAGGGAAGAAGGTTGTTTTTTCAAAACGACTGAAACGTTAAAAAAAATAAAATGCACGACTGGGGTCGCACATACTTGCTCTTATGCTAAAAGTAACTCTAATGTTAAAGCTTTTTATTCAAGAAACACCGTTTTAAATTATGATTTACAAAAAACCAAGTATGCCATTTTATTACTTGCAAAAAAAGATATTTTTGGAAAAAAATTTTCCAAAATCGTTAGAGCCGTTTTAAAAAAAAATAATTTTTTTTATATAAAAAATTTCTAACATTTTTCAAAAAAAAAAGTTGGTATGCCATTTTGAAGAAATAATTAATTTACACATAAAAACGAAATTTCAAAATTTTTCACCAACCCCTTTTCAAAAAATTGATTTTTCAAAAAAAATTTTGAAATATTTTTTAAAAATCCAAAAATGCACTTTTTGAAAATATAACCTTTATCTAAACGCTTTTGCTTAAAAATTTTCGTTGAAATCGGGTTAATTTTGTACGAGATATTCAGAAACTAAAAAAACCGTTCTACACCGACAGGTACCGTTAATAACGGTACAAAAAATATTTTTTTTATTTCAAAAGTTGGCTCTTATGTGTAATACTACACACAAAAATTTTAATCAAAATCTTTAAAGCCGTTTTTGAATAAAATTAACTTTTCTATTATATGGCAGGTACCGTTAGTTTTGGTCATAAAAAAAAAATTTCAATTTCCCCTCAGGGAATCACCAAAAACTGCTAACTATCAAGTTTGAAGAAAATAACTTCACTCGTTTAGGCTGTAGCACGAGGTATATACAGACAGACAGACAGACAGACAGAAAGACAGAATTCCCGGACCCCCTTTTTTGGCATTCTCCTTCATCGTAATGTCATGTAAAATTGTGATCTCGAGTTCGAATTTTTTTACGAATCCTAAACTTGCCCTATATGTAGTACCTATATCGCAAGTAAAAATGAAATGCAGAGGCCGAATTACGGCATACGTTCGCATACGTATGGTCGCTATATGTCGTAATCGTACGCCGTGATTCGACCCCAGGGCTGAGTCGCTTTCTCTTTTGGTTATATAGTTGCTAAGAATGTTAAATCTTTTTATAATATTAAATAATAATTTTAGTTCAATTTTATGATTAATTTGGAAAGAAATGTAAAAAATTCAAATGGGGATAACTGTTTTAAATATTCGTTTATTGACTACATAAAATTTAAATAATCATAATTTAACTATTTTTATAATTAAAATTGACTAATATAGTTAATTTGGAGAATACGCGTACTTCGATTGGCTATTAAAATAGTGACAAATAACTATTTTTTAACTATTTAAAATAGTAATCCCGACAGTAACTATTTTTTAAATAGTCTTATGGCCATATTATTCACTAGTTTAAAAAATACATCTGGATGTAAAATTGTCAGATGTCAAAAATAAATCCAAATGCAAAATAGTTATCCCGATTTTAGCTATTAAAATAGTTAAAAAATAGTAAAAAATGACTATTTTTTTTCTCTGTGTGATAGTGAATATCATTAATTTGGATTTATTTTTGACATTTCAATTTCTTTACATCCAGATGTATTTTTTAAACTAGTGAATAATATGGCCGTTAATCTCCAAATGACGTAAGCCAGTTGATTATACGAAGAATATACGGATTTTTGTTGAAATTGTATCACCCTTTTTTTAAAATAACTAATTTTTGTATACAAATTTTTTCCAAAAAATATTTGGTACGTCATGCTAAAGAAATAATTTATCCATTTTAATAAAATTCAAATTTCAAGAAAATTGAATTACCAGTTTTGAATATATTAGGTGTGCTTTTTTGTTTATCTATATAGATTTTGCACAAAAAAACGACATCGAGATATTTGAAATCAAAACAATTTACGTATTAAAAACAACAACATATTTGAAATATTTGAAAAATCCAGATAATAGGTGTGTTTTTTTGTTTATCTATATAGATTTTGTGCAAAAAAACGACATCGAGATTTTTGGAATCCGTGTTAAAATTTGGCAGCACTGAACATTTACTTTGACAACTGTCTGTCAAAAAGTTTGCTTTTGCTTTTTTATTTAAAAAATTAAAATTTAATAAAACAAAGCTCTAAACAAAATGAGAGAAAAAAAAAAAACAAACAAAAAAAATCGTAGAATTGTTCCTGTTTTACCTATGCTTACTTATGATGCCCAAGGAGATGACGAACAGAGATCGCTGCCACACATCGACAATGGGTTCCATTCCAAACTACCACCAGGAATTCTACCACATGGTTTGCCCACTATGAAGGAAGTTGCATCAGCCATAACACCACTTGAACACAAAAAAGAACCTGAAGAGAAAAATAAAGTAAGTGAATTTTTTCTCTCCTCTCTTTACATTAATTTAACATTTGTGCTTTCAGTTAAGGAACTATCGGAAGAACAAAAACAGATGATCATCTTGTCGGCGGACTTTCAAAGGTTTGTTTTACCCGCTGGACGTGTCTTCGAAAGGGCTCTATCTGAGAATGTCGACATCTACACCGAATACATTGGAGGTGGTGATAGGAGTCAAACGATGAGAGGACACATGCTAGGTTGTCATTGAATCGAGATTTCCACGAAGACCGATGGTCTAAGAATCGATGCGTCACTTCAATGGATTGGCCAACACATTTTCCTGAACTGGTTGTTGTTTCATATCACAATCATGAGGTTTGCATTTGTATTTTTTTCTACGATTCTATCTAAAACCCACTAAATTTTTTAAGGAGAGTCACAATGAACCAGATGGTGTTGTAATGGTCTGGAACACAAAATATAAAAAACAAACACCCGAAGATGTATTCCATTGTCAAAGTGCCGTTATGTCAACATGCTTTGCTAAACCAGCAGAGCACCTCTAAGTGCAACTGCACATACGCATCCAGTGTATTGTTTGCAAATGGTTGGCACACAGAATGCAGACAATGTGTTATCGATCTCATCCGATGGCAAGCTTTGCTCATGGAGATACACTGGAATTGCAGCCACGGCAATCGAACCCAATTGCTATCAGTTGCATGTCCTTTCCATCGAATGAGATTAACAATCTGGTTATGGGTAGTGAAGATGGCAATGTTTATTATGGTAAAAGTTTGTTGTGATTTTTCATTTGCTTATAAATAAATTGTTGTTTCTACTCAAGCTTATCGACATGGAATACGTTCGGGTGTGTCTGAAGTCTATGAGAAACATTTGGGTCCAGTGACGGGAATATCAACTCATCCAAATCAATCTACAACAGATTTTGGTGATTTGTTTCTTACATCGTCCATTGATTGGACAATAAAGTTATGGAGTCTTAAGGTGAAATTTAATATCTACTATAACGACCAATATGTATTACATTTTTTGTATTTACTTGTAGGACACTAAACCATTATATTCATTTGAAGAAAATTCAAATTATGTTATGGTCTCCAATTCATCCCGCCTTGTTCGCTTCTGTCGACGGCAGTGGTCGCCTTGATTTATGGAATACCGAAGTGCCCTCGGCATCGGTGATTGTTTTTTTTTTTGTTTTGTGTATGTATGATAATGAAAATTAGTAAAAGAGTATTTACTGAGTAGGTACCTACTTATGAAAAAAAAAAAAAACATGAAACAAAAATGTTAAATAAATATATAGGTAAATTTTGTCAAAAGCTGAGTAATTCTTTCTTTGAGTATGTTTTTTATTTCTAAAAACTAATACAAAGTTATGTGTTGAATTTTTTATGGAAACATTTTGTAAGTCTGATGTAAAAGTGCAGTTCCGAGATTATGCAGTGAGGCGCGCACAAATTTGTTCATTTAATTTTCATATCGGATTGGAAACTTGTCAGATAAATCTTAATGAGAAAAAGCAAAACGGATTACGTTTTAATTTTGCAATTTGCAATTTAATAATAAAATAACTTATTTCTAAGATACATTTAAAATTTTGATGGCACAAAGGGGGTCTAACGTTAAATAATAATGACAAAGTTATAAAATATAAACAAATATAATACATGGATAAACTTAGTTTAAAAAGTCTGCCGTACTCGAGTTGTTCAGACCCGGATGTCCAGTTGTAGGGTTGGTTAAGTTGGGTTGGGAATCCATGTGTTTTGCCTTAATTCCTCCCTCTGCATAACTGTTTAGGAGGGGAAAGCAATTGCGAAGAAGATTCATGCAGATTTTCTCGGGAGCTCGATGGGGGCTTTAGACCCATTTGTAGAAGACATGTCCTACAGAAACAAAACGACATCAATGCAGGCAGAGTACATAAGGAATATATCGAACCAAAAAAGGAGAATCAATAAAAATATTACCTGCAACCAATTGGGGAGCTAAATGATGCTCTGAAACAATTACCACTTTCAACATGCCATTTGTTTCCACACTTCACTTATCATGCACATGTCGTCCAAGTTTGAACGCAGTGAAGCGATCTCTTATGAAATGGTTTTTCATCAACGGGAGCTGAAGGATTTTTGGGTGTTGAATGAGCTGCATAATGCAATGTTAGGATTGTCTTGCTTGTTGCTGTCTGCTGTTTGGGATGAAAAGTGTTTCCTGGGGGAATATGTGTCGGGAGGTATGTTTGTATTTGCTTTTCTTCGCAGCGCACGCATACATGACGTGTATCATTTTAAAAATGTAAGAGACTGTTTTTGTGGTGGGCATTCTAACGATGCAATTTATTAACAACAAGAGCTTTGTTATCATTTATTCATGTTGATCGTCTAAGAATAGACGTTTTCGCAAACGAGCGCGCATTCCAAGAGCATTTGACATTACATTTTGGCTGTGAGGGTTGAAGGTACCGACACGATTAAGACCCAAGCGCATAGTACACAGAATTCTTCTTTTGTGAAATAATTCCTAGAAAAAAAGATTAATACGCTAGTTCATTGTAACCGTTCGCGTACACTAAAACCGAATTATCGGCCGACATCGGGTCGGAACTACTCGGACGACTTTCTCGGACAATCGTCTGCATACACTGCTTCCGATCTAGGACGTCACTGCCGGTCTGTAGTCTGACTTTGCGAAACTTGAAGTGCATATAATAATTATTTTCAGTGGAATATTTTGTAGAAATTTATATTTTTGAAAGTTCATACCGCCAATTTTTTGGAAAGAAAAGGCTTTTAGCAATATCTATGTATAAATCAACCCGACAACGGACGAAAAATCCAAACAAGTTCGGATTATGCCGGTTGATCGGTTATTATCGGACGTCAACGTACTACAACGGACGATGTCACTTTCAGTGGTGTACGCACTCTCTTTTCTTTCTATGTGCTTGGTTCTATCGGCCGAGTTCGGCCGATAACGCCCGAGCATAATTCGGCCGATGACGGATTTGGTGTACGCGAGCCGTAAGAATAAATTGATTTACTTTCCATCTCCTTTTCAGGTTTTTTTCTTTAATTTTGGGGAAGATATCGCACTCTTGCAAACACGTGAATCCTAAAATTATTAAATTAAAAAAAAAACCAAAGTTTATCGTACAATTTTCATCTTTTTCCAAAAAATATGCTTATACTTACATTGATTTGTGTTGTTTGTTATTCCTAATTGAATTCAATTTTAAATATTAAATTTTTTTTTGTCATATATCTGTCAACTGCAGCTGTCGTTTATTGGAATCTGACATTTAATAAGTGTAATGTACCTTGGCAGTACTGTTTTCTATCGAGAGAAAGTAAAATCTGGATAATTATCTGGATTTTTCAAAAATCTATACAGATAAAGTTTTTGTTGTAATTAACACGTAAATTGTTTTCATTTCAAAAATCTCGATGTCGTTTTTTTGCACAAAATCTATATAGATAAACAAAAAAACACACCTAATTATCCGATTTTACTTTCTCTCGATAAAAACAGTAGTGCCAAGGTAGTTTAATTGTTGTGTTGTCGATAATTTAAACAGAAATATTTAAAAAAAATTAACAAGAAAAAAAGCGGAGAAAATGAGGTTTTGAAAAAGCTTTCATAGAAAAAAATAATCAAAAATTTGTTTGACATGGTTGCATTAAAATGGAAATATTTCGAGATATACGCAATGCACTTTTCAGATAAAAGTCTTAAATGAATGCTAATAGATAAGATTGTTGAACAAATATAAATATAAAATTACCAAAGTTTTTTCGAAAAATTACAAATAAAAATAAAAAAGTTTCCATGTTTGATTTAAAAAAAATAGAAAAAAAATCAATATGGCTTCCTTCAAACGCTTGTAATACTACGTTTCCACCTACCCTAAATCTGAGATTAAGCTAAGTAGATTTAGCATAAATCTCGAGTTTTATTCTAAATCTCGGATTGAAAGTAGGTGAATATCTTAGATTTAGGGTAGTAGAACCCAAATCTGAGATTAAGCGAAGAAGATTTAAAATAAATCTCGAGATTTATTCTAAATCTACTTAGCTAAATCTCGGATTTAGCGCAGGTGGAAACATAGTATAACACAAGAACGACGCAACTTATGTATGTTAATGGTTATGGTCTTAAAATGTAGCTAAGAATATACAAATGATTTTTGGTTTTATGTTGCCATCATGCAAATGTTTTTTGTTATTTTGTGAACAAATTTTTTTGCATCCATCATGGATGTAGGGCCTTCCCACTACGTAGTTAAATTAAAAAAAAAACAAAAGCAACGTTTTTGACAGACAGCTGCCAAAGTCAGGTGCCAAATATTTGCATGGATTTCAAAAATCCCGATGTCGTTTTTTTGTGCAAAATCTATATAGATAAAGAAGAAAACACACCTATTGATTAAGAAGAATTAAATATTTTTTAAAAATCCAAAATTCATGTTTTTGAAAATGATTAAGTTACTAAAATGCTTTTGTACAAAGATTTATTTTAACTTTGTTTTTATGTTTTTATTAATATTTTCTTTTAAATATCCCAATTTTTTCTATACTAAAAAACTTCAAGAGGTTAAATGACATACCACCAATCTGTCAGATCGGCCTTTAATTTTTATATTTCAATCGCAGTAAACAGAAAATTTGTTTTTTTTTTTTTAATTTATAAAATGTCATTTGAAAAAATTATAAATTGAAAAATAACAAATTTTCTTCGCGGAAAATGGTTAATAATTGTTAAAAAATTAGCGGTGTGCGTGGTTTTTCGGTTTTTGTACGTTTTTCGTCGGTAATTTAAAACAATTAAGAATTAGAGTAGCTGACATTGGTCGCCAAATTTTAATGTTTTGACATGTTGGCGACCAATGTCAGTTCGGAATATATTACCTTTTTATGTGTACTGTGACCTTAACCTATCTCATTTCAAAGCTCAATTGGCAAATTTCAACGAAAATATTTTCCCTTGTCGCAAACGGGATGTAACATGTAAGAATTAGTTGTAAAAACCGGGTTCATGTGTTTGTCCCGCCGATTTTGGCGCATCAGCTATGATTAAACTCATATGTCATATGTAAATATTTGTTTATTTATTTATTTAAACAAAAACCTGTAAACTTGTGGTGTGAACGCTTTTCAGGTTTTTGAAAACTTTTTACCATAAACCGCGTTTTTGGGTTTGGTGTGAAAAGGCTATTATAAACATATAAATCTTGAGCAAAATCTCTCATTTTCTTTCTTTTATGATACATCCTAAACATTTTGCTGCAAATACGTAGTTACCAAACAGATCTAATTAGAATTTCCCCATTTCGATTTCAGATAGGAAATTTTGTTTGATAAATTTGGCAGCACTTCACCCTCTTATTTTGACAGTGCAATTTTCTTTGTTGTGAAAACGAATGAAAATCGGTAAAAAAATCAGAAAAATTGCAAAACTATTTTCATTTCAATTTAAATTATAGTTATTTATTACAAATCATTTAGCAACTAAAAGATAATTTCGTATTTTAAATCAATTCGGTAATGCATAGAGTTATTCTAAATGCCCAATAAGGTATCAGTATGCATTGTTAAGCTAGAAATCATCACATCTTTGACCGACCATCAAGGTAAAATAGAAAAATCAAGAATGTCTGAAATAACAAAACAAGTTAATTTATTTTATTATATAGAACAAGGAGCTGTCTCATCTGAACATCCGACAAATCCTAGATTGCTAAAAGAACGTGAGCGTGATCGTGGTCTTCGAGCGTCTACGGAAATACGAATAGAAACATACACAAATCGCATAATGAATAGCAATTTGCGAGGAGATGGCTTGCCGACTAGTTCCAGAGAGGCAACGCCATTGGAAGAAGCCCAATTCGCTTCGGAATTCCCAAAAGAAATTGGATTCTTTTCTGGAAATCCAAGTGTTGAAGTTACTAATGGGATAATTCATCTTTATAAAAAGAAGTAAGTTTAATTGACTGGATGTCATACTTTGGTGAAATTAAATTTAAATTTTTGTTGAATCATAACTTGTTTTTAAAGGATAAGTTGGAATATAAATTGAGTTGAGAGTGATAAAATCGAATTAACTGACCACGTATTTTTTGTAATCACTTCATGAAAAAGAGTAGGAATAAACTTCATAAAATCTCACTAGAACTTTTCATTTTCATTCATTTTCCACTAAAAAGGCACAAAAATCTTCTCCATACTTATTCAGCGCTGTTATGATCTCAATGTTGAGTAACTTTTCGTGCTTTTCCCGCTTCTCACTATTTATATATAATATATATATTATGTCTGTTGGTTTCGGTGGGTTGACTTCAGAAAACGATGGTAAACCTCCATTTCATTTCAAAGACCATTAGAATGCTGACGATTCATAAATACCGACGATGGTATGCTGCCAAAACGCACTAAGTATTTTAGGGGTTTTTAGATTTAAATGCAAAACGGTTCAGAATGATGATATCGATCTAGTAAAATACCACACTAAGAAATATTTGGCGTACATTATGAATTATTTGAGGTATATTTTTGCACGAAGTCAGAAAAAACAACTTTAATACAGGCACAACGCACTAAGTTGACTTGGTGCTTTTTACCTGTAACGCAAGAAAAAATAAATCAGTACTAGTTTATAGCAAGAGAAAGCATTAATGAGACTTAGTGCATTTTTCCTGTCTTCAAAACAACATTTTTAAATTTGAAAAATGACTTACAAAGTATCTTGTGAGGTAAATGTAAGAAAAAAGCGGTCAAATGTAAACAGATTAATACAAATTGTAAGTTTATCAGCGAGTAAAGACGACTTGAATTTTCTATATGAATCTTAATAACCTTTTAAAAATGAATTAGAATTCTCGTTCTTAACTGGCTTCAAATTAAATGTTTTCGATACGAAAAAAATAAACCGGAAATACTTCAAACTTAATATGAATTTGACCACAATTTTCGAAGCTTGAACGTTTTTAAGAGCTTTCGAAGAGGGAGAAACCCTGTTCCTAATTATCTGCCGGTAAAAAAATGGCCAAGACTGTACAGGGTACACCGAACCTCTTAAATAAGGACAAATAAGAAGAAAGACCTGAGGTGTTCAGAGTCCATTTGAAATTTGTGCATTATTTTGAACTTTGAAAAGCCTTTTGTCAAGAACTAAAGGAAATTTTGAAATAAAGGTTTCACAGATTTTTTTCTTGTATACAATTTTATATAGAACAAAACCCTTAATTTTAAAGACCTTTAAAAATCCGACTTATGTATAGAGAAGTGAACTTCACCCTTTATTATTCTAAACGCCTCATTTGTAAGAAAGGTGTTATTCCTGAAATTTATCATTCTTGGTTTTCATCATTACCATCACAATGTTAGACAAAAGATTTCCTTCCAGAACTAGATGTATTAAGTGAAAGAGATCATTTTAAATTGCTTCCATTTTTAAAGCCTTCTTTTATTAGTTACTTGTTTTTTATTCTTCTGCGTTGTAAAATTTCTGATTTAACTAGGTATAATTGAGATTTTGTCTTTACTTTTGTGCTATAATGTTGTTTTCTTTAACTTCATATGCCAGAAAAGTATTCATTACGAACAAATAATTGCAAATCATTACAGGTAAAAGGCACTAAGTCATGGCTTTTTCTACTTTCGTTCACATAATTATCATTTTGGTTTTTCAAAAACCAAAACAGTTTTTGGAAACTAATGTCAAAATGTTGAGTTTGTGTTTAAAGTGATTATCTGACAGATAACAGTTAACATTGAATTTTCACAAGAGAAATAATCTTAAAAATCGATTTACTCAAAACTATGTTTTTTGACTTAGTGCATTTTGGCAGCATAGCAACGATATACTTGTACCAGAATACCTGCCTTTTCTCTTTATTCATTCTTCACAGACTTTTAGAACGTTGTATGATATTACCTATTTTGATGGGGTTTTCTCATTTGAACATTGCAATATCAACTGAGTCGGTCGTCTTCTATTTTTTGAGAGCAGATGGCCATGGTACAGAAGATGAATAGGTAGTTGACTGCAGAGCCCGGCATCGTGGGTTCGAGCCCAGCGCGATATATTTATAATTAATCTTGCAAAAAAATATTATTATTATTATTTATTAACAAAAAATTACAAATTTAATGTTAAAAAAAAAAAGAAAGAGCCTAGCTACAGGAGCTTTCCACTCGAAAGTAATATATATACTTAAAAATTATATTGTTTGTATGAAGATAATTATTAATAATTGTTATGTTTTCAATGCTTATGGTATTTAAAAATGAGTATATGGATTGATTATTTTTTAGGATATTGTTGATTTGTTTTGATTCTGTACATGATGAGAGGCCGATTAGGTGTGAGATGTTAATGGCGTTGTTGCAGGTTGGGCATAATGGTGGATTTTCTTTTCTTAAAATATGCTGGTGTGTAAGAATGCTATGTCCCAAGCGAAGACGAATAAAATTTGATATATATTTGCAAAAAAATAATTCTCAAAAAGTTAAACTTATAAGCGCTATTAATTTAATTCCGCTAAATGAGCGAATTCCCACACTGTCGGTCGGCTCATTTGTTTTTCTACAAAAAAAATTGCCAGCTTAACTGAAGCCACCTGTGCGATAACACGAGACAATATTCATCGATGTCTCCTTCCTCTGTACCAAGTAGTTCTATTTTATACAGCTATGGACAAAGAAATAGCACACATTTGATTTTTCTTACAAAAATTGGATTTTTTTTGGACCTTTTAACTTATATATTATAATTTTTATATCAGGGCATGCATTAGCTTATGGGGATTCATAAAATTAATAATTATAAATAATATATTTTTTTTTTTTTATAATTAACGCGCACTAAAGGGAGTTAAATACCCTTAATATGTTAAACACAGTGCGAGCTTCAGGAAAATAGGGAGGGATTTAAAAGGAGAAACCGATGCACATTAGTTTTAAAGCTCTGGACATTAAAATGGCAGGGAAAAACAGAGGCGGGTAATATATTCCACAATTCATTTCAATTCAATTTTTAAAAATTATGATTTGTAGAGAATACCCTTTTTACTTGCTCTATAGGGCAAGTATTGGTTTTGTGTCGAAAAAAAATTTGAGGTTTTAATCAAAACCAACATTACGATGATGGAGAATTCCAAAAAAGTGGGTCTCGCAATTCCGTCCGTGCGTCTGTGCGGTTGTGCGTCCATCTGTACACTTTTCCACAGCCTAAACGGGTGGACGGATTTTCTTCAAATTTGGTACAGATGATTTTTATGGAATTTTGAAAGTTGTTTTTTTTTTTTTGTTTTTTTATATCTCGCTTAGAAAGTGTACCTCCCATACAAATTTTTCAATTCAAACCAAATAACTCGAAAACAGCTCTAACCATTTTGATTAAACTTTGCAGACGTAATATTCAAAGCGATTGCAACAAAACTGCATTTTTAGTTTTTCTCAAAAAAGTCAAAAAAGTGTACCTCCCATACAAATTTTTCAAATTATACCAAATAACTTGAAAATGGCTCTAACGATTTTGATTAAACTTTACAAACGTAATATTCAAAGCAATTGCAATAAAACTGCATCTTTATTTTTTTTTTTTTTTTTCAAAATAAATTAAATAAAAAAAACCTTTTATTTTTCATTTAACAAAATTTTGCCCTAAATGTCGGCTCTTCCCCAACATAAACAAAATTTCTTTAATTTTATATAAAGGCAGCTCTTAAAATCTACAAGTAAACTAACATAAAAGTGTTTTAAACTGCAAGAGCAAGTACGTGCGACCCCAATCGTGCATTTTATTTCTTGTGGACAAAGAAATAGCACACATTCCGGAAATCATAAAAATTAATCACTTCTAAGCAAAAATTCTTACAATTTCCAATAAATTCAACAAAACTAAGTTAGTAACTTGTTAGTAGACCACGGTTTTTCAAAGTTCCTTCGCACCTCTTTGGTAAACTTTCAACTAACGTCTGGTATCCACTTTGTGGAGTACGGTACCACACTTCTTTGATTCTGGCCAAAAGATCGTTTGAATTTTCGAATTTTGCTTCCCCAGACTTTACCTTGACATCAATTTATAAATTTTCTATGGGGTTAAGATCGTGAATTTGAGATGGCTAGGTGCAAACATTGATTTTTTCGTTCGAAAACCTATCTTGTACTATTTTCGATGCATGTTTGGGTCATTGTCATGTATGAATATCTAATTAACTGGCGAGAAGACAAAAGAATTTATCAATTCTGCCATCCACCTAACCAATGGGTCCTTACCATGTCAGGATGTCCCAGACCATCAAATCCTATCCTCCTAGTTTCATCGTCTTGAGATAATACTTTGGCTTGTCCTTTTTACATTTAGGGCGATGGACAAATGTTCTGTCATCGGTTCCAATGCGGTTAACCTTTATTTCATCACTCCAAAAGACTCTCATTCAAAACTGCATGTTATTATTCAGATGTTTTTGAAATAAATTCGTGAGTTTCACGTGAACAAGATTCCACCCGGAAAAATTTAATTTCACTATTCCCCTATTGTGAGTTCCGGGCGAAAAGTTGTTCACATTTGCGTTTCTTTGGGATCGCACTATCCACTCGTATAGAAGTTTTGCGGGGAAGAAGTTAATGCAATTTAATTTCAGAGTTTAAATTTCTATTTGCTCTTTCTAAATTAAGGGCTTTATCCATCATTTATTCGAAAAATTAAGAGTTTAAGGTAATTGAGAAGGATGTTTCCCTTGACTATGAAGATCGAAAGTATTTCTTCCTTTTTTCGCAGTTTAATGATTTTTTCTGCATATTTTTTTCAAAAATACTTGTTAATTAAATAGTAGCAATAAAATAAATGCATTTTCGTTCACAACTTTTGAATGTGGAATAAAAATTTAACGGTTAAGCAAATGTGTGCTATTTCTGTGTCCACTAGCGAAAGAGACAGAAAAAGCATTATATTGCTAGTGCAAATAAATATAGAAAATAACGGTACTTTTAAGATATTATTGTCTCCATCACTTTACTTCGAGAATGTACCAAAAGAAAAAAAATTATAAAAAGCATTCCTAATATCTAAAATTCGATTCACATGATTTTTCTCAATAGTGTGCTATTTCTCTGTCCATGGCTGTATGTTCTTTCTTTGTTTCTATCTGTCTTTCTCTTTGTCATTGTCTGGTGTTGTCTCAGCCAAATGGCCTCAGTTGCCGCGCTGTTAAGTGTCAGTACTTCGTAAATTTATGTACTTTGTACTATGAATATAATATAAAATAATAATATTTTTTGAGAGATATGTCGAATTCCTTTCAATTGAAAAATCGAATTTTCGGCGATCTCGAAGCGAATTTTTTTTGAAAATCATGTTCCATAGAAAAAAAATTCGCCTCAAACGTAGCAGAATTCGAATTTTTTTTAATCCCTCTTTTTTGAGAGATTTACACGGATTTGCACACACAATTGGAACATTTGACATTTCTCAAACGTCAAGCTGAAAGTTTTCTTCGTGTTGTTTGTTTATTTGAGAACACTAACTTCAAATAAAGAGTAAATTTTAATTGAATATCGTATTTTTATTGCGGAAAAATATGAAATAAATAAAAAAAAACAATGTGCGATCAAAATATATTTTTTCCTGGCATAGTTCTTGTGAAAAAGTCAAATTACTGTGACTTTTCTTCTCGTAATTGTCGTCAAAATTTTTTTTCTCTGTAAAACCACAGCATACGGCCAAAATAATAACCTTCTACTTCATCTTCACTCATATCTTAATAATAACTGCAATTTCCCTTTGATTCTGATTAAAATAAATCTATATTACCGAAGAAAATAAACAAAATTATTGATCAAAGGAATCTCTGGTTTTATTTTGCAGAAATTGTTTTGGTTTCAGCTTGACGTTCGTGTAAAAATTGTTGTCAAATGACACACATACAATCGCAAAAAGAATTCGGTCTGTTTTCATGTTCCTTTTTAACACCAAAAATTCGATTTTTTTGAGGCGATTCAAAAAATTGAAAGGAATTCGACAATAGTAAAATAATAATATTTTTTGAGAGATAGTACCTATTTTTTAACATGTAGCTTTCATCGGATCTTAGTATTTCTTCTCTTCAGCACTACTCCATACAAATAAAAGCTTTTTTGATAAAAAAAATAGGCTGTACCCACTTCCTTTCAAAACACTCACACATACGTCAAGCGCTCATTGCAAGAATTTATAATCTTCACAAATAGTCCAGTCAAAAAAGGAATTCAATCTCGGAATAAATGGTATAAGTCTAAAAGTGTTTTTTGTATAGGTATCTTTGTTTGGACATTCTACAGTCGTCGGCATAATTATTTTGACTAATTTACAATTCTCGATCTGACAAGAATAATTTCTTACGGTTAAACTTTTTATAGGTAAAGTTAATGGTTATTTATTAAGTATGTTATGGTGAATCTCATTGTGGTCAAAGTAAGTCATATGAGTGAAATTTGGCTTTCAGACAGCGTTTTTTGTATTACAACTGCTATTTTTTGAGCGGCATAACGTCGGTGAAACCAGAAAAGTGTGTAACTCCATTTTAGCAAATTTTATAGGAGAGCAAATAAACAAAATCGTTTTGAAGGCATTTGTATGAGTTTTCATTTTCTAATTGGCTAATAAAATAAAAACTATGAACTTTAAGGGGATTCTGAGTTTAAGGAACGGTAGATATTAGGTTTGTCTAACAGATGGCATTCAAATCTAATTTTCAGTAAATTTGTAGTTACACACTTTTCTGGTTTCACCGACGATAAGTATTTTGACCAGAATTCTTTTTCAATTTTGGTAAGGTAAAGTAATACCTTTTGCTTATTTTAAGCATGTATTCAACTGCTGAACATGTTTAGGCTCAGATTCATAAAAAAAATTGGAAAAATTTCGCAAATAAACATTGAAATTGGGGCATTTATTGTTACAAGTTAAAATTCCCGTTACCTGTTGAACAAATCAATGGAGAACTGATTTGTTTGCGTCAAATTATGTCTTAGCTAATAAAGAAACACAAGAGTACGAGTACTGAGTAGAATCAGCCATGAATCTGTACAAAACAAAAAATTACACAAAAAAAAAGACAATTTTTTTTTGCGTAGCTCGCTTTGAATCCCAGATTGAACCCTTATATCATGGAGCTGGAAATGAAATCTCTGGGGAAGAATTCCTCATCAGAAAGCAAAGATTCCCAGGAGACTTAGGAAACACAATTTTGGGACTTATTCAGCAAGAAAAGCACTAGTTAACTTCTTGAAAGCATGTTAAAAACTATGAAATTCGCAAAAAAGCACGTTGGTAAGCCTAATTTTTTCTGGATCAAGGTTTAATGGACCGATGAAAGTTTTTTTGCACTCCATAAATCACCAAGAGTGAATTTTGTTCGGATGCGGTCTAGAAAACTTTGTTCAAGAAAAAAAAATCTTACCAACATACTTTTTTGCGAATTTCATAGTTTTTAACATGCTTTCAAGAAGTTAACTAGTGCTTTTCTTGCTGAATAAGTCCCAAAATTGTGTTTCCTAAGTCTCCTGGGAATCTTTGCTTTCTGATGAGGAATTCTTCCCCAGAGATTTCATTTCCAGCTCCATGATATAAGGGTTCAATCTGGGATTCAAAGCGAGCTACGCAAAAAAAAATTGTCTTTTTTTTTGTGTAATTTTTTGTTTTGTACAGATTCATGGCTGATTCTACTCAGTACTCGTACTCTTGTGTTTCTTTATTAGCTAAGACATAATTTGACACATCAGTTCTCCATTGATTTGTTTAACAGGTAACGGGAATTTTAACTTGTAACAATAAATGCCCCAATTTCAATGTTTATTTGCGAAATTTTTCCAATTTTTTTTATGAATCTGAGCCTAAACATGTTCAGCAGTTGAATACATGCTTAAAATAAGCAAAAGGTATTACTTTACCTTACCAAAATTGAAAAAGAATGCTGGTCAAAATACTTATGCCGCTCAAAAAATAGCAGTTGTAATACAAAAAACGCTGTCTGAAAGCCAAATTTCACTCATATGACTTACTTTGACCACAATGAGATTCACCAAAACATACTTAATAAATAACCATTAACTTTACCTATAAAAAGCTTAACCGTAAGAAATTATTCTTGTCAGATCGAGAATTGTAAATTAGTCAAAATAATTATGCCGACGACTGTATAACTGACCTCAAAAGTTTAATTGAATTGAATTGATTTTATTTAGCTTTTAAAAGCTTTTTAGTTTACTAAACCCTAAAAAATCGCATGTCCGCAAGCCGTAATTTTCAAGATCCAACCGGGACGTATTTTAAGACCATGAAAAATCTAACATGAAATATCTAAAGAACCAAAATAAAAAAATGAAATAAATTCGTGAGTTTCACGTGAACAAGATTCCACCCGGAAAAATTTAATTTCACTAGGTATTCCCCTATTGTGAGTTCCGGGCGAAAAGTTGTTCACGTTCAGACATCTCTAGGTATTTTCAACTTTTTTTCAGGTAATATTCGAGGAAGTCCACAGCTCTTCTCTCACTTAAATTTTGGTGCCGAACAAAAAACTAATTTGGGGGAAAATGTAAATTCCCTTCGGGTGAAACTCACGATACCTTTTAAAATTCCGGGCGAATAAAAATATTCCAGATGGAAAACAATCCACGTGAAACTCACGATAGGGTTGAATTTGTTTATGTTTAGTGGACTGTATGATAATAAACCAAAGTTTTGCGCTTTAGAAAAGGTTCAACAGCATGATGAGTCCAACTGTTGTACCCAGGCAAAACGCATTTGGAGAAAAAAATATCACAAATACTTTTAAATTGATCCAAAGAATGCAGTAGTCGCTGAATTGCATACTTTGGGGTGCTTCATTAATTACTAATTGGGTTTTTTAAAAGAAAAATAATTTTCTAACTGGGTTCATGAAGAGAAAAATAAAATGGTGCCTGTCCTAAATAATTGTAAACATTGCAGTTGGAATTACACAAGTAGAAAATATGTTTTATTTTGGTGTATATGAAACGAAAGTAGAAGGTAGAATGGAATATAATGTGAATATAATATTGCAATGTTTTTTTTTCTAATTGTTGTTATCGTTAATAGAAATTTTTTAACTGAAGACAATTTTATTTGTGTTTACATTAACAGTATCTATAGAATTGGTAAAATTTACAAAAAGTGTTCATTTTGTTTACAAATTAGCTCCTGATTATAATCGAGTTACGGATTAAAAAAAAAAAAAAAACAAAATCTACTGCGACAATAGTGATTATTGAGTTAACACCATCGTCGAAACGATATCGTTGTGCAAGATTTATTTATTCTTGTAGGTTTTACAAAAAAGGTCTTTAGTATTAAATCGATTGATTTTACCGTTTATAAATTATTGAATACAAGTCCTAATATTCACTGCCTGGCATTTGGATGCGATTTCTTTATTATAGTCAACTAGAACCTCGTCCGGTTCGCAGAGCGTTTTTCTGAAGAAATTGTACTTTTAATTTTTTTTTACATAAACCTTCTCTAACATATACAAAGAGCATGCAAAAAGAATAAAGTCGATTTGGCTTCTCGTTTGTTTATTGAAAGCGTACAAAAAATATAAATATATACATCAGAAGAAAGATTTATAATAACCAGCTGAAGGTCGTAAAAAAATAAAAATATAAAAACAGATCTTTTTATTTTATTAAGCATTGAAAAATACACTAAAATCATACAAAAGAAGATTCCATAGGTGCTAAATATAATTGAAATTGTAAAAAATATAGTTTTTGTGAACTAGAAAATATTTTAGAATTCATTCTTGGTGTTGTAGCAATGTAAACAAAAGTTTTACTTTTATTACAGTGAACGTAAAGAAATTAAAGAAGGGCCCTCCAATCAGCTATGTTTATTAGCTGTCCCCGCTAGTCTCAGCTGTCATGATTTGCTTAACTTTGTTGCTCCATGTCACTCAGAAATAAAACACATTCGTATAATTCGAGATGGAAGTCCAAATCAATTCATGGTTCTTCTTGTGTAAGTTGTCTTCGAATTTCCTAATCAATCCAAATCTAACTTTTAGTATCGTTTTTAGTTTTCGTTGCAATGAGGCAGCTTTAGAATTTTATCAAACATTCAATGGAGCAGCATATAACTCTTTGGAGCCTGATTCGCTTTGCCATGCTGTTTGGGTATCAGAAGTTGAACGCGGTGAAGACGGAATACCCCCAATCGGTCATACTGAATTACCAACATGTCCTGGTAAAATTAAGATTTAACATTTGGTCATGAAAGAATAACAAAAGATTTTCAAAATTTCTAGTTTGTCTCGAAAGAATGGATGAAAGTGTTGATGGTGTCCTCACTATTCTCTGTAATCATGCTTTCCATGCCAACTGCCTCATCAAATGGGGAGATTCAACCTGCCCAGTTTGTCGTCACGTTCAAACGCCAGAACTTGTTGAGAACTCCGTTTGCATGGAATGCGAAGGAACAGAAGCACTGTGGATATGTTTGATTTGCGGACATGTTGGATGTGGCCGTTATCAGGGTGGTCATGCTGCTGCCCATTATAGAGCCACAAACCATACCTTTGCCATGCAATTAGGCACTTCCAGTGTGTGGGATTATGCTGGAGATAATTTTGTTCATCGTCTATTCCAGAACAAAACTGACGGCAAGTTAGTTGCAACTCCAGCGCCCAATGACGAAGGCGAAGAAAAAATCGATTCTATGCAATTGGAATTTACATATTTGCTAACGTCTCAATTAGACACTCAGCGCAAGTACTACGAAGAAAGAATGCAAAATCTTGAAGACGAGTGGAGGGACTTTAAGATTCAGTCTATAAGTATGTCTGAAAAATTATCTCTCATGGAACAGAAAGTTCAAACATTAACGAAAGAGAAACTAAATCTTGAGAGAAAACTTACTACAAACACAAATAAGTATAAAATTTGAATTTATAAAATTTTTTTCATTTCTTTTAAACATTTGTTTGCTTTTAGGTTAAAAGAAGTCCAAAAACAACTCACCGATGAATGTCAAATTTCAAAAGCTCTGCAGAATAATCAAAGTTCTTGGCAAACAAAATATGCTGCCCTAGAAACGACTTACAAAGAATACGCTGAAAAGAAAGAAGCAGAATTGACTGATATCAAAGAGCAATTACGTGATATTATGTTTTACATGGAAGCCCAAAGTAAAATAGCTGAGTCTGATATGAAAGATGAAATTGTTTCTGGTTCGGTTGTAGTTCCTGAACAAGAACAACCAAAATCTAATCGACGAAAGAAGAAGAATTAATTTATGAATGAATTTTGGGTACCAAAGTGATTAAGTTTTTTGTATGCTCTGTCTACATATTCTTTAATATAATATATTTATAATTTAAAAAAAATTCTATACATGTTTTTAAGCTTTTTGAAAATAATAATTAATAAAAAATGATTTCATATTATAAAAAATGGTATATTATTTGTTTAGAAACTTTAGTCCAGTAAGAATATCTTATATATAAAAATGAGTTCATTTAGTGTGTGTGGCCGATAAACTCGCGTTTGGCTGGTCCGATTTTGGTAATTTTTTTTTTGTTTGAAAGGTATTAATGTGGAGATGGTTTGTATACAAAAAAAATAATAACTTTTCTCGCATCTTTACATAGCTGTCAATTTGTACGAGTAAAAAAACACTCTCACTTAAAAAAAAAAAAAAACTTAGCTTAATTTGTAAACAAATTTATTAGACAGGCTTTCAAAATAATTATTATCGTTTAAGGCCTGATTTTGACAACATTTGCGTACATGTTAATAGTTCGCAAACATGAATTTATTCAGATTTTGTTGTGTCATGCTGTGGATATGTATTTAGGTATGTATGCAAAAAAAGAACGATTAAATTCTATTTTTTTTTATTAAAAGAAGTTCAATTCTGAGGAGTACCTACTTTCAACTTCGTGATGCCATTAATGATGGTAATGTTAATGATATTGGTCAGTTCACTATTTTGCTAACTTCATACACTGGTGCACACTGGGGCCTACTGTATGGGTGGCTGATGTGATATTCTTATATATAGTAAATTAAAGTTTGGTTTTGTGTACTTTCGCTAACCGGCCAAACCGGTTGTCTGATTTTCTTTAATTTTTTTTAATAAAAGAGGAATAAGAGTAGAAAGTTTATTACAAAAAAAATTGATGATTTTATAGGGTAAATAGGGGTAACAGTACATTGAAAAAAGAGGCTATTTTCTAAACGGTAAGTTTTAGAGATCTGATTTTTTTTAAATTGATAGATACATTTATTGTTAGTTTGGAAAAGGTAATGAAAAAATTCTAAAAAATTTCAAAATTAAGTTGTTAAGGGTTTTTTGCAGTCAAAACATGTGATATACCTTCGACAAAAGATTAATTACAGATAGGCAAAATTTTGTACAGAAATTTGAATTACACCATTAGAAAGATACTAAAAAAAAATAGGCGTCTCATACGGATTTTTTTCATAGACCCTGTACTTTTAAATATGAATTTTTGAAAAAAACAAGGAATTTTTAAAAAACTGCGAAAATTTTTAAATTAATAGGACATATCGTCCCGTTTCTGCGTGAACCACGTATCTACATAGCAAATTTTGTTCTGTTCTTAAAAGAAATATACATTTTTCTAAAAATTAAAATTATGAATTGAACAAAAGGAAATCAAGTTATGTTTATGACATATTGATTGAGTTGTTTCTAAACTAAAACCTTTGTATCTATTCTTTTTTTAAGTTCTAGAGCAAATTTTAACAGAAAAAAAAATCTTAAACAAAAATGTACTTACGAGGTTCAAGCAGAAACGGGACGATATGGGTTTTAATTATGCGCATGCATGTACAAATAATTGAATTTTTAAAATGATTTTTGACCGAATAACGGGAAAAACAAGTTTTTTTGTTCCAATTTTTTTGGCCGTTTTTAACTGTTTTTTATTTTTATCTCTTTTTCTTCAACATATAAATGAATGAAATTTACTGTGTAGATAGATAATAAGCAAGACTATAATTGTATATTTGTATCAAAATGTAAACACAATCTTGAATAACGGTAAAATAAAGTTCTATTTTTCAACACGTCACATCTTTTGATTGAGAGCACATTAAAATTGTATTTAACTTTATTGAGCATCTTGATGATATTACCTTTCATTTGATCGCAGATATCGCACATAGCCGTACATCAACTACAAGCTACATAATGTTAAATTAAAAACTTGAGAAATACCTAAAAACACCTGTGGAGATCGGTTGATCATGACCAGCCACCAGTGGTGGTGACCAGTGTGGGAAGTACCGTAATCTCAGTTTGAACTTTTGATATGGTTGGCTTTAAAAAATTCTTACTTTTTTTGTAGGCATCGTAGAAATATCATTAAAACGTCATGTGAAAGGCGAAATAATAGGCTTTCACATGATCTAAAATTTATTATAGGTTGTCATCGAAAAAATTGATTTATAGCATGAGAAAATAAAGTATATGTTTTTTTTGTTTTTATTAAGAGACAATTAAATTGATTCTCTCCATTGCATCCATGTTGCTTACAATCAATTTTGAGAAATTCACATAACGCCATGCTTTTCATAGCGTAGGAATAGCTTGCCGAGCGAACCAGTTGAGCGAACCACGCTCATGCACATTATGGGTTAGCATATTTCCGCTGACTCGCACATGCTTTACGAAAAAATTTAACTATATGTAGGTACCAAAAAGAGAGATCAAAATATTTTCTAAAGTCGAGTAAAAATGGGCGTAAGAAAGGGCAGGCTAAATAGCATACACATTATTCAAATTTATAAAGAGCCGTTAAAGTGCGATATTGATAATAGGGTGTATTTGCAAAACGCTGATTTTTTAAAGTGCCGTAGCAAGCCGTATTGAAATATTTATGGAAAAAACGTTTGAAAGAGTTAATAACTTTGCATTGTGAAATTTTGTGTGGTGCAGCATTGTAGTGCATGTAGTGAGCATTTTACTTAGGCTACTTTTTGCTAAAAGTTTAAAAGTGAATATTTTTAGACTCATCTTACAAACTTTTAAAGTTTTAATCCCCTTTTTTTTGTTCATTACAAAGTCGAAAATTGGAAATAAATACAAGAAATGGCGGAACGAAGTCCGCCGGGTCAGCTAGTATTTTATATTTATAATTTTTCCTTTATCTTCTAAAACAGAGCTTTTCAAAGTTGTGTAAAATGCAAAAATACCAAATGGACTCTACCCATTTATTATTATGAAGCTTAATTAATTTTAGACAAAACGTTGCATATTACTCCATCAACGATGGTTGGGTTCAAAAGAAACTTTGCAACTGAAATCATTAGTACACTCAGTTAAGTTATCAAGTTTATTTCTTCTTCTTTGAAGAGCCTAGGATTTTTTTTTTTACGAGTAACTAAAGAAAATTAGTTTGTAACCCGACAGAACAGCTCCGATTTTGATAATCTTTTTTTCTGAACAGAAACAAAAATTAAATGATATCAAAAGATTTTTTTAATTATTTAAGGCAGAAAAATAAAAGAGAGTAAGGGACAATTTTCTCACATATTGACTTCAAAAATAAAAAAAATATTTGAATAGAACGGCAACAACTACAATATTTTTAAAAGTTCAGCAGTTTATTCCTATTCGTAAAATAAAAATCAAGGAAATTGAGTGAATTGTTTTTGAAAAACTGGTTTTCAAACTTAGAATTTTAATAAAAAAAAATTTTACCTATCTTTTTTTTTCAAAATTGTTCGTGGTAAAACACTTGTAAATTTATCTTTTATAAATGTTTGGTCATATTTATTGTTGATTTCAGAAAAAAAAAAAATACAGATGGTTCAAAAAGTATTTCGTTTTCAAATAACTTTTTTTTATGAAAGTGTCTGAAATATTTTTTATTCAAACTCTTCAGTCAATAGCCTTTACTGTTGAAGATTTATTAACAAAAATTTTGTTTTTATCAAGAGAATTCAATGAAATAATTTTTGAACTGTTTTTTATGCTTAATGGCCAAAAAAACCTGAAAGATAAAGGAGAATGGGCAAATTGGTCCACATAGCGTCCACGACTGAGATATACATTGTTGAAAAGATTAGTTTTAGTACATCATTTTTTTAAATGGACACAAATCTGTAAACCATGGGGTTCAAGCAGTACATGGCAACGAAGATTGCAATTAATGAAAAAATTAATTTCAATATTTTTCCCTTAAAATTACCAAACGGATTACTTTTGGTGACTTTTATGCAGTTCGATATTAAGGAGCTTTTATAATTATGGTCGTCAACAGGAATATCTTGCAGATTTTCCACAATTAGAAGGAGAAGAACATGTTTTGATCGCTCTGGGAACCAAACATATTAAACATGCCCGTTTATAATGTGCTGAGCATTTTAATGATGGAATTTTTAGCATCAACCTGTACAGAGATCACAATCTTGGCGATTTAAATCAATACAACATAGAACCAGGACAAGGAACATTTTTACTAAAAGCAAATATAGTCTCCGCATAGTAGATCTAAGGAATACTATAGATAAATATTTTCTTTTAAACACGGAAGCGGAAGGAAGAAATGCTTTTAAACACTAGATATTATTGCATTTGTTTAACAGAAAGTCGCACTATCGGTGCTTGTGCACATGTAATATCGATTTTATGGTATCTATCTTGAGCCCGACATTAGTATTCATACCACCAGCGTTCAACATGAATAACGTTATTCTTGATAATATGTACTATCATGTAATATAATAAAATTCTACTTTGTTTATTGGATTTCGCAAAGTGTTTTTCATATTTTTTGGTGGCTTATTTTACCCATCTCCCATTATTCTCGACAAGAAATATATTTGAATGTTGATATACTCAATAGTACTAAGTTGTTTTCATAGATGGCGTTTCTGTTCACTAGGTGGACCAGCTCCCATATATTTTTGCCCATTCTCCTTTATGCATACTATATGTAGGTATGTCTATGTTATTATTATTACAAAAACTTAAAAAATAAGGCAGGCAAAACATGTGAAATAATTTTTTTTTTTTTTTCAAAATTCTAAGTTTGAAAACCCAGTTCTTCAAAAATATGTCAATCAATTTAAAATTCTAATTTTTTGTAATTTCCAAGTTTTTCTTTAAAATTTTTAGAACTTTTACCTCACAACAATATCGGCTAACAAAACTGTAATTTTAGTTTTTCTCAAAAAATTCAGGCAATGGAAACATATCAGTTGCCGTATTATGTATCTGGGAAAAGTCAAATTTTCGTTATTAGCGTATAATGAAAATTTACAAAAGCATTAGCTCTGTGAATGACCGCATATCCTTGCAAGATGATCTTGATAGATTTGCTATTTGGTGTACAAGGAACGGTTTAAATCTCAACCCGACTAAGTGTCAGACGATGACCTTTTCAAAGAAAAAAACTCCTAGTCTGTATGATTATAAGATATCTCATCACACTTTACTCCGTGTGCATAGCTTTAAAGACCTTGGTGTTAACTTTAACTCCAACCTCGATTTCTCAGAGCACATAAACCTGATTGTAAACAAGGCCAATTCTATGTTAGGTTTTGTCAAGCGTTGGTCGAAAGAGTTTAGGGACCCTTACGTTACATTAGCTATTTACAGCTGCTTAGTTCGCCCCCACTTAGAATACGCATCTCAAGTTTGGACACCTTTTTACAGCATCCATATAGAAAGAATAGAATCAGTCCAACGTAATTTTATTCGTTTTGCCTTAAAAGGCTTACCATGGACGGACCCTTTTAACCTTCCTTCCTATGAGCATCGAATCAATTTACTGCAGATCCAAACCTTGTCTCAAAGGAGAGTAAATAACGACCTTGTATTTATTCATCAACTTATAACGGGTGTAATTGATGGCCCGGATCTGCTTAATTCTATTAATTTTAACTACCGGAGAGGTGCTTATAACTTTCGTAGCTTAGATTTAATAAAATTACCCCAACACCGTACTAATTATGGTATGCATGTGCCCTTAACTCGCATGTGTAAGCTTGTAAATTTGAATACTAATCTGTTTGATTTTAATATTAATAAAACTAGTCTGAAAAAAATACTAAAAACCAGTGTACCACGCTCATAAACTTTTTTTTTGTATTTATGTTCAATGTTTACTGATTCTTTTCTCATTTAATGTCTTTATACCTAATTGTATGTACATATGTATATTGAATTATTTTTTTATCAACACTCTTGACTATTAAAACATTTTTGTTTTAAAATTTTGACACTTTCTGAAAATTAAACATGAAATATTAAATTTATTTTTTTGTTCATTTTAAATTTTTTTTATTTTGCACAGATATAATAAATGCTTGTACTAAGCAGTCCCAATCTTTGACCTTCCTTTGATATTCGTATTACCATTCTCTTTACTTATTTAGTTCTTTTTAATTTGTTTTTACCTTCAAAAAACACTAAAAAGTGCCGATACGATAATCATCCGCAAATGACTTCGTACTCGGTGAAAATGGACCCCAGCGCGTGCGGTATCTGGGGGGGAAAGAGGCGTGGGAATATAAAAAAAATAAAAAATAACTCGTTAAAGACTAAATCGATTTTATTAAAAAATTATAGTCAGATATTTCTTATCATTTTAAAGATTTTGCGCATTCAAATATTCCAAAAAAAATTCATGTAAAAAAACGGTATTTCTGCAGTTGTTTGAATGGCTGAAAATTTCGTTGACTAGGGTGATCGTCTGGCAGGTTTATTTTGGCGCAAGACGTGTTAAAAAACGCATTTTTTTAATTTCTTTGTGAAATTGAACAGTATCTACAGGGACGGATCCAGGATTTTTTTCTGGAGGGGGGGACGGATTGCCAAAAAAAATCAACAATAACAGTTAGAAATAAAGTGAAGTATCATACGACTGACTGACAAGCAGCGAATTTATCGACGCACAGCGCGGTATTTTGGTCTAAAACCTGGCCAAAAATATTTTGGCATATTTTCCACATTTCCGCAATTTTGGTACCCGACAAATGTGTCTCTAGGGGAGCAGTAAAGCTGCAATATGCCGTCGACACAGTCAGAGATTGGACCGAAAAATGGCGTATCAAACTCAATGAAACAAAATCTACACATATAAACTTTACAAATAAAAAGATAAACAATATTCCAATATTCATTAATAATCAAGCTGTACCTTACGCCAATACGGCCAAATACCTTGGAATGACTTTGGATGCAAAGCTAAAGTGGAAAGAGCACATCAAAAAGAAAAGAGAAGAACTAAACTTGAAATATAGAAAAATGTACCTACTGGTTACTTGGTAACAACTCTGATTTATCAACCCAAAACAAAATAATGCTGTATAATCAAGTACTAAAGCCTGTTTGGACTTATGGTATCCAATTATGGGGCTGTACAAAGAAAACAAAT
Organism: Episyrphus balteatus; assembly: GCF_945859705.1. Taxonomy (NCBI): domain Eukaryota; kingdom Metazoa; phylum Arthropoda; class Insecta; order Diptera; family Syrphidae; genus Episyrphus; species Episyrphus balteatus. Next base: position 86,217,446 of record NC_079136.1, on the reverse strand, counting down.
ACCGAAATCATCCAAAAATTCCAAAACAAAGTCTTTCGTGGAATAGTTAATGCACCTTGGTACATAAGAAATAGCGATCTACATCGTGACTTACAAATAGAAACGGTTACAGAAGTTGTTAAAAAATACGCTGTATCCCATAATCAGAGACTGCAATGTCATACCAATTCTGAAATGGTGTCCGTCTTGAATACCAGAAACCATGTTCGGAGATTAAGAAGAACCAAGCCTCATGAGCTTATGGTCTAAAAAAAACATGGGAAAGTATTAAAAGTTTTTAAACTTCCCCCAAAGTGATTTTACAAAGTTAAGAAAGAAAAATCTAATGTCGATCTCTCAAGATTGGTCCTGATAAAGAGGTGGTTTTAGTGGTTAAGAGTCCCACACTACTTGGTGTCGAATACTGCCAAGTGTCTTTTGAAGATTTCCTCCCGTCAAAAAAAAAAAAAAAAATATTTTCCACATCAAATAGGTACCAAATGACAAAAATGTTATTCGGAAGGAACAATTTTCATTTTCTTGTTACAGTAAAAGCCACTTAAGTGCTTACCCACTTACCTCCCGATTAGCCGGGAGAAAAAAAAATATTAAAAATCATAAAATGCATGTACAATCCTGTGCTATATAAAAGTTAGTACCTAATCTATTCCTTACTTTATTTTTTGACTTAAGTTGTTTCATTAAATAATTTTGAGAAAAAAAAAATGTTTACGTTTTTTAATTGATTTTGTATAAAATTTTGCAATATCATGGACATATTTATACCATTATTTAATGACCTAGTAGCTTTTAGTCAAATACTAATGACTTCATTCTAATAAATATTAAAGTTCTAAAAGAATAACAAAAAAAAAAAAAAAACTGATACATACTTTTTCCCCGTGATACCCAGTTTTCTTTTTTTCTTTTTTATTTGCATTAAAATTTTTTTATATCTCAAGAATATTGTGTTCAAATTGTAGGTCTATTGGATCCAAATTGATAAAGTTATGGGTATTTTAATACTTCGCTTACGAACGTTTGTCCAGAGTTCAAAACTTTAAATCGTTCTCCCCACAACTAATGTTTTCAAAGCCGGTGCCCCTCATAACTTCAAAACTACTGCACCGATTCTTTTGAAATTTGGAACACTATTTTTTTTAACAACAACATAATATTTATAAAAATCTATAAGTAAGGGTCGCTTTTGAGGAGTTTTTTTCAAGGGGTCTTTATTTTCGGGGTGCAATTTTGGGTAAACTTTTGAAATGCAAGTTTGTTCTACATATCCAGCAGTTCAATAATATATAGGCAATGTTGTGGAGTGTTGCGCTATTTTAAAAACACTAATGTTTTAAAAAAAAAAACAACAAAAAAAGTGCAAATTATATTTTTCGCATATATGCGAGATATATGCGAAAAACTGATTTTCGTGACCTTTTGACCTCTATAACTTCTAACGCGGACGCTAGGTCTTCTAACTCAGATACAATTTACGAGTATATCCATAGCCTCCCTATTTATGTGTAAGTCGTCAATAAAACTAACGACAACGGTCCTCTGTCAGTAGAATATGATTTTCACTTTTTGCATGTAATATTCGATCCTTATTGATTACTTGAATTGATGTTTTATGCAAAATAAATATATTTTGACAATTACATTTAAAAATGTTCACTTCCATTTCTTCCGTAATGTTGCTTGTGGTGAAGTTTTTTCCAAAACTAGATCTTCTCCTTTCAGATATTTTTCAAGGAGTCAGCTATTAAAGATTAGGCTGAATAGTTGTATGTAGCATCACAATAATTTAAATTTCTACCAGGAAGTTTAAATGATCTTACAGGCAGCTGATTAATATCCTCAATACGAGACTTGATTTGAAAATTTTAATTCTTCACAATTACTGGGTTCCAAAAATAAATTTTCTTAAATAAATCTCTGTTTACTTTTGCTTATTTTTCTTAAGAAAATGCAAATTTCTTCAAGAACGGTAATGATCTCTTAACATTGTCATTCAATCAATTGGTCGGTCTATAGTCCTTTTTTTCCTTATTGTTGGATTTTCCTTGAATGCTAATGTTCTATTTTTCAAGAAATGAAAAACCTAATCCTATAGATAGCTGCTGGCTGCGGATGCGGATGCACAAAAATGAAAACTGAAGATAATTATAATTTATCGTTGATAGATTATTCGCCTCAGGCTATCGCATAATTTGAATATCGAATGAGACATGAAAAATGAATGCGTCGTAGTTTTCACAAAAAACTCATCCTTCAACTTCTTGCGTCCTTGTAGGTAAACATCATATCGACCGTACCCGTTCATGCAGATTCGGAAGTAAATTCAAATAATATATTATAATCGTCAAGGGTGAGTTGGTCCTTCCGGAATAATTCTCCCTATACCATGACTACCCATGTGATGGAATTTAAAAAAAAATACGTGACTGTAGGTATGAAGGATGATTACGTCAGAGAATCCTTTTTTTTTAAGGTCCCGTCTCAAGTAATGACCTAACGTATACACACGATCGCGCTGCCATTGTTCATCGACAGCGATTTGTTGTTTTGAAAAGAAGAAGATGCCTTAACCACTTCCACATACAGGACCTCTTTCGCGCGATCAAATATGCAAATGAGTCGCAGGACTAGGCGATCCCTTTTGTGTGTGATATGCATACATAATGTTATCCTCGCGAGATTTTTTTCCTGTTTTCAGTTTTTTTTTTTTATAGGTATGCCTGTGAACGCTGGAGAATCTATTGTATTGTCTATTGTTTGTCATGAGGGATCCTTTTTTTTTCTCATTCTTGAATTAATTTGAGTATTTTTTTATTCAAACTGAGATGGAAATGAGGCGAAAAAAAGGAAAAAAAACGAGGAACGAGTTAATGGTGAGGTAGCTTCTTCACGGATATAGTGATTGTACTGATGATGGTTGGGTGTCCTTGCTTGGTTGTGTCAGGGTGAAGAAGATGAAATCGTGAGAAAAAAAGCATCCTTTTTTGTTCAGAGACGCGATGTGAAGTTTTTTTTTTGTGTGATCCTTATGGTTTGTTGGAGTTTATGCCTGTTACATGTAGAATTGTAGAGTATGATGAATGAGGTAAAAGTCATTAGTATTCAAAGATTGTTTAAAGACGATCGCGTTATTTTTTAAGATTCAGATCTTAAATTTAAGCGGACAGTAACGGGTAAAGAAAGGGATGTGTATGTAGGTATATTGTCTTTGAAATTCTCTATAGGTACTTTATAAAAATAATTTAAATATTAAATGCACCAATACATTTTTTTGTGACAGGAACCTTTTTTTTTTTTAAAAATGGTAGGTATTCAATTTTTTTATAACTTTTTTTTTTACTTTTTACCCAGGAATAAAAAAATGGGTTGCAGAACAAAAAAGTGATTAACGGACATTTTTTTTCTGTGAAAAGGTGGTTGTTATTGTTACAAAAAGGATTGTTACGCAATTTAAACTGCGTGACTCTTGTTAACTAACGGGTTGTCGCTGGTTGTTTATTCACGAAAATTTGAATATAGGCAAATCAATTTTTTTGTCAGCTTTTTTTTTGTGAATGTTTGAATCCTAGTTATTGTGAAAAAACTGGGATTTTTTTTTTGCTTTTACGTACCATTATGCATTACAGCTTACAGGAACATGTTTCAAATTGAAATACGATGTACATAGGTAAAATAAGCAAATTGATGAGAGTGATTTTTTATAGTTTTTTTTTTTTTTACAAAAATTACAATCTACAAATTGTAAATCTCATTAATTGGAAGGGCTGGAAAATGATTAAACAAAAAAATGATTAAATAAACTTCAGCTGTTTGGCGATGATCTTTTTAACTTCAAACAATCAAATAAACAAAATACGTTTGATCCCTTTTTTTCTGTTTTAAATAACATAAAGTCAAAGAGAAAGGATTTGAGCGGCTGTATCGCAAATACTTGTTCTCCATAGTTTCATAGAGATAATGATAACTTAATTTGAAATGTAAAAAAAATGTTTTTAAAATTACGATGTCATCTTCTCGAGGAGTTTCAACCTGAAAACTATTGTTTTTTTTTTTAAAATAGTTTTTTTTATAAATTAAAACATTTTGCGAAAAAAAATGGTAGGTATGTCATTAAAAAAAAAAAATAAAAGAAACGTTAAAAAAAAAATATTAAAACTAGAATTCAACCACCCGTTTTGAAAAAAATGCCATTTTTTTTACTTTGCTAGACTTGTTGGTAAATTTTTATGAAACATTTTCCTTTCTTCTACTTTTTTTTACATTCAGAGTTGTATGAGGATAAAATAAAGTGACACAGTCATGGATTTACTTTTAATTAATCCTTTCTTTTAATTGATAACGCCTGAAAACTTACCTGTGTGATTTTGTTACAATTTCTGTGGCGCCCAGTATTTTTTTTATGAAATACAATAAAACAAAGTAGTTGATAATAACAAAAGAACTTTTTAAATCATATTTTCTGATTCTAAGAATTTTCAAGAGAAATATGTATTTATTTCTTAGATAGAATTTGAATTTACTTTCTTAGTTTTTGCCTTTTCTTGCCATTGATTTACTTTTGCTTATTGTTGTTTGTTTTCACTACATTAACAGCTTACCTTATTTTTATGTATGCATTTATGATTTTAACTTGAAAATATTAAGCTTTTTAGCATCGTCACAAACAAAAGAGCTGAGCAGCGAACTTTTTTTTTTGGTAATTGCATTTTATATTATTTAGTATCTAAAATCTTGTTTGTTTTACAGAAGTATAAAAAAAGTTTCATTATTTAAACAAAAAAAAAAAAAAATAAATAAATATAGGCAAATAATTAAGCTAAGCAGATAAAACACACAGCTAGTTGTTATGAATCTGAGAGCACGACTGAAGTTCACATGGATCACAAGTTTGAGAGTTACATGTAGTAGCTCCATGCACTTTTTTAAATGATAAAATAAATAAATTAATTAAGGAATTAACAAAACCAACTTTAATCCTAAATACATAGATCAAAAGAAATTTGCGAAAATTCAAAGTTCGCTACTGTGATAGTTCAAAAAACCGACAGAGGGCTCTTATGTCTACTAAAGATAATTCGAGTATGCTGAACACGATGGCGTTCTTAGTTTTTCTGGATTAGGTCAAATAAGAAAGATTTTTGCGTTTGAAATTTTGTTTGCACATGCCAAAACTGAGGGTATAAAACACCATATATTTTCCAATTTTTGATTTTTATCGATAAAAAAACTATGGAACATCTATTTTTGGAAGTATTATTCGTAAAAGAAGTTATTTGAAAAAAAATCTGTCGAATAACTATTTAAATCATTATTTTTTGGCAAAAAAACGTCGATTTTTCTACAATTTTTCTTACATTTTTGAACTATAAAGGTACAAATGTATGCGAAAACTCAACATTTTTTGTACACACCTTTTATGTGTTAGTACTCTGGAATATTATACATATGTAGATGTAGATATTTAATTAAAAAATCAGGCATGGTATCAATATTTTTATTTAATTTTTGTTTAAGTTCAAAAAATCATTTTTCTTTCAATTTGTTTTAAAATTAAAACATATTTACTATTACTTCTATCTGCATTATATGAGCTTACCATACACAACACATAATATATTTGTCACAGTCCCCGTTTAACTGAAGAAAATATTTAAAGATCAGAAACGTGTTTCAGATAAGCGGGTTTTTTTCTTAAGTGGGTTTTTATGCTACTTGAGCCCATGGGCGTTTTGCCCCCACTTCCCCTACATATGTATTGCATTTAAACTTTTTGTAATTTTTTTATTTTATAAAATAAAGAATTAAAAAAAAAACAGTGTTTTACTGCTACTTTTTCACTCTTAAGCTTAACCAATATTGTAGATAGGTAGGAACTGCCTATTCGTATTTGTAAACAAAGCCATATTCTATCCTGAAATACAACATCAAATCGTTGTCACCGAGTGCTTCATTTAAATTTAAGTAATACGAAAAATATTAGAAAAATTGAAGAAAAATCGACGTTTTTTGCCATAAAATAATGATTTAAAATGTCATTCGGCAGATTTTTTTTCAAATAACTTCTTTTACGAATAATACTTGCGAAAAAATAGACCTTCAGTTTTGACATGTGCAAACAAAATTTCAAACGCAAAAATCTTTCTTATTTGACCTAATCCAGAAAAACTAAGAACGCCATCGTGTTCAGCATACTCGAATTATCTTTAGTAGATATGAGAGCCCTCTGTCGGAAAAAAAAAGTTCCATTTTCGAACACAGTATAATTGTTTGATATTATTGTTGAACTGACATACCTAAAATAATAGTTTGGAATATATTTTTTTCTTTACTCAAAACGAGTTTTATCAATTACACAGTTAATAAAAGTCTCGTGCAGATACAAATGGATGTTTTACCATCTGTAATTAACTTTCAAATTTAGGGTTCGTATCCAAAATCGGAATTAAAAATCAGACATTGCATTACGATGCAAGAAAGTTCAATAAAATAGGTTCCCGCAATTCTTTTTGACTATCTGTAACGACTTCTAAGCGACATTTTTCAAATTTTTTAAATAACAGTTTTGGATGTTTCCATATTTTTTGAACCAAAACTAAGCATATTTTTTTAATGGTCCTAACGATTTTGATTAAAAGTATGAGCATTAATGCTTGAGTAACTGTAATAAAAAAAAACTTCACAAAATGTTCAAAAACTACAATTTTGAATTTTTATGAAAAAAAAAATCCATTTTTGAAAATAGCTAAATGAATTCTTTTGAAATTTCACTTGTACGCGTTGATAAATATTTCCAATGTGAGAGCCTAGCCTGAGAAACGCGGGTTGAACCACACGAACAGTGGAAATTATCTGTTTCTTTTTTATTTTTAGATTTCTTGTTTTTGAGAAAACTCTTCTCAGGTGATTACTCTATTGGTGAGCTACAAAATATGATAGGTTTTCCAAAGCTGTTATAGCTGTATTTTAAAAACTATTGGGTTAGCCCAGTTAATTTTAAGATTTAATGGAAGATAATTTATTTTCCTTTACAACTTATTCACATAATTAAAAATTGAAAATTGAAAAAAAAAAAAAACTGAAAAAGGGTAAAAAAACAAAAGACTTTTTAGAAACAAAAAACCTAAGTATAAAAAATAACTTTTTCGGCGTGAAATAACAATAATCATTTAGTTAAATTTAATTTTTATAGTTCTATGTCAAAATATTTCTAGTTCTTTGTGATATAAGCTCACTTTTAAATTTTGAACAAATTTCGGAAAAAAATAAAAAACAAAAAATTGTTTAAGTCCGTCAACTCAACTTCAAATCAAATCTGGCACTGGTAGATCGAATTTATATTGATGAGGAAATTCATTTTGACTTATTTATTAGATAGTTGCTCGCAGGAAATTCAAAAAACGCGGAAAAAATTGATAACAATTTTCTAATATGCATCACTATTACTTGAGTGCAAAACACTAAACATTCTACATCTACATTATTTTTAACATAAATCCTTCTGAGCCGTTTCTCATACACATGCCACAACACTCAACTTAAACGAATAAATCACAAAAGTTTCTTAAAATTATTTGCACTCTCATCCTCATCTGATTCTCTGAAAGCCTGGAGACCAATTCAAACATCTGCTTCCTCCCAAAAGAAATTTATTAAATGTTAAGACCAGTTGGCGAAGTCAAACGAAAACGTAAACATTTCCTGTTGCAAATTATTTACACTTTCCATTCCAACTTTTTTAGTCGACGTTCCCTTTGAGATTATGATCTCCTTCTATACTTGTAAAATTAAAAAAAAAAAACAATACAATAAATTGTATACAATCACAGACACAAAACTCCACCCTCACCTTTATTAAGTATAGGATCGAATTGCTGCTATTCCCTTGTGAGACCTATACCATTCCATTAGATTTGGATGCAAATGCATCTAGAATGATCACAAGATTGTAGGAATAGAGGGAGGATGCGGTTACGGGGTGTTGCATCTCGCAAACCAAAAACAACTTCAACGGCATATGTCCATTCCATGATGCATTGAATTCAATGAGCAACAGGAAGAGTAGGTAGGTATACCAGAACCGAGATGATAGGGAACTAACATAACATACGGCTATTTGTTCCCACGAAACGAATGACTATATGAGCTGCCAAACAGGTTCTTAACAATTCCAAAATATCCACCTGATCGGTTTTACTGATTCGGGGTTCGTTGCCTTTTTGGGTTACCTTCAACATTTGGTGTGTGGTGATCAGCAAGAGAAGATGTAAAATGTAGTAGGTAAAGTAAGTGTTAAGACGAAAAATAGGACATTAGGTATAATAAAATAAGGTATTGGAAAACATTTCAACTAGGGTGTAGCGTTTCTGGACTTTCAAATTCGGGATTTTTAGGTTGAGATAATTTCTTGAAAAAAGACATCACAAATTCTATTTAAATTTTGATTAAAAATGTTAAATTCGAAGATAATTGTTCAAGGACCAAAACCCCATGCTAAAGAGACTCAAAACTTTTTAACTTTTTCATTTATTTCCAATTTTTTTGCGAGATGCAACAACACGCAAGGCCATAAGGATGCAATTAAAATTTTTTTTGTCCTACTTAGTTAATATTAAATCAATCTCTCGAGGTTTGTTTACTTTAAAAGTCCAAAAGTAACCAATTATTACCTTCTTATCGAATTTTAAAATTCATTTATTCATACCATTTCATACTAAAAAAGTCAAAAATTAAGAAAAAGTGCTAATTTTTGAAAAGGTACATTTTTGTAATTTCTTCACAAAAAATTAAAAGTTGTATATTATGAACGGATACTCTACTTTATTAGTACAAAGTTTGGAACTTGATTTAAGATTAGAATTTTATCCAGAACTAATTTTTAAAATTTTAACCACCTTAACTTTATAGAAAGTTTAATTAACTATGAAAATTGTCTTTGAGTTATTCTAAAGTTAGGCTTGATTTTCGAGTTAAATAAAAAAAAAAAAACTGAAAACCGACCAGTGTTGCACCAATGGGTTTAGTAGCATTTTTGGCTGAAGTTTGTTTTTATGCCAAGAAATCATAATCAGCAATAAAAACTCTTGAACGAATTTGTTCTATTTTTGCTCTGGAGCTCCGGTTTATTAAATACACTAGCCCAAAAAAATAAGGGAACAAAAAAAATTGTGATTTTTTTAGTGATTTTCGATAGGCTGTATCTCAGTAAAAAATTATCGCATCATGACATCATCTTAAATTTAAACGATATTTATCAATAAAATGTTCAAATAAACTAAAAAGAATTTAATTTTGCTCATAAAAAAATTCAAAGAAGTATAAGTCATTTAGACCTGCAGAAATATAGTGTTTTACTTCATCTCAAAAATTCAAACCCTCAAAACAGTAAAACTGCTTGATGAATAAGTCTGAAACTTTGCATATTAATTTCAGGTATATTAAGCTTCAATAACACCGGCACACAAAATAAAAAAAGTGTCATGTACCAGGAACCAGACCTATCTTTCTATATGTTTTTGGGCACGCTGAATCCGAAATTCAAGTCCGTTTTGCTCGGTCATCCTCCAGTTTTGAGAAAAATGTAAAAAAGACCCCAAAAAAGGCAAAAAACTTCCTTTTTTTGAGTTTTTTGCATTTTACTCAAAACTGGAGGGTGACAGGGTCAAACGGACTTGAAATTCGGATTTAGCGTGCCCGAAAACTTATAGAAAGAGAGGTCTGGTTTCTGGTACATGACACTTTTTTTATTTTGTGTGCCGGTGTAATTAAGCCTCAGTTTAATGTTATCACCCATAGAAATTAAAAAGCGGTAAATTTTCTAAAAAAGCGTAAAAATGCCTATTTTGATAGCTTTTCTAAATTAATCTAAAAAATAAGAAAACAATTTGTTTAAAAAAGCAAACTTAATTTCTTTGTAGAAAATTGAATGAAATTTTTAAATGTGTCCTTGAATATTCTGTATAGTGATCCGTTGTTGAGTCAAAGTCAAAAGTATGGTTTTTGGTTTGATGACTTATATTGCAGTAAAAAAAAATTGTAGAAGTTTGAAACAAAATGAATCTTAAAGCCAAATAAATAGCCTTTCTAAAAATAATAATCATTTTATCAGAAAAAAATTTCCTACTTTCTTAAGAGAAAAGTAAAAACAAACAAAAATTGGAAAATTTTTGTTTTTTAACAGTTCCAACGATTTAGCTATTTTACCGTTAGAATTATTTTAATATTTAATCCTAAAACTAGAAGAATAGAGCTTTTACATGCTTTTTATTTTGTCATGATGCGATCATTTTTTTACTGAGATACAGCCTATCGAAAATCGCTAAAAAAATCACGATTTTTTTTTTGTTCCCTTAATTTTTTGGGCTAGTGTAGACTATAAAAAGCGTTTGAATAAAAATTTACGATTAAATCGTTTGCATCGTTTGCGAGGAAGTCAAAAATGAAGAAAAAGGTTCAATGACTAGGTATTTACCTATACCTACCGTTATGAACGTATTTTTTATGAACGGGTTATTTTGTATTCCAATTTTCTGTATGACCTGAATTTTATATCCGAGTTTTGATCCATGGAAGTCAGTTTTGATAAAAATGATTATTGATAAAAATGATTATTGATAAAAATGATTATTGATAAAAATGATTATTAGAACTGTTAAACGGTAGCGTATAGACATTTGTCATACAACCATTCGATTTAAACGATTTTATTGAAAAAATAAAATACACGACTGGGTCGCACGTACTTGCTCTTATAGTTCAAAGTATCTTTATCTTAAATATCTATTAGAAATTAAAGATTTTGTTCAGTGTCGAGAAAAAAATTTAAAATAAATCGAAAGTTAAAAAAAATCCAAAATTAAAAAAAAAAAAAATTCAAAAACTTTTTAAAATTTTTTTTTTTACATTTTACACTTCAAAATGATGTCATAAAATGTTGAATAAAATTGACTTGTGCTTTGATCAAATATATGTATGAACTTAAAAAATGTCAATTTTTGAAAAACGGCAACGCCATATTTCCGTTCTCCGAATTTTTTGAGAAAAACTAAAAACGCAGTTTTGTTAGAATCAATAAGAGTATAACGTACACCAAATTTTATCAAAATCTTTTGAGCCGTTTTCGAGAAGATTGCAATACCTCGAAAACGGTATATGGGAGGTATGCGTTAAAAAAGAGATATTGAAAAACTAAAAAAAACGGACCTAGCGTATTACGCAAAAATCATCTCTACCAAGTTTCAAGTAAATCCATATATCCGTTTAGGCCCTAGCTCGATGTACAGATGGTCGCACAGACGCACAGACCGACGCACGGACGGCATGACGAAAACCACTTTTTTGATCTTCTCCATCATTGTAATATTGGTTTTGATCAAAACCTCGATTATTTTTTTCTACACGAAACCAATACTTGCCCTAAAAATATTAGTACCTTGCAAGTAAAAATAGTAGTACCTACCTAACCATAAAATTACATAGGTTAAATTTTCGAAAAATAATCATTTTTATCAAAAACAACAAAACCGACTTTCATGGATCAAAACTGCATGTACCAGCTTTCCAATACAAAAAGAATTATCAAAATTGGTTCAATCAGTTCAAAGTTATGAGGTAACAAACATAAAAAAATACAGACGAATTGAATACCTCCTCCTTTTTTGAAGTCGGTAAAAAAAAAACAAATTTAAAGGTAAAAACATTACAACAGATGTTTTATAGCTTTAAAACCGAATCTCACTTACACATTTTGATTTTTACTTGCTCTAGGCAAGTATTGGTTTCGTGTCGGAAAAAATTGAGGTTTTAATCAAAAACAACATTACGATGATGGAGAATTCCGAAAAAGGGGTCCTCGCAAATCCGTCCGTGCGTTTGTGCGTCCATCTGTACACATTTCCACAGCCTAAACAAGTGGAAGGATTTTCTTCAAATTTGGTACAGATGTTTTTATGGAATTCTGAAAGTAGTTTTTTTTGTTGGTTTTTTTAATATCTCGTTTAGAAAGTGTACCCCTCATACAAATTTTTCAGTTTATACCAAATCACTCGAAAACGGCTGTAACGATTTTGATCAAACTTTGCAGACGTAATATTCAAAGCAATTGCAATAAAACTGCACTAAAATAAAACTGCTTTGAGCTGCAAGAGCAAGTACGTGCTACCCAGTCGTGCATTTTATTTACATTAGGCTTAAACAGTTTAAGCAATTAATTAAAAAAAAAATCCTCAAAAGTTACTCTTGAACAGAAAAATTGGTAAGCATCTACCTGTAGAGTGTAGATTCTATACATTATACGGTACATTTTTTAATTATTTAATAATGCCAATTTGGAATAAGGATCAAAGTATTGTTAAGAAAGCATCATTCATAATTCCTAAACATTTTTTGAGTGAAACCACAACCTTAAAACTATTTATCTGCAAAGCTTCTTAAACCAGATCTCTGTTCTTAAAAAGTATCAAAACAATGAAACCTGATAATTGCAATAATTTCGCTGATTGATATCTCCAAAATAGATCTCCCCACAAAACCCACTCTCAATACAAACTGAAATTTGACGAGTAGGTACATAATAGAATAATAAGAAAATTGTGTGTTCTTTATGACAACAGGACATGCACCACACAGGGTTTCACATTCGCACAACGAGTATAATGCTAATATCGATTATGGCAAGGTACTAACAATGCGTACATTGTAAACGAACGATTGTCGGTACCTATTATTTGGCAAACACAACACAACTTCCGACAGAGTGGTGCGAAAAAAACCAAAGCCCCTTTCTTCGCCTCCCATTTCATCTCTTTATTTTTAACACAATCATAATAAAATACAAATAATGTGCAAAACTTCTTCCAAAGAAGTCCTTATTCCATGTCTTTAAGAAAGAATCCAAGTCCCCATAAGGAATAGTTCCCTTGGTATCGTACCGAAACCATATCTATGAGGAAGTTTGTTTTTCCAATCCACCCTTTGTGCTATTATTTGTTGCAAAGAATATTTTGAGCCCATCCATCTCTATCGCTTTATTCCCAGATCCTTAATGACTTTCAATGATATCGACAAAAGGATATGTTCTCGATTAAAAATGCAGAGAAAGGATCAGATCTTTGGTGAAAGGTGTGTGAGCTATCCGTTGATAGGGTTGATCGTTTGTTCATTTTTATGCTAATGAATGTTAACCCCTTTGAAGAATTAATAAATCTCAGGTATCTGAGAAAATCTATCATCTATCTATTTCTTCTTCTTTGGTATACCCAAAGGTTTTATTCACTTTTATTATCAATTAAAAATCGCACAAATATAAAATATTAGGGATTGCGATTGTTTGGATTTGGAGGTTTTTGCTCAATCTCTGATTTGCCGATTGTTGGCTGGTGGTGTTATTGAGCCGATTGTCTGCGGTACGTTCGATTGTTGTTCGATTGTAACGAAATATTTTTATTACTTTGATTGTGATGGCATTGTAAGGCTTTTCTATGGATATTGGCACAAAGAGCAAGCGTGTGGCATATTGTTAGCAAAAATTGATTAGGCGAAAAAATATTGAAAAAGAAAAGGATAAATTCTTCTTTCTTTTGGCGAATGTAAGGTGAGATTTTAGGATAAAAAGGTGCTTTGAGATGGGTTAATTTTGTATTATGGGCTTATCAAATCTTATATAGTGATATAAGATTATTATCTTGGTGTTATTCAATCAATATTATTATTGATTGTCTTTTTAGGATAGATTTGGTTTGGTATCGCGTTCTTTTATGAAAGTAAGTTTACCAAAAGAAGCTCTCTACAAGTTCAAATTTGTGGTGCTAAGATGGATATAAAACTATTGCAGTGGCGATTCCTAGTTTTCAGCTTAGGGTTGGCTACACATCAAAATTTCAAAGTTCGATTCTTTAACAAAACGAAGGACGAACAAATAAATCAACATTTTAATAGGTTATTCTTAATGTTAAAAATAATGGCGCAACATTTTAAACGATTTAGTAAAATGCTAAATCCATTTTAGTACCTAAGTTACTAAGCCAAAAAGAAGACTGAATTTTACCTTAGTAAATTACTAAAATTGCTATAGCATAACTAAGTCGTTTAAAATTTTGCGCAATGATATCGCTAATTTGCTGCAACAATTATAATACATTCTTAAAAATACATGATTTCAGATTTACATTTTGTTATAGGTACCAGTCGATTACATAGATAAAGCCCGCAGCCCGCTTAGGATTCAATATTATAAGAAAAAGGTCACGAAGATAGAAATTATAGATAAAACTGTTTATCTTTCTGTAAAAGCAAAAAAAAAAAACATTTTTTTGCTTAAGTATTATTAAGTACGTTGATATTTAAAAAAAAAATGCAAGACTGGGTCGCACGAACTTGCTCTTAGAGTAAGTTGCTTAAATTTTTAAGACTTTTTATATAGAAATTTAGGAAATGTAGGTAGGTACTATACAGGTGAAAAAAAAAACAATTAAAATTGGTTTTTTAAAAAAATAAAATAAAATCTGAAACCAAATTGCCCTCCAAAACAAGTATGCAGTTTTGATTGATATATTAAGATGGATTTTTAGAAAAAAAAATTTCAAAATCGTTAGAGCCGTTTTTTAAAAAATTAATTTTTTATAAATAATTTTTTGGAAAAAAAGTTTAAAAATAAAATTGGTGTGCCATTTTGTAGAAATCACTAATCAACATCTAAAAACAAAATTTCAAAAAAATACAATGTCCCGTTTTCGAAAATTTGATTTTTCAAAAAAAAATTTCAAATTTTATTTTTGGCTTATATTTGAGTTATATAAGTGCTTCGTCACAAAAAGTTTCGTTGAAATCGAATAAGCCGTTTCGGAGAAAATCGGATTTAAAAAAAAAACGGTTCTATGGCAGGTACCGTTAATAATGATTTTTTTCATTAAAAAGTAGACCTTGTCTTAAAACTTTTTGAATTTTTTAAATAAAATCGTTAGAAAAAATTAATTCCAAAAAATGCTACATACCAAAGGAGAATGGGCAAGTTTGTATGAAACGTGGACGTTACGCGGCCAGGAATGAATTTGTTATTTTTTGATGTAATTAAGGTTAACATATATTGTGCAGAAGTTTTATCCCTGTGACGTATTTCAATAACGGATAAAATGCATTTTTGCATTTAACACTTTATATATGTCTCAATGTTAAAACTCAATTGTGTATTTTAAGTGCAAAATATTATTTTCTGTCATTTTCCCTGAGTCTGAAGACCTTTATCTTGCATATCCAACCACTAGAACCCAAACTATAAGCATTTTAAAACAACAAATTCAAGCCTATTTTTAGAGTTTTGTTGTTCAATTTTTTGTTACTTTGTTATATTATGAGTTCTATTGGTCGGATTTTCATGATTGATGTCTTCATGCTCAGGGAAAATGACAGAGCATCATATTTTATATTCCATATAAAAATATAAATCAGTTTTTCCTTCATACATACAATGCATTAACAATACTAATACTGCATTATCTTGCATTCTTAACGCAATACAGCGAAACGTCCATAGTAAAAGTTTTTCCTGGGCTATAATTCTTTCATTTGATACCAATTTTATTGATGGCCGCTCAACGTCCAAAATGCCCATTCTCCTTTGAAGTCAATCGGTCCATCCGTTTAGACTGTAGCTCCTTATACAGACAGACTGACAGATAGACAGACGGACTACCGGGACCCACTTTTTTGGCATTCTCTACCATCGTAATATCATGGAAAAATGTTATCTCAACTTTTTTTTTTACGAATGCATAACTTGTATAGTACCTAATATCGCAAGTAAAAAAACGGAGCATAGAACTATTTTGTGACTTCGATTTCGAGTGACAGAAAAAAAGTTTCCCAAACCCTACTCTATGTACTTGTTACATGTACATACTTTCTATTGCTATTTTTGTATCAATTTTTTTTTTCATTAATTTGTTTATGTACATTAATAACAAATATCAATATCCATCAATCAAAAACAATAATAAATAAACCAATCCAATCCAAAAACATTACAAAAAAAAAAAACAGACAAAGGAATTCGCAAATTTTGTTATTAACTTTTCATTTATTCCTTGTGTTTTTTACATTCAATATTTTCGGATGAAGGTCTTGAAACAAGTTTTGGTTTACAGACATGACTTCACAATGAGCAAACTTATAAGTTTAGGTAAATAAAATAACAAATCTATTTTTTTAAGATTTTTTAGAAAAAATCAAGGTTAACCCCTTGCCTAAAAAGAAGGCATTTTCAAAAAAGTTTTCCAAATTAATCGAGTGATACATCAAGCTCTATTAATAAGTGAAAACCAAATCTTTCTTGAACGCCTGGCTGCTGAATTATTTGCAATCGAAATGTTTTTTTTTTTTTTTTTGTTAAGTAGATATTTTCGAATCAAGGTCTCGAAACAAGTTTTGGCTTACAGATAAGAGTTCACAATGAGCAAGCCTATACATTTAGGTAAATATATGCAAATCTTTTTTTTTTTAATTTTCGAAAAAAAAAATCAAGGTTAACCCCTTGCCTAAAAAAAGGCATTTTCAAAAAAGTTCTCCAAATCCATCGAATGATACATCAAAGGCCTCTTAAAACTGTATTCATAAGTGAAAACCAAAAGTTTGTTGGAAGTCAGGTTGCGAAATTGTTTGCAATCGAAATATTTTCTTCTAACATTCGGAAGCAGATATTTTGGAATCAAGTTCTCGAAACATGTTTTGCTTTACAGATATTAGTAAATAGGTAAGTATGTATACACAAATCATTTTTTTGTTAATTTTCGAAAAAAAATCAAGGTTAACCCCTTGCCTAAAAAAAAGGCATTTTCAAAAAAGTTCTCCAAATCCATCGAATGATACATCAAAAGAAAGGCCTCTTAAAACACTATTCATAACTGAAAACCAAAAGTTTGTTGGAAGTCAGGTTGCGAAATTATTTACAGATATTAGCAGACCTATAAATTTAGGTAGACAATTACAAATCTATTTTTTTAAGATTTTCGAAAAAAATCCAGAGAAAAATGTTGTAGTAGATAAGGCTTATGGAATAGGGCTACCCGAGGAATTGCAAAGAAATAAACTCATCGATCCAATATTGATTCATCTTCATCGAAATATTATTTAAAAATTTACATAGATTTACGTTTTTTATATATGAATGTAGATTCCTCGGCAAAAATTATAACTCTTCAATGCTTATAGATAGTGATAGTACTTTTTCTTAAACCGTTCTTAAGGACGAATTCATTTCAAGAAAAAAAACTATATTTTTTCTTTAAAAACAAAACAAACTTGATGATTTGCTTTATTTTACTGCACTCTCTCTAGTTTTAAAAAAAGATTAGTTAAGTAAAAATTTTCAGCATTTTATGATTTTTCAATATGTATCAAAATAATATACTATTTGAATGTTATAGCTCGCAAATTGAGCAGTGAAGTTCCTGTTTCACCAATTTAATCACACATACATACATACCTACTTACTTGATTTCTCCCCCAAAAAAGTGAAGGTCTTAAACCAACAAAGAAATTTCAAATAATTCATCTTATTGTTCGAGAAGTATTCTTTCTGTTTTATTTGGGTTTACTTCTTCCATCAACTTGCCCGCCTTTTAATCTCAGTACAAAAACAAGTGGAAGTGGGTACTTGTCGTTCATAAAATAAAGGTACCTTTCCTACTGTTTTACTCAAACTCAGACTTTTGTATAAGTTTGTTGTTCAGCTAAAGATCATGCTTATGTGCTATAGAGTTCTATAAGAGCAATTAGAAATTTATATGGGACCCATATGTCGGTTATTAAAGGAGAATCTTGGTTTGTTTGTATGTACGTTAGGGTGGTCGTTTTTAAGATATTTTTTAAATACATACATTTATCTTCATTTAAGCAATATGTATGTATAAACAAGTTTATCCTCTGCTTGTAATTGGTTCGAGCAACTTTTCACTGCAAATTTCAAAAATATCACACAAATGCTTTTCTTTTGGAAATATCAGTCTAGAAATACATAATAATTAAGAGCTTATTAAAGGAACTCTCACTTTTATTCCCTGAGAACCACTCTAATGTACAAATATTTTTATCTTTAGTTTCGTTTAGAAATTCAAGCTCAAGGTTATTGGTGATTGTGAAGAATGGTTTAAAAATATCGCAATTATTTTTGGTATTATGCTTCAAGTAGTCTTAAAAATGAAGCTACCTGCGAACAAACTATACAAATGCGATAGAGATTTTCTCTGAAGGTCTATGCAGTATACACATGCTTGCCTAGCATAGTAACATTATGTCTATGCGTCATGTTGGGAAATAACAATTGACGGTGTGATCGATTGACTCTAATCAGTGATAGGATTTTGGAAAAAGATTTATCTTCGGATTAACCACAGCAGAGAGTGGAAAGATGATAGTGATTGATTTTAAGATTTTCGGTTAAAGAAGATACAATTTATTGGAACCTGATTTTAAAGTAAAGGTAGGTACCTTGAGTGTTTAAGATAGGTACATTTCTATTTTGAGGTTTGGGCATATTTGTGTACTTGGGTATCGATGGGTAGCTTAGGGTTGCACCTTATAACGTACAAGGTTAAGGTAAGAAGTTTGAATTGTGAAAATAATTTATGTTCTTAATTTCAATTCTTATTCGAACAAAAAATACCAGCGCAAATTTTAAACAACATATTGAATTGCTAAATTCATTTTAGTAATTTACTTAGTTAAAAATCAGTCTACCTTTTGACTTAGTAATTTACTAAAATAGCTTTTTCAGTTAAAAAATCATTTATTCCGACGATTCTTCTCAAAAACCTTGTCAACAAATTTTTTTATCGCGATATTTATATAAATTTAAATAGAATTCAAGGTAGATTTTCGGACTACCAGAATTCATCCAGTGCTGCACATCACAAAAAGTCTTGTATGTGTTCAAGTTCTTAATCAAATATGATTGGATTTCCTAAAAAAAAAATCCATTGCGGGAGGATTAAATCCCATAATCCCCTCCTTAATAAGACTTTGGTTCATATTATTGGCTTTTATTATTTTTTAAGATATTAGTTCTTGTTACTTTTGAGCTGACCTATAACGGGCGGCCGGAAGAAACATACAAATTTTTCACAGATTGTTGTTAGTAACCTGTATCAGGCTTGTAAAAGAATGCAATCTTTTGTGAATGCAGTCATTGCCATTCAGTTACACAATTCCAACAAAAGATTGCATTCATTGACTTACACTTGAGACTTAGACTTCAAATTTTGCAATCACCAATCATTTTCCATGAAATGATTGCAATCTTTTTTTTTTCCCAATCAATTGACTGCATTCAAATGATTGCAGTCTTTTGGGACTGCATGCAGTCTTTGCATTCTTTTTGCAATCTTTCCATTCCTTGGCAGTCTTTGCATTCCTTGGCAGTCTTTTGCATTCATTTGCATTCCTTGGCAGTCTTTTGCATTCATTTGCAGTCTTTTGCATTCATTTGCATTCTTTTGAATTCTTTTGAATTCTTTTGCATTCTTTTGCATTCTTTTTGCATTCTTTTGAATTCTTTTGCATTCTTTTGCATTCTTTTGAATTCTTTTGCATTCTTTTGCATTCTTTTGCATTCTTTTGCATTCTTTTGCATTCTTTTGCATTCTTTTGAATTCTTTTGCATTCTTTTGCATTCTTTTTGCATTCTTTTGCCACACCCACACCAAACGTATGGATTTCACAAAAATTTTAACATTTTTTTAGTTCAAGGATGAATTTGATAGTTTTAAGAATTAAGTTCAACTATAGTATCATTGTCTGTGGAGTAATAGTACAGTCAAATACAGTGAAAAAGGGGTATGCCTCGGAATGAATTCTAATAATAATATTTTTTTTGCTTAATATCTTCGTTTTGGCATTCTACACTCCGCTTCAACTGAATAAGCACACAAATTTTCAAAGGTATTTTGTTCATTTTTTCCTAAGATTAAGCTTTCTTGTAACATTTGATGATGTTTACAGTTAGCTTGCGATGTTGAGAAACCAAATCAGAAAGAATAATTCTCAAAGTACCGCTATTTTTTTTCGTGTTCTCTTACAAAGCGTCCCATATGGAAAAATGCAGTTTTTTTTTGCGTCAACTGAATAGACACACGGTCTTTAAGGTCAATATCTTCGTCGTTTATGAGAGTTTTGAGGTGTTTGGCATACCAAATCAAAGGTTGAAATGTTCTCAGTGAGATTTTGCCATTTAATTAAAATTAAAAAAAAAAGTAGTAGATTAAAAGCTTTGAATATTGTCGACAGAGCTAAAATCAATTTGCTAACGGAACAAGTACTGACCGGGTCTGCTATAGCTACCAAAATTGATCGGAGTTTTAGTGTGTTGCCTATTCGTACCTCAAAAATAAAAGTTCGTACAGTAAAAATATGAATTAAGGTAAAAAACGGCAAAAATAGCAGTTAATCGACGAGAAATTTTGAGATCTGCCTCCAATTCATTTGACTCTGGGGCAAAAATCAAATAAAAAGCTGGTGTTTCTGCAAGTGTTTCAACACTCCGCAGAGTTATTAATAGCACGGATCATTTTAACCCATTAAAAGTCCAAAAGAAACCAACTTTAAACAAGCAACAAAAAGGTATTCGTTTAGAATTTTCTAGACTCCATATGAGCTGGAAAAATGAGTGACGCAAAGTGGTTTTTCTCATTTAAAAAAGTTCAATTTTGATGGATTCACAATTGAAGTCATCGGGGCCATCAAAATTGACCTTTTTCAAATGAAAAAAACCACTTTGCGTCACTCATTTTTCCAGCTCATATGGAGTCTAGAAAATTCTAAACGAATACCTTTTTGTTGCTTGTTTAAAGTTGGTTTCTTTTGGACTTTTAATGGGTTAAAATGATCCGTGCTATTAATAACTCTGCGGAGTGTTGAAACACTTGCAGAAACACCAGCTTTTTATTTGATTTTTGCCCCAGAGTCAAATGAATTGGAGGCAGATCTCAAAATTTCTCGTCGATTAACTGCTATTTTTGCCGTTTTTTACCTTAATTCATATTTTTCCTGTACGAACTTTTATTTTTGAGGTACGAATAGGCAACACACTAAAACTCCGATCAATTTTGGTAGCTATAGCAGACCCGGTCAGTACTTGTTCCGTTAGCAAATTGATTTTAGCTCTGTCGACAATATTCAAAGCTTTTAATCTACTACTTTTTTTTTTAATTTTAATTAAATGGCAAAATCTCACTGAGAACATTTCAACCTTTGATTTGGTATGCCAAACACCTCAAAACTCTCATAAACGACGAAGATATTGACCTTAAAGACCGTGTGTCTATTCAGTTGACGCAAAAAAAAACTGCATTTTTCCATATGGGACGCTTTGTAAGAGAACACGAAAAAAAATAGCGGTACTTTGAGAATTATTCTTTCTGATTTGGTTTCTCAACATCGCAAGCTAACTGTAAACATCATCAAATGTTACAAGAAAGCTTAATCTTAGGAAAAAATGAACAAAATACCTTTGAAAATTTGTGTGCTTATTCAGTTGAAGCGGAGTGTATAACTTACCTCAAAAATCTCATGTTCGGAGGTCGTGATTTTTAAGGCCAAACCACAGTGGTATTATATAAACATATGATACATGATTTCAGAGATATGTTTTTGTTATGATTGTTAATGATTAATGGATATAAAAGCCTTCATGCAAAATTTGGTTACTCTACCATAATTTTTAAAGGTTTTTTGGTAGTAAGTTTGCAAGTGTTTTGATAATATAGGTTGAAAGATGAAAAAGAGTTAAAACTTTTTTTTAGAGACGTCAGATTTCCTGGATTTTAGTTTTTTTTTCATCATTGAATAATACCATTGTCTATTATTGCTTATTTCCAAAATCTTAATTTTGTGGTTTGGCCTTAAAAATCACGACCTCCGAACATGAGATTTTTGAGGTAAGTTATAGAATGCCAAAACGAAGATATTAAGCAAAAAAAATATTATTATTAGAATTCATTCCGAGGCATACCCCTTTTTCACTGTATTTGACTGTACTATTACTCCTGCACAGACAATGATACTATAGTTCATCCTTGAACTAAAAAAATGTTAAAATTTTTGTGAAATCCATACGTTTGGGTGTGGCAAAAGAATGCAAAAAGAATGCAAAAGAATGCAAAAGAATTCAAAAGAATGCAAAAGAATGCAAAAGAATGCAAAAGAATGCAAAAGAATTCAAAAGAATGCAAAAGAATGCAAAAGAATTCAAAAGAATGCAAAAAGAATGCAAAAGAATGCAAAAGAATTCAAAAGAATTCAAAAGAATGCAAATGAATGCAAAAGACTGCAAATGAATGCAAAAGACTGCCAAGGAATGCAAATGAATGCAAAAGGCTGCCAAGGAATGCAAAGACTGCCAAGGAATGGAAAGATTGCAAAAAGAATGCAAAGACTGCATGCAGTCCCAAAAGACTGCAATCATTTGAATGCAGTCAATTGATTGGGAAAAAAAAAAGATTGCAATCATTTCATGGAAAACGATTGGTGATTGCAAAATTTGAAGTCTAAGTCTCAAATGTAAGTCAATGAATGCAATCTTTTGATTGAAGTCATTAAAGATTGCATTCAAAAAAGATTGCAATCTTTTACAACTCTGACCTGTATGCACTAAGAAATCAGCTCGTTTTCTTGACTACACCATGTAATATGCTCTTAGGATTTTTTTTTTGTTTGTTTCTTTCTTAGAATTCCTGTCGATTTTAAAAGGACTTCAGAAATTATTGTACCACCTAAAATAGTTGGGTTTCTCCAGTTATTAATGGCTTCATACATCATTGCAGCGGCTAACGTTTGAAGTATGTTTAAAACTTTGTATTGCTCATTACCTATAAATAAAAGTACAAAACAAATATATGTATTTCCAAGTTAAGTTCTTTCAAAGGCTCCAATCTGCAAACTATTTCAAAAACCCATAACATTTTATAAAAATAAAGACAAAAGTCGTCAAATTATCTAGGTAATTATTTTTGTTTTTTATTTGTTTTTTTTTTTTTTTTTTTGTTTTATATTTTTAATTTCTATATTTAAATTAGTTGTCTTAAATCTAAATGTTGTCTAAAATTTCATATTGCTCAACAATAAAATATCCCCATTTAAAAAAGTTATAATTTTCAATACATAAAAAAATTTCATTTCGAAATGGGGAACAATAATTTATTGTGTTGTGGTAGTACAAAAAATTTCCCCTTAACGTCAATTCGACAGATATTTGAAAAAAAATCTGTCGAATTAAAGATGGGAAATTTAATGTAAAAAAGAAGGTATAAAGAGAGCGATATATAATGTATGTATGTTATGTATAAATTTTTCGTTGTTGGTCAATTTGAAATTCGTGACAAACTTTTTTTTTTTAATTTTATAATTATTTTTTTGTTTCTTGTAAATTTGTGGCAGCTAAATATTTATTATTACATATTTTTATTAATTAATAATTTGTTCTCTTTTTTTTTGTTTATATAATTTATTGTTTAATAATACAGCTACAGTACTTTGTACTGATGTTTTATTTAACGTTTTTAAGAGACATTATTTTTGCTTTTTTGTTTTTCATCGATATAAACTATAAAATAAAATCGATATACATACAACTAAATAAGTATACGGTTTCTTTTGTTTTTTTAGGTTCTTATGGTAATTATAAAAAAAAGAAGAAGAACAATCTACATTTCTACATTATTATTTATATTATACACATTAATGAAAAAATTTGTTGGTAATTAAATTTTGTATAATTTGATTGGTTTTTATTGTTGTTTAGTGAAAAACGAACAAGTCGAGGTCTTAAGAGACATTTTTGTTATAAAAATTGTAGAACTCTTTCATTTCAATAGAAAAACTCAAACACTCTGATTAAAATCCTTAAAATACAAAATTTGTGCATTTAACTTTGATTTACCTCTAAAAAAATCAATCAAATTATACAAAATTGCAAATGCCAACTACAATTGAAAAGAAAAAAAGAATCTCCTACGCATTGAATGAGTCAAAAGGTAAAATAAGAAAAAAAAATATTGAAAAAAATATATAAAACAGAGAAAAAAGTCGTGGCTATGCTAAATCCTGAGGTCGAGAGATTTCCTTACTTTTTTGTTTTGTTTTTCTTCATCATCATCTACTACTATTACTGCTTTTAATTTCTGTTACTTTCTATAAATCACGCCGAGTTATCAAAATATACTATTGATTTTTATCCTTGACTCCAGCGGGCACACCAATACTTAAAAGATGATCTCCAGCGGTCAACAAACCAGCAGTTGTTCCTGGTTGATGGGCATAGTTGCGAATCTGGTGTAGAGATATCAATTGATTTGGGAAACTATTCGTAGTACCGCCTCCGATATTTTGATTTATAACAGCTCCAGCAGTTTTCGCCGACGCCGCTACAGATTGGAATTGTAGAGCGTCATAAATGTAAGGCCTCTGCGCAGCCGCATGATGAGTTAGAGCATTCAAGTGCGGAGCAATCGTATTGATGGGGGTAAACGCCGAGTTTGTGGCAGCTTTCGACCCAGTTCCTTCGTACGAACTAACCACAACGATTGTGTTTGGTGAGGATTGTTGTTGCTGTTGCTGCTGTTGTTGTTGTTGCTGCTGATGTTGTGGCTGACGGGTAATAACCAAGTCTTCGCCACCGTCATCGTTGCCGCTTTGAGTGTTACCAGCACTTCCACCTCCGCTTCCACCACCTCCACCATTCACTATCGCTCTATGGTGTTCCAACAAAGCACGTTGATGGTTCTGCAGATCGTTTTGTTGCTGCGGTGTCAAAGAAAAGTCATAGCCATTAGTCGACTGTTGTTGCTGTTGCTGCTGTTGTTGGTGTTGATGTTGTTGCTGCTGTTGTTGTTGTTGCTGTTGTTGGATAGCCTCAGCTAGAGTTGCAGCCGCACTTTCCGGACTTACTTTCGGCCAGTAAGGATGTTCACTATTTGCAGCCGCTGCTGCTGCCGCCACATTCATGACGATATTTCGATTGATATTCAGCCCTAGGCCAGCAGCCAGCGCTGTGCCATTTGTGGCTGCTGAATTGCGATTCTGCTGTTTTTCGGCTTTTTCTGCATGTTTTTGCAGATGTTTCTGCAGGTATGTCTCTTGTGTGTAACTTTTGCCACAAAAGCTGCATATGTGCGTTTTGAGGTGTTTCGAATCTTTGTGCTTGGGTATGTGCTCAAGCAAGGTGAGTTCATCGGTGAAACATTTGTAGCATGAATTGCATTTGAATGGTTTGTCAGTTTGGTGGCAGCGTGAATGCGACTGAAGATTAGAGAGCTGTGAGAAGGCTTTTTGGCAGCCCTGATGACGACATTTGTATGGTTTGTCACCGGTATGAGTACGAATATGTTGTTGCAGGTGGGATAATTGGGTGAATTTGCGTTGACATATTTCACAACGATATGGTTTGATTCCGAGATGAATGCGTGCGTGCTGGGACAGGTAGCTGGAATTGGCAAATGTTTTGATGCATTGACTGCATTTATAGGGTTTTGTGTCACGAGCCGTTAACATCTCTGATTTGGGATTGTACTGCAACAAAAAAAGAAAGGAATGTTTTTGTTAAAGAAAGACAAAAAAAAAAGAATGTAAGCAAAAAAAAAACTGCACCAACATCAATGATCACAATCTTTGTTTCGTAAAAGTGGTAAACCAAATAGAAGGGAGTGAATGGCAAAATAGGGGATGATTATAGGGAATGCCAGATCGTAAACAATATGTTAGACAGAAGGTGCAATATACATAAGTATTTTAAAAAGGTTCACCTAAATCGAGTGATATAAGAAATTTGAAGAGGGGTTTCTTTCTTTTCAATCCCTTAGGGTCAATAACTTCAAGTATTTTAAGAATTCGAAGAATTAGGAAAATCAATATGAAAAAAATAAAACAATAAAACTGAACCTGTTGGTTCTTAAAATTAGAAAAAAAAGAAACGCACAGCAAAAAGGAAATAATTGTTGTGGTGACATACAAAAATTTGACAATGATTCAAAAAAACATTTTTATTAGTTCCTTGCGTCTTATCCACAAGAGAGGACACGTTCTTGGTTGCACCAACTAAAAAGGTAGGTATAAACCCTATACATTGGGGTTCAATAACTGTGTCATAGAAATATTGCCAAAAATGTGGTTTTAAGTGATGAAAATCAATCATTGAACAAAATCTTTTACTTCTCCAGATTTTGGAAAAAAGAACAATTATTAAAAATGAAGACACATCATCTCTTTATGGACCTATAAAAATAATCCAAGATTGAGTATATAGGGAGGATCAATATTGAGTCTTTTACATTTTAGGTCCCCTGCTCAACCCGTTTGAGCATGATGAACATGAATTATTTAACTAGAAAAACGTTCTTATAAAAAATCAAGGAAATCCTTTTTTAAGACATTAATAATATTGCCTCTGCTAGACCGTAAGAAAACTAATTGAGTTACTTAGATTGGAATATATATAAGCACATGATTGGAGAGTTGGGAAGTAAACACAACGAGGACGGTCTGATTTTACGCTAGTACATCATTTAAGATAAGTTCAAAATTTAAACTGTTAAATACATGAATTCGGAACGTATGTTGAACGTGTTGATCAAAATAATGTGGACCTGACTTAAGATTTATTATTAAGACTGATCATTATGGTGCCTTCAGCTCCTCATGAAGTTAAATACCATAATAGGAACGTTGAACTTCTCATGGTGACTGAAACTAGCATTCATTCCTAGTAAATTAATATAAAAGAAATGATTAGGTTTGAAAGTTTTTTTTTTATTTCTAAGCAATTTTTGAAAGAAAAATTAACGGTGATGAGTATAGAGAAAGCGATTCTATTTTTTTAGATGAAGCAGGTTATAGTGATCTGGAAAATGAATTAGGAATATTTTTCAAATAGGTATTTTGTCGATTTGAATTTTAAAGGCTATACCAATGGATATAAACGATTCAAAGAATTTTTATGAAAAATAAAATGTACAATGCAACTTTATTTTTTTGCTAAAATTGCATTTATTTGTTCCGCTGTTGAGTTTAAATTATTTTCGGTGTGTGTTTTAATCAGAAAAAAAAGAGGAAAGTAGATTGTGTGGCTTGAAAACTGACATAATTTTTCTGATCGCTATAAATGACCATAGGGAAAAAATATTCAAATTCATACTGTTTCTTTCTTCCTGATGCATTTTCATTCAGAACAGATTTAAACTAAAAATTGCTAAATGTGACTTAAATTATCTCAAAATGCTCGACTCGAGGTCAAAACTTAACTGAAAGTGTTAAGAAACTGGTGTATTGTTCTTAACAGTGCCTGTTTTTCGTTGCCATGAAACTCTTTTGCTCATTTGAACTTTTGTTTTTTTTTTTCTGAAGAGATTTGTCTCTTTCAAGGTTGTTCCGAGATGGAATCGGAGACGTTGATAGATTTAAGTAAAGAAAATAATCTTGATTTTCTGTGGTTATATTTTCACCTTGAATTTGTGAGAGCTCAAAACAAAGCTAATTTGAAAATTATAAATTTCGCGACTGGAAGATAATCAGTTTTATTCGGAGTTTGTTTTTTTATGTGAGGAGTCAAGGAAGTCAATTGTGAACTTTGTGATAAAAGCATGGCATTTTTATGGCAAGATGTAAGAGTTTTTTTGTGAGGCACAATTTAAGGTATTTTTTTTTTAATAAAAGAAAACTAAGATCAAAAATCAAAACTTTAAATTAAAAATGTTCGAGTTTTTAATTAACTTGATTGAACAACTTTATGAGTGCAAATTATGTATTTTTTAGTATCCGCATTCAAACAATATTGTATGTGGCAAATTTTTACGTGGTACACAATAATTTGCGTTGAACGGGTTAAAATTTTGGTTAATATTATTTTAAGAGTAATGAATTATAGAAATTTGGTTGCAATTAGACCTCAAACTAACTTTTGAAGCTAATTAATGACGTGACATGATGGAAGATGTTACAATAGATTAAGTTCTGTAATATCTCTAGCAACAGATGCCATTGAGCTTACAAATTTTAACTTTCTAACCGAGTTGGTAGATGTTGTTCCAATTTTTGTTCCTGTATAGGTATTCCTATTATAAAAGTTTCAGAAACTTCCAATTCATAGAGCATTGCATGAATGCAACTTGATTTATCTTTAGCTTATGGCCACCAGCACCTCACGCAGTGCTGCCATTTCGAATTTTGAAAAAACATGATAAAAAACATGATTTCAGTTCAAAAAACATGATTTAAAAAAAATGAAAAAACGGATAGGAAAAGAACAACCACATCGTGACTAGGGATTAATAAAACAAATTATTTCGAGTTTATTTTATAAAATAGTATTAATAAAGTATCAAAGGTATAACTACATAGGCTCCGTTTGCAAAAATTCTAAAAGTGAACAATCATCATCATTTTATGATGCAGAAAGCTTAGATCTTGGCTTCAAACATTTTGTTCATAGCTTATTTTTCCGAAAAAATGGACTTTGTAAGAAAAAATAGTTTTTTGTTTTTGTAATTTTCCCACTTTTTTCAAAAAGTTGTAGTTGTAGTTATAACTTAAATTACTAAATGGCAGGAATACAACTTGAAAACATAAATAAGATTATAATTTGTACGCATTTAAAATTAATTTCATATAAATACTTCATGTATTCAGTAACTTATTAAAAATAACAGTTCACCAAGTGAAAAAGGTTGTTGGTTAACAAATAGATTGTAAAGATTTTTCTCTTTGATTAAAAAAAAAAAAAAAACATGATTTTGGGCACGAAAACATTAAAACATGATTTTAGTTCAAAAAACATGAAAATCATGCTAAATCATGATTTCTGGAAGCCCTGACCTCAAGGCAGCGCTAGTATACATAGGTTTATAAATATCAACCTACTCAAGAATACGTGTGATAAAAGCTAAATAGTTTCACTTCACAAATCGAGTGAAAAAGATACTAAAAAGATTCGAGTGTTTTTGCTTGAGAAAACAAAAATTTGTTAATTTTAAGAACATCACCAACACTTGCTACTACAAAACACCACAAGAGAAAAAATAAACCATCAACTTGCAAAAAAAAAAAAAAAAAATAATAAACACAAGAGAAAACTAGGTTTAGGTAAAAAAAAAACTTACTTTGATTTCCTGCCCATCGGACAACGGAGTTTGTGGCGAAGATGGTGAACTGTACGATTGTTTCATATCTATCTGCTGCACCTGCTGTTGTTGTTGCTGCTGTGGTGTGTGATCCTGTCGACCACCGCCACCGCCACCCGCAGATGACTCTCCACCAGTATTATTCAAATCCTGCTGCTGTTGTTGTTGTTGCTGTACACTTCCACGTTCCACTTTAATCGAATAATCCAACCTTTCTACATTCTGACGAAACTCATTTATATTAAATGGTTTATAATCATGGACCAATGTGGCATTGCGTAAATCAGCCGAAGTCAAATGACCCAGCGAACTTAAAACACCACGCTCATTCATCGAACGCAATTGATCAATGGACCGATGCAAATAGTCGCTAGTTGGAATTTCTGCCATTAAAGGTGAGCTATGATGATAGTCCAACCCTCCTCCGGGTCGGTATTCTATTGTTCGACCCTCCAGTTTATGTTAACCCAAACTTCCAACAAGAAATTATTATTATCGTAATTATGATTACAATGATAATGATGGTTTAAAGTTTTTTCTTCTTCTTGTTCTTCTTGGGCGGGTGTTCCTTTTCTCTTTAGCCACACTGTGTTTCGGAAACAAAAAAATATAGGTTCTTTTTTAATTCTTTCTTTTTAATTTTTTTGTAAAAATAAAATCATTTTTGGGTTTCTTTTTTTTGGGAAAAATTCTTTTTTTTTTTTTTTTTGCAAGTGGCTCTCACTCTCTGTGGTGTTTCGTGTTTCTCCCGCGATTAATTTTTTCATAAAAAAAAATTCAAAAAAAAAATCAATAAAAAAAATATAAAACACTCAGGGGAAAGGCGAAAAAATGCAAACATGGCAGAAAATTTGGCGTAGCACCACAAATACAAACGAACAAAAAAAAAATTATATATAAAAAAAATGGGAAGAAAAAATATACACAGAAATCAGCGTGGAACCGGCTCGTCGATGAACATACAAAAAAAAAAAAATCTACACACGTAAAAAAATGCCAAATAAAATGGGTAAAAAAGCGACTAAAAGAACCGAAAACAGAAGAAGAAAAAAAAAATCCATCCAAGAGAAC
The DNA here is from genome assembly GCF_945859705.1 of Episyrphus balteatus. Lineage (NCBI taxonomy): Eukaryota > Metazoa > Arthropoda > Insecta > Diptera > Syrphidae > Episyrphus > Episyrphus balteatus. The sequence goes on along the minus strand of NC_079136.1, from coordinate 86,187,225 downwards.
ACACAAAATATGGGCAAATGAAAAAAGTAAGAAGAATAATACAAAAAAAAAAAACCAACACAATCACGCGTGCGGGTGAAGAATAAGTGTTGCCGGGTAGTTCTTATTGGAATTTAGTTTTTTTTTTTTTTTTTAACTGAATTCTAATAATAAATAAGGTTACATGTTACAATAATAATTAAATTCTCAAGCACGAGACATATTCAGGTGGTTGCTCTTGCCAGTCACAAATAGAGAATAGTTTCTATAAATGATAAATAATGATTGATTGAACGGAAGGTAAAATTAAAATGTCAGTTAGTGACTTTTGGATTAGGTAAATTTTCTTTCGAAATTTTATAAAAGGAACTTAATTTCGAATAGGAAATTTTTCATTAGTTTTCGATTTTTAGGTGTGCAAGTGTGAAATAAGACAGACAAATCAGCCAAAAAAATGTATAGGTAACAAGAAAATGCTTTGACACTTAAATTTGCAAATAGAAAAAAAAACCTAAATTTCACTACTTATTCAAATTAGTGGCAACGCTATTGGAAGATTATAAAACGAAAGCGGAAAGAAGTGCAAGACGAAGACCTAAATAAAAAAAACCATACATTCAAACAACAAGTTGTGCGAGTGGTAGACATGTAAACAATGCATACACTTGTACTACCACCGTGCGCGGTGTAGAGAGAAATCCCAAACTCGTATTAAGGTGACCAGTTTATGCAAAATAATGTGTTACAAGAAAAATTAGAATATTTTTTTTTTAAACGACATCAAATTTTTTAACTTTTTCAAAATATGTAATTAATTTTTAATCTTGGGGTAAAATAGTGAAAATATAAAAAATATTTGTTGAATTTTTGAGTGTAAAAATAACGCTAAGAATAAGACCCTGCAAAAGAATGTTAAATGAATTAAAAAAATTTAGTCATGTTAGTAAGTTTTCCTTGGATATTTAAGCGACATGATTTCAAAACTATTTATCGTATCGTTGGAAGCTTGGAGGGCTTTAAGACGTTATATATTTAATTTGCCCTTAACAGGCAATAGTCAAACGATTTTATTTCAACTGTCAAATATTAGGTCAGTTCCACACTCAGTCTAAAACTTACGAATTTAGTAGTATTTGGTTATTTTTGGTCAGTTTCCAACTTAAAAATTTGTTTTTATTTTCCCATAAAAGAGAGTGCTAAAGATAGACTAACAAATTGCCCCAATTTGACAAATTTTGAAGGAAAAATGAGTTCTTTTAACCGAAAGGTTTACGTATCTCAGATAAATAGAATAAGAAAAGATAGATTGAATCGCGGTTAGAGCCACCGCACACTAAAAAACTTTCTATCGGCCGAAAATTTAGTCGATCTCTTAATCAGTATGAAAATGTATGAAAGTGCGCACACTACAACGATTAAGTATCGGCCGATCAAAAAGTTTGTTTGATCGAAAAAATAGTTTGTTTTGCTACACAATTGCCTTCAAACTAAAACATTTCTTAACCAGTCGACTATTTAGTCGCCTACCTGTGCGCATACTAGGAGCCCAACACGACTTAACTATCGTCCGATAGAAAGTCTATAGTGTGCGGGGGCTCTTACTAGTCTTTTGCATTAAAAAAAGTGTAATCTTTTAAAACGAATTCAACGTAAAATATGAAATTTTAAATGTGTATTGTCTTCAACTTGTTTCGGGCTCTCGTACAATTTTTCGTAATTTTATTTATTTCTGAGAGAATTTGTTTCCTGTAATAACAGTTTGACTTTGAACGACATGAAGTCCAATAAATTGTATTTATATAATTTAATAACACCTTATTTTTTGAATTGAATATTGACGCCTTAATCTCAAAAATTTGACAAAATTCCTAATTTATTGCAGAAAATAAATGTGGAACATCACTAAATTTAAGATTTCCGAAGAGTATAAAATATTAAATTAACGTTAATAACTCAATCATTAAACACGAACTTAAGCCTTAAAAATTAATCCAAATAAAAAACTTGAGCATACATTAAAATTATATCAACTGTGATACAAGTTTTTCGCGAGTTAATTTTTGCCCTGCGACGGGCCTATGGAAAGCATTTGCCGTCGGCATATTTTTTAGAGACAATTTTTATATAAGCTGCGTTCCTTTGGAAATATTTATCTACTGCTTAGTACTTAAAACTACTTTTGCTATACTGAAAAAGTAGTTCAAAGCAGCTTTAAGTACTAAGCAGTAGATACAAATTTCCAAAGGAACGCAGCTATAGGTAGCAGCAGGAGTCGCCTAGATTCCCAATTTGACTTAAATCACCTGAGACTTACTTTTACACGATTTAAGGCTTGGCCACACTGGAGGGTATGCGGTAGCGGTACGGGTAGCGGTGAGGGTACTTGTATGTAAAAAATTTCAAACTGACACATCAACGTTCAGGTGTGGAATTTTTTTAGTACAAATATCGTTACCGCTATACCGCATACCCTCCGGTGTGGCCAAGCATTTAAGGTTTGACCACACAAAAAATGTATGCGGTAGCGGTACGGGTACTTGTGTGAAAAAAAAAATCCTCACCTGAACGTTGGAGTTCCTGTTTGGATTTTTTTTCCTACAACTACCCGTTTTAAAAAACTTAGCCGCACAACAAAAATCGACTCTGAAAATAGCTAGAAGTCTAATAACAATCAACTCCCCAAAAAATAACTAAAAATATTTACACTCATGGTCAGTTTCAGTCAAGTAAATAGTATTTAAGCGGCCGCCAATACAGTAAAACCCGCTTTATAGAAATGAAACACTTTTTTTTATCCCCAAATATGTATTGTATTTCACTTAAACGGGGTTTGTTGAAATGAAAAACCCGCTTAAGTGAAAGAGGAACTGTGGGTTTTACTGTATTACATACTAAGGTCATTTGTGTGAATTGGGTTAAATATTTAGCCGAGCTCATCTGATTTTTTTTTTCTTTTCACATCAATAGTGTAAAAAATGTATCCTCGACTAAATATTTAACCCAATTCACATACAGCCTTAAATGTCACTTCCTTTATTGACAGTTTCCACTGTTCCACTCCCACCACTAAAACACTTGTCAACTCTGAAACTGACCCTCACAGACTCACTTTGGACCAAAACTAGGTAAGTAATACACCATTGTTGACGACAACAAAAAAAACTTATTAGAAAAGAGAAAAAAAAAAATCTCCACTGCACAAGAATGAGAACGTCTGGTCAGTCTACCAATTTCAATAAGAAAAAGAACACATAAAAAAAACACACACAATAAAAAAAAGTTGAAGTGTACACTACTCGCGCGGTGATTCCATTTTTTTTTTCTTCGGTTGGACAATCACTCAATTAATTTGTTCCTTCATCACACTTCTCACAAAAGACAAGAAAAAGAAAGAAAAAAAAAAAACGTTGAAATCATTTTTTTTCAGAATTTTCGTTCCTCTCACTCTTATTTGATTTTTTTTTTTAATTTCAGGTTCTTCTCATTTTGCACAATTTTTTCTTTTTTTTTTGTTGTAATAATTTCTCATTCTCTCGACACACTTTTGCACTCCCTTTCGCAGTGTCATTCAGAATTTTGAAGTTTTCGCAAAAAATTTATAATCGTGTGCTGTCATACCCGCCGCGAGCTAAATGACAATTTTCTCATTATTTTCTATTTCTATCTCTATTCTACTCATTTGGTCAATATTTTCGCGCCACTCAGTGTAGCCACCCGCAATCTCTTTTGCCTCGTATATTAAAATAAAATCAAAATAATTAAAATTTTTTTTTATTGTTTTACTTATTTTTTTGCTTTCACTACTAACCACGTGTTTCGTTGTGTTGCGATGGTTGCACCCGCTCTTTCAAAATCTCTTGAACAGTTCTTTTTTTTTTTTTGTTCTTTTGACTTTGGTTGATGGTTTCTTTTTTTTTTTTTGTTTTAATAGAAAATGCACAAGAAAACAATTCCAACAGCAAGAAGAATGAACAAGTAGAATACAAGAAAAAAAAAACTTGTATACGGTTTTCTGTGTGTTGCTCTGAGTTTTCCTCTTGCTTTCTGTTTTGATGGAGCACTTCGGTTTTTTTTGGTTTGTACTCGGCGTGTTTACCACATCAGAGCAAAAAGTAGACTGGTGTGGTAAGTGCCTGTAAAAAAAATCATTTTGAACCTCCGCCGCAACAGAAGTAAAAAAAATGAAGCATTCCCCTCCATCTCCATGTGGAATGGGAAGAAAGAAAAAAAAATCTTCGTGTTTTTTTCAATCCTCCCTTGGACCCCTGGCTCATTTTTTCAATAAGTATATTATCGTTTATAGGGAATTTGTTGTTGGAATTGACTAGAAGGAAAAAAAAGGTTGTGATGTTATGTGATTAAGTGTGTGCGTGTGATATAAATTTTGGATGGTGGTGTGTGATTTCTTTTTTTAGTTGGATATATTTGAATTTGTTAAGGGGCAGGGCAATGTGTAAAGGGGTGACACACTGACACATGGGTATAGTTTTTTGTGTACAGTTTTTTTTCTCGTTTTTATATTTGATGTGTTAGCGTTTTTTTTTTATTTTCTTTCTTTGTGTTTTGGTTTGATTTCGCTCGTTCTCGCATTGGTTTGTACCAACACATATATGCAAATGATACGAAAAGAGCGAGAATTGAGAAAAATGACAGCACATAAAAATTGAAAATTAACAGGGATGGCTGCTGGATGTTGAGGTTATGACTGCCAACTGAGATTAAAAGAGTGTTTTGGAAATCAAAAAAAAAAAAAAAAAAAATATAGTAGACGGTAATTAGTAATTACGTGTCTGTTTTCACTATTAAAAAATCGTATAGCAAATTATTTCATTTAAATTCGATATGCCATAATTTGCAGCTGAGGTCAAAACCAGTTTAAAGTTTAATTAGGTATCTCGAAAGTGGAATTTGAATAAAATGTAGTTTTTCGATGAATTTTTTATAATTAGCAAACGACAGATCTATTACATATTAGCCGTTTTTTAATTAAAACGTATTACAACAACTACATGAGATCCTACAAGACCACGATTCGTGATCCTGATAAAAAGCAGGATCTCATGTAGTTGTTGTAATACGTTTTAATTAATGATCTACATATATGGATCAAGTGATAATAAAAAACGGCTATTATAAAAGCTATTTGAATTTTGTTGTAAAATTAATGTAGAATAATATAAAATTTTACAACCGAAATGCATAAAAATTACAGTTTGGCAGAAAATGAAAGGTATTTGGAAAATCTAAAAGTTTTTGCAAATAAAACATTCTGATTAAATTTTATTTCAATTTTCAAAAGTTCAAATGACCTCAACTCCAATGCGTTTTGCCCACATGAGTCTGTATTGTTATTCATGGACCATAATTTTGCGTCTTAGGATGGGCATGACAGCATCTAACTGATGAGACCACTACAGTCATACCTGGGGCCCAATTCTGCAAGAGTGATTTCTTATGTGTACACGAAAAAAAAGTGTACACTGGGGCGCTGGTTATTTTTGAATCAAGTTCCTAAGTGGAAAAACTGTTTCTAAATATAAAATACCTAATAAAAAAAATCTTCTAATTTTTTCAGAATTTTATTTTAACGCTAGATGGCGCCCCAAGAGGGTTAAAGTTTTTTTTTATCATTTTAAGTAGGTGTGTGTTGACTTATGAGGCCATTTTGTTTTTTATATATAGACTTAAATACAATTTTTTTGAGGTTCTTGTCTAGGGGAAAGGTGCGAACAGTGAGACACCCTTTTTTTAAATTGGTATATCTTAGAATCAAGATAGCTTAACCAAACTTTGAAGTCAGTTTAAGACATATTTTATCTTAATGTTGCAAAAAAAGATGTAGTTAAAGAATGAATGAGAGCATCACATTGGACTAAAATGTAGAGAAAGTCAAAACGTCTCGCTGTTTGCAAGGGGTGCGATCAGTGAGACAGTCTTAGGTGAAACAAATTAACGAAACCGTCAAATAATTAGGTAATTTACAAGTATATAATTAATTAATTTATGTTACTTTAACCCATTTTTTTCAAAAAAAAATTACAAAAAAGCAAAAAAAAACAAAACGAAAGAAAAAACGTTACGAAATCATATTGAAATCATGTTAAAATAATAGATTTTTTTTAAATCTATGTCTCTGTTTGCTTTTTAAAAATCTATATCTCACTGTTTGCTTTTTAATAATGTCTCACTGTTTACTTTTTGTCATTTTTCGGAAAAATATAAAATTACAAAAAACGAGAAGGAATTCTAAGTACATGATATTTTTTTATGCAAAAACATATAAATATAATACATATGTAAAAAAAGTTTTGTAAATTAACCTGTTTTTTTTTGTGTTATACACTCTTTTCATAACACTCCAAAAAGTACTTCTACCTGATTTTGTGTGATATTTTCCGGTGTAGGAAAATGGACAGCTTAAATTTAATCGGAACAAAATTAAAACGCGCAGAATGGGAAATAACATTTTGACCCAAACAAGCGTTACTTTTATTGTTTTCAGAAAAGAGAAAAATGGATTGTCTCACTGTTTGCACTGTCTCACTGTTCGCACCTTTCCCCTACCCGACAAATGTGTCTCTAGGGGAGCAGTAAAGCTGCAATATGCCGTCGACACAGTCAGAGATTGGACCGAAAAATGGCGTATCAAACTCAATGAAACAAAATCTTCACATATAAACTTTACAAATAAAAAGATAAACAATATTCCAATATTAATTAATAATCAAGCTGTACCTTACGCCAATACGGCCAAATACCTTGGAATGACTTTGGATGCAAAGCTAAAGTGGAAAGAGCCAGTGGCGTATTGAGGGGGGGGCTCAGGGGGCTCAAGCCCCCCCCAAGCCTTCAAGATTATGTTATTATTTAACTGATTTCATCATAATGTACATGATTAACTGAAATTTGTTCGTAAATCTTAGAGATTTAGAGGTAGCACAGATGCTCGAGCCCCCTCCAAATTCTGAAACGGCAGTTTGTGTTTGTTTGAGTAAGAGCCTTAGCTGGTGTTGAGGGTTGGGGTAATTTTTTCGGATTTTAGTCCAATTCCGAATTCTTCAGATCTTTTTTTTAGTATTTTGACGTCGAATTACATCACCGTTAAATTTTAAGTGGTTTCTTTATGCAAATTCCAGTTTGCGTTTCTGATTTGATTAAAAAAGCAACATATTACGAAAAAGCATATAGTAGGTATATTTCGGATTAAATACAAAAAGAATTTCATTCAAAATTAGTTTTTGAGACTTTCACATTCTGCATTTCACTTTTTGTGTATTCACTTGCCGAAAGTGAAATTAGGTGTTCTGCATTTTTCACTCATTTAGATTTTCTGATCGAATTCAATTCACTATGTTTCTGTTCGTGAATTTGGAGCCTTTTTCAATGAATCTGGAATTGAAAAAGCAACAGTAATTTTACTTTAGAAACAAAATAAAAATGGATCCTTCAGTTTTGACAGTTCGAAGCACTTTCGAAGTTTTCGAAATCGATCGAAATGAAGAATATATTGATATTTCGGTCGAATTGTGGAACATGGGCGAATATATCGAAAATAGTGATGAGTTGAGTATAGCTCAAAAACTATAGACGTAATAGAAATAATCCTGTAAACAGTTTTGGATTCAGCACATGACAAAGTTCGAACGAAATAAAGTGTTTTTTTAACCTTGTTGGTTTATACTTTTTCATGTCGCTAGAACTTTTTTCGGTCTCACTATTTTACTAAGAATCATACCTATATGAATATGATGTAGAATTTTCCGAGGAATTCGAATATATTCACAATTCCAAAAAAGTGCATTTTCACCCTTATAAAGACACTTTTTCGTGACCACTTTTTATTTTTGTCCTGCCAAATTTGCACCCGTGTGTTGACAGAGGGTTAAGGATGACACTAGGTACTTAAGGAGGAGACAGTAGTACGAATCTGTCGAGAGCAGTAAAATGGGACTATATCACTTTCAGAACCGCAGCACAGCGCTTCACTCTCGATCAAAGATGAATAAAAAGAGAGAACAATTTTTTGCACCATTTACCCTCTAAAAAATGTTTGAAAAATTTTCCAGCCCCCTCCAAATTTTTTTCTGGATACGCCACTGGAAAGAGCACATCAAAAAGAAAAGAGAAGAACTAAACTTGAAATATAGAAAAATGTACTGGTTACTTGGTAACAACTCTGATTTATCAACCCAAAACAAAATAATGCTGTAAAAATTATTTTATCAGATTTTTCTTTTTTCAAAATATTTTTTGTTTTTATTTGTTTTTATTTTTCAATTTTCTCAAAAACTAGAAGACATAGAAACATACAGTTTTCATTGTTCGATAAGGAATTAATTGAGGCAGTTTTCTGTCTAAGGTCCAATTTATTCACACTCCATTAAATTTAAAGTCGCCATTAAAAAAGGGAAATTTTAAAATTTGTATGCGATTTGACAGTTTTATAATTTTTAATGGAGCCTTTAAAAATAATGGAGAGTGAATGCCCAATTTATAAGTAATTTATTTACTAAAATTCACAGTCTGGACAAAAATAGTATAAAATGAGTTTTAAAAAAAATGTTTCCCCTATTTTTAACTTTGAAATCGATTATTTCAAAAACTATTGGTAATATTATATTGATTTAAAAATAAGAATCAAATGCACAATTTTGCCTTTTGGAAATGGTATCATTTATTACTGTAAGTGTTGCCGTTGTTTTTTAATATTTTTTTTTTATTTTGATAATTTTTTTTAGAAAAATGCCCCTCCCACCTAAACGGGGGGAGATATACCACCCTCCCAAAGAAAAAAAATGTTTGTATTGAGCTCCTCCACAAAAACTTTTCATCAAATCCTGGCGCCCAACTTATCCTACTACGTGCCGAAACAACATTTTTGTTCTATACCTAAAAGTTCGAATTTCTGTATCTGGGTTGAAATCGAAAATTTTTTTTTCTAAGCCAATTTTGAAGTGATTTTCATAAAAAATACCTCGATCAATTGGGAAATAGATATAGTTTTAGAATATATTTTTTAAATAGCATGTTGTTTTGAAAACATATACTTTAAATTGATGCCGAAGTTGGGCAAATGACAAAAAAAATTTAATTTTTGAACTTTGACATCTTATAAATTCTAAGTGGTTTAACCGAGTTACATGTTTTATACATTGTTAAAAAGGTATATTTATCTTCTATCAGAAACTGTAAAAAAATCGAAAATGGGTAAAAAATTGTCGAAGCTAGAATTTTTTCAATGGGTGAAGGTCCAAAAAACCGTTTTTTGCCCGTAACTCCAGATTTTGGGGGTGTTAGGGGATTTTCAAATACCGTTTCGTATTCAGTGCGACTAGCTCTACAAAACCTGATAGGTCTCCGCCCGCGTATATTTTGAGTGTTACACCGTGTAATCAGAAGTGCTCTATAATATTTGATGATAATTCAGCGGAAATGGGCGGATGCCACGTCCCCTGAATTGAAAATCTCAAATTTTTTCAAATTTACACCACAAGCCCTATCACCGTGTAAAATTTCAAGTTTCTACGTTAACGGGAAGTTCTCCATAATTTTGATGATCTGTCAGTGAGTGAGTGAGTCAGTCAGTCAGTTACGGTTTTTGCGATTTTTGAAGCCCTATATCTCAGAAACTACTCATCGTAACAGGCTGAAATTTTTTGAGGAGTTTGGTTTCGACCAGCTCAACAAATGTATTTCTTATATCTTTGGTGTGGAAGTTAGAGTTCCTGTAAATAAAGGTGTAGTGCCAAAGTTGCTAGAGAACTTGGCTGGGCACTACCGTGCCCCTTGATATTAATTCCTCGTGTGAAAAATATATTTCAATACAATTGGCCCTATTACAGTACAAAATAAATTAAATTTTCAGTACAATTAAAATATGTAATTTTCCATCCCCGATGAACTCAATAGGCATTTTTAATTTTGTTCAGCTGTAAGTTTCAATCCGACAAAATGCTAATAGACTATTTTGTTAGAATTATATGTGAAAACAAATGAAAATCAAAAATAATTTACTTTGTTTTTATATTTTTGAGTCACCCTATGAAAACCGAAATAATATTATAATGGTTTGAAACTCAACTACTATAAATCTTAATTCAAAAACCTAACTTTGCTATAAGGTTAAAGTACCAGCTAAAAATGATTTTATAGGAAATAATTACTGCAGTTAAATTAAATATAAAAACACCATCATACGGTGGTACTCAGTATTTTACTGAGTAAACATTTTATTCTGTTAACAACAACAAACGATTAGATACTTATACTTTTAATTATTTACCTATTATTAATTCTCTATTGTTGAAGGGTAAAAAATGTATAAGTTTGGAAAAAAAAATCTCTATTAATATAAACCAACAAATAAAAATTTTTTGTTTATCCTCAGTATAATAATCATTTTGTTGTTTCCCGGGTAAAATTTTGTGGAGGTGTTGATAGTTTTTAAAGAATTTTTTTTTTATTCTATTAAAGAAACGATAAGCTAAGATATGCGTTTAGTTTAGCCGTTAATTGTTAAGTAATTGAAAAAATATTAAACAGTGTTCTAAGTTCTAAGTTTTTTTTTTTTTAATTTACGTAAACAACGATAACAGCAATAAACTTTGCCGCTTGTTATAAAGCTTACAATACCTACGTTTTTTTTTTTTATTTTTGCGATGAATTCAAAATTAATGTTAAAGATTCATACAGTTTGAAGCAAGTTCTTAACTTGATTAAATCTCAAAACTTTTGAATTGTCACAGAAAGCTTTTCTTCTAGGTACCATACATACAGTTATTTTTGGTAAAAAAATAATTCCAAAAATCCCTCTGAGAATCTCTGCTACGTACAGGGGGTGATAAAATTATTATGACCACATATTTCATATTTTGTCTCACGCTAAGAGATTTTGTTGACGGTTTTTTAATCTTTAATTTATTTTTTCTGATAAGAAAAATGTTTTTTTCATTATTTTCAAAATTTTTGACAGATTTTTTTAAAAGACTTCTCGGTTTTCGTTTTTTCCGGTTTTTTCTTTCGGTTTAACCGGCCGATTTTAAACCGGGCCAAAAAAACGGCTTTTGGAAAAACCGGTTCTCGGTTTTTTTTTACTTGATTTGACAACCAAAGCTTTTTTAGTTTTATTTTGTTATAACATTTCTTAACTCACTCTTAGTGGGTAAGAGTTTTAGTAGAGTAACTAAAGCAAATTATTAGGGAACCCGGCCGAACAGCTCAGATTTTGACGATTTTTTTTTCAAACGTAGGTAATTAAAAATACTTTAAAGGTTTGGCCACACCGGAGGGTATGCGGTAGCGGTAACGATATTTGTATGAAAAAAATTCAACATCTGAACGTTGATATGTCAGTTTAGAATTTTTTTCATACAAGTACCGTTACCTCTACCCGTACCACTACCGCATACCCTCCGGTGTGGCCAAGCCTTAAAGTCTATAGATTAATAATTGCCGGTGTTGCCGTATTGTTTTTTTTTAAATTAAAATTATTTTTTTTTTTAACAAAACCATTTTTTTTTTCTTTAAAACAAATGATAGCAAAAGATTCTGTAGGTAATTTAAGGAGAAAAAATATAAGGGAGTAAAGGACAATCTTCCATCGTTTAAGCGATAAATGCAATTTTCTCATAATCTGACTTAAAACACAAAAAAAAATATTTTGAAAACAACGGCAACAAGGGTTTTTGAAAAAATGGTCCTCAAACTCAGAATTAAAAAAACAAAATTTATTAAAAAAATTTAAAATGACTTTTTTCCAAACTTTTTCTAATAAACTATGAATTAATTTTAGAAAAAATTTTGCCCATAAATATTATCAGTTGAATTCCGAAGCAGAAAAGGTAATAGCTGCGTTCCTTTGGAAATATTTATCTACTTTTTAGTACTTAAAACTACTTTGAACTACTTTGCTATATTGAAAAAGTAGTTCAAAGCAGCTTTAAGTACTAAAAAGGAGATAAATATTTCCAAAGGAACGCAGCTAATATATATATATGTATCACACTTTTGAAAAAAAAAAAATTAAAAATTACTTCAATTTCAATGGGTTTTTTTTGACAAAAACTGAATTTTTGCATTGAAATAATTAATTTTCTCAAAGACTTTGATAAATAAAAACTTAAAATTTTTTCTATTTAACTTTCAACAGTAAGGGTTATTAAATGAATAAAAAATAATTTTATATTTAGATGTTGAACTTAAAAAAAAAAAATAAGTTACATTTTTTTTCAAAACTTCTATTAAAAAAAGTTCTTCGAAAATGAAATACTTTTTAATTTTTTTCATAAACCGTAATTCATTTTGACAATTCCTTTCATAATTTCAAATCATAATAAATGTGGCCAAAAAAATTTGAAAATAAATGAATTTTATATTACGAAAAAGTTTTAAAAACGACATGTTAAAATTTTTTCAATAATCTTTTTTTTTTCAAAAATCTGAGTTCAGTTACCATTCTTTCAAAAGCCCTTAATTCAATTAACTTAACTTTAATTTTACAAATATGATTTTTAATCTAAAGACTTTAAAGTATTTTTAATTACCGACGTTTGAAAAAAAAAATCATCAAAATATAAGCTGTTCGGCCGGGTTCCCTAATATTGCCAATTTTTGAGCTTTAGTTACTCCACTATTTGGAGGAATTTTTAAGCTAAATATGAATGAAAATTTATTATTATTTATGATTAGTTCAGAAGGAATGAAAGTTTTGAGAGTTTTCAGTTTCTTGTCTCGTCTTTTTTTTGTTCGACGTTTTTTTTCAGCCGTTTTTTTTTTTTTGGTTTTTCGGTTTTTTTTTTTTTGCTAATACCGGTTTAAACCGCGAGAACAAAAAAACCGGTTGACCGAAGCAAAAAAATCGAAACTTGTTTAAACCGGCCAAATTTTCCAATCCCTACGATTATGATTTATAAGCATTTTCTCTTTTGAGTTGGAGTTTCTGTAGACTTAGAAAAACTTTCGTTTTGCTTCTCCACTGCTTTGTTATATTATAAAGTTGTTTAGATGGGATTTCAAAAAGCATCGTTAAATCAAAGTAGTTTGATCAGGGATGGGACTTTTTGAAAAAAATTTCGAAGTAGATTTGAACAAATAACGCAGTAGATTCATTTTTATCGCAGTAGATTTTTATATTTGTATACAATTTCATAAAAATTAACGAAAACTAAACATTTATTTCTTTTTAAGAAAAAATAAAAAAAACAGAACAAAACAAAAATGTATGCATTGACTGCATTCAGAAACACGATCAAACAAAAATAATATGTTCATAACATTTTTACATGAGATTCCCGTGGAAACTTTCAACCCGGAACATTTTTGTTCGCATAGAATTTAAAAATTTATTCTAAGTTTCCCCCGAATGGAATGTACATTTTCGGAAAAACTAGTTCCTTGTGCGCCACTAAAATTTTAGTTAAAAAAGACCTGTCGACTACCTCACTCATTACCTGAAAAAAAGTTCAAAATACGGGGAGTTTTATGAACGTGAACAACTTTCCGCACGGAATTTATAATAGGGTAAAAGTAAAATTGAAAAATTAAATTTTTTCGGGTGAAATCTTGTTCACATGAAACTCGCTGATTTATTTTAAAAGAAAAAGTGCAGTAGATTTTATTTAAAGGCAATAGATTTGTTTCTTGAAAAAAATGCAGTAGATCTACTGCAATTGCAGCAAAGTCCCATCCCTGAGTTTGATAGTTTGAAATTTGGAAAATGGTAGAAACACATTAAAAAAAGGAAACAAGCAGCCACTGGGTGGGAATCCATCATGCGCTCCTTGGATTACTATAGTCGAATGCTTAACCAAGGTTTTTGTGGATGGGTATTTTCATAAACATCAAGCTTTATTAAAAGAGGGGCAAAGGTAGATCCTTATGCCATTTCTATTTCAAGATGATCTTCTCTAATTTTATGGCGCCAAATTTTTACACTCTGAATAAAATACTAAAACGAAATCTATTTCTTTAGCTGTCTAATATTTTAAAAAAATTGATAAGATCTATTAGTTACGTGCTTATTCTCTAGTTCTTTTAGGTTATTTGTCTTATTTTTGTGTTTGACCTTTTAAATTTGAGAACCCACGAAACTTTTCTTATTTTTCTTCGCAAAATACCTAAGAAATTTAAAAACTATGAAAGATATAACTCTTTTATCTCGCATTTTCACATCCTTCATACAGATGTCATCTTACAAATAACTCAAATTTTTTATCGCTTAAAAATGACATATTTCATGGTACTTAGCCAAATTCTCAATAAGCCATCCACAAACATTTATGCAAAAGTCCCAAAGTCCCAACAATAAAAAACAAAAAATAAAAAAAAAAAAAATGTCCATGACCATGACTGCCGTCGAGAAATGCGCACAAAAAAATGTTAGCCCGTGGGTATCACACACTCCCACTTCTTTGTTATAATTCCTCATGGGTGGCATGTCATTTTGCAAAAGAATGAAACACTGGTAAGGGGGGTAAAGCTACCATCAGCCCTGTTTTCACATCACACAACAATATAAATGGAAAATGCGGTCTGTCATGTTTATCTTTGGCACTACTAATGCCTTCCTATTAAACAAGCTTGTCCTTTTGACGGTCTTTTCGTTTCGCCTTGTGCGGTAGTATACTCCATCATACATAACTATACTCTTGTTTGTATAGGTTTTGCTCAAAATCGGTCGAAAGTTAAGAAAATACTAAACAACACCATCCACTATCTATACTTTTGGGGGTTTTTGAAGAAATCATTTTCAAGATTCGGTCCATTATTGGGGTGGTGAATCTTCTTATAGGTATACAACAAGGCTCACCAACAGATCTAGTGACATTGAGACAAATGATTTATTATGGTACTCCGTGGCAGTTGTGGTTGTGTCACGGCTCGACTCTTGAATAGAATAGAAATAGACCCAAAATACTGATGATGTACTTCATGTTACACGGCCGATGAGCTAATATAGCTACTATACCTAGATACTATTCTGTTTCTGTCATCATCGAATCTTTTCTTGTTAAGAAAAATGAGGTCTTTGACTTTGTTTATATCCTTAAGGAATTTTGTCAATTGTATTTTTAAGACTTTCACACACATGTGGGAGGGAATTTGTGGTTAACTTCTTAAAGTACCTATACATAACTAAAGGTAAATCTTTTTATCTTTATGTGGTTTCTTTTGAAGAAGTGGTTAGGAATTTTAAGTTGATGGTAAAAAACCGACAAATGGACTTACATATTTAAGTGACTTACATATTTAAGTGACCTATAGTTTTATGAACGTTCATACATTTATTTGGTATTATTTTAAGATGTTCTATTTTTGAAGCTTATTAAATCTCATGTAGGTATTTGTTATATTTAGTTACGAGTTATGACTACTGGTCATACTACTCAAAGGCGGATCCAGGATTTTTTTCTGGGGGGGGGCACAAGGGACTGATTGGCAAAAAAATCAGCAATAACAGTTAGAAATAAAGTGAAGTATCATACGACTGACTGACAAGCAGCGAATTTTAACGACGCACAGTGCGGTATTTTAGTCTAAAACCTGGCCAAAAATATTTGGGCACATTTTCCACATCAAATAGGTACCAAATGACAAAAAAAATATTTGGAAGGAAAAATTTTCATTTTCTTGGTAAAAGCCACTTAAGTGCTTACCCACTTACCTCCCGATTAGCCGGGAGAAAAAAAATATTAAAAATCATAAAATGTACGTATAACCCTGTGCTATAACTTTTCTTAAAGCTAGTTACCTATTTATTTTATTTTTTGAGTCAAGTTGTTTCATAAAATAGTTTTTGAGAAATTAAGTTTTAAAGATGAAATGTAGAAAAAAAAATGTTTTCGTTTTTTAATTGATTTTGTATAAAATTTTGCAATATTATGGACATATTTATACCATTTTTTAATGACCTCGTAGTTTTTGGTCAAATGCTAAAGACTTCATTCTAATAAAAAATACTAAAGGTCCTAAGATTAAAAAAAATAAAATGCACGACTGGGGTCGCACGTACTTGCTCTTATGCTCAAAGTTACTCTAATTTTAAAGCTTTTTGTTCAAGAAATTAGGGAAAACTTTAAAATTTGATATTTTCAAGAAATTAAAAATAAATAAAAAAAAATTTGTTTTTGTAATAAACTAAACACAGTTTTAAATGATCTTTTACAAAAAACTAAGTTTGACATTTTATTCCTAGCATGAAAAGGAATTTTTAGAAAAAAAAATTTCGAAAATCGTTAGAGCGGTTTTTGAAAAAAATAATTTTTTATATATAAAAATTTTCTAACATTTTTCAAAAAAAAAGTTAGTATGCCATTTTAAAGAAATAACTAATTTACACATTAAAACGAAATTTCAAAATTTTTCAGACACCCGTTTTCAAAAAATTGATTTTTCAAAAAAAAATTTTGAAATATTTTTCAAAAATCCAAAAATGTGTTTTTTGAAAATTTTCTAAAATTTTAATATTAGTCTTACCTAAACGTTTTTGTATAAAAATTTTCGTTGAAATCAGAAAAGTTTTGTACGAGATATTCATAAATCAAAAAAACCGTTCTATGACAGGTACCGTTAATAACGGTACAAAAAATATTTTTTTTATTTTAAAAGTTGGCCCTTATATGCAATACTATACACAACATTTTTAATGAAAATCGTTAGAGCCGTTTTTGAAAAAAATTAATTTTTCTATTTCCGTTATATGACAGGTACCGTTAGTTTTGGTCCTAGTTTTGGGGGGCACGTGCCCCCCCCCCTGGATCCGCCGGTGATACTACTTCATACATACATATACATATGTATGCCCATAATAACCCTGATTTTTCGCATTGGTGAAATTCACCTTTTGGCCGCTTACTTGGATTTAAGTTTTTAGGCCGTGTGTGCTTATTAAATCTCATGTAGGTATTTGTTATATTTAGTTACGAGTTATGACTACTGGTCATACTACTCAAAGGCGGATCCAGGATTTTTTTCTGGGGGGGGGCACAAGGGACTGATTGGCAAAAAAATCAGCAATAACAGTTAGAAATAAAGTGAAGTATCATACGACTGACTGACAAGCAGCGAATTTTAACGACGCACAGTGCGGTATTTTAGTCTAAAACCTGGCCAAAAATATTTGGGCACATTTTCCACATCAAATAGGTACCAAATGACAAAAAAAATATTTGGAAGGAAAAATTTTCATTTTCTTGGTAAAAGCCACTTAAGTGCTTACCCACTTACCTCCCGATTAGCCGGGAGAAAAAAAATATTAAAAATCATAAAATGTACGTATAACCCTGTGCTATAACTTTTCTTAAAGCTAGTTACCTATTTATTTTATTTTTTGAGTCAAGTTGTTTCATAAAATAGTTTTTGAGAAATTAAGTTTTAAAGATGAAATGTAGAAAAAAAAATGTTTTCGTTTTTTAATTGATTTTGTATAAAATTTTGCAATATTATGGACATATTTATACCATTTTTTAATGACCTCGTAGTTTTTGGTCAAATGCTAAAGACTTCATTCTAATAAAAAATACTAAAGGTCCTAAGATTAAAAAAAATAAAATGCACGACTGGGGTCGCACGTACTTGCTCTTATGCTCAAAGTTACTCTAATTTTAAAGCTTTTTGTTCAAGAAATTAGGGAAAACTTTAAAATTTGATATTTTCAAGAAATTAAAAATAAATAAAAAAAAATTTGTTTTTGTAATAAACTAAACACAGTTTTAAATGATCTTTTACAAAAAACTAAGTTTGACATTTTATTCCTAGCATGAAAAGGAATTTTTAGAAAAAAAAATTTCGAAAATCGTTAGAGCGGTTTTTGAAAAAAATAATTTTTTATATATAAAAATTTTCTAACATTTTTCAAAAAAAAAGTTAGTATGCCATTTTAAAGAAATAACTAATTTACACATTAAAACGAAATTTCAAAATTTTTCAGACACCCGTTTTCAAAAAATTGATTTTTCAAAAAAAAATTTTGAAATATTTTTCAAAAATCCAAAAATGTGTTTTTTGAAAATTTTCTAAAATTTTAATATTAGTCTTACCTAAACGTTTTTGTATAAAAATTTTCGTTGAAATCAGAAAAGTTTTGTACGAGATATTCATAAATCAAAAAAACCGTTCTATGACAGGTACCGTTAATAACGGTACAAAAAATATTTTTTTTATTTTAAAAGTTGGCCCTTATATGCAATACTATACACAACATTTTTAATGAAAATCGTTAGAGCCGTTTTTGAAAAAAATTAATTTTTCTATTTCCGTTATATGACAGGTACCGTTAGTTTTGGTCCTAGTTTTGGGGGGCACGTGCCCCCCCCCCTGGATCCGCCGGTGATACTACTTCATACATACATATACATATGTATGCCCATAATAACCCTGATTTTTCGCATTGGTGAAATTCACCTTTTGGCCGCTTACTTGGATTTAAGTTTTTAGGCCGTGTGTGTGAATTGTGAGGAGCTTTTTGTCATAGGCTGGGGTATACTCGTCGGATCCAGGGTTTAACTAAAGAAGCAAAAAACTTTAGCTTTTGAGGTTCACTTTATTTGTTTCTTTTTTATATTCAGTGTTTTACAAAGGTTTTATGTTTTACAATATTTATGTTTTACACTATTTATGTTTTACAATCTTTCATTTCAATTTATACATTTTTATTCCATATAACTTATATAATTCAAATTCATAAACTTAGTTCTAGTTTTGACTGAGGTAGCAGTGTCCACTATAAACTACAATCTGAGATAGCAGACGTCACTATAAACTACAATCTGAGATAGCAGATGCCACTATAAACTACAGTCTAAGATAGCAGACGTCACTAATTTTAGAACCTGGTAATCCACTTCTGGAACCTAGTTCTTTCAAAAAGCGAAGAAGCACTCTGTACACCTGATTGGTACTTTTCAAACTCAAGCACGACTCGATTTGTACTGGATTTTATCCGGTATCTTATGTTTATTTTTGTAGTAACTGGATGTGAATTGTAAGACACAGAAAAAATCCACCACAATGTTTTGTTATGTTGTTGGTCTTTTGTTAGATATCTGTGAAATGGTAACGGAGTTACGAATAACAGAGTTACGCGCGACAGAGTTACGGCCGTCAAAGTTACGCGAAACCGAATTTACGAAAAACTAGAGTTACGAATTCTAAAGTTATGTTAAGCTATGACATGTGATTTTTAGGTTGGTCAAATACAATGAAATTACATACAACAATAGAAAATATTATAAAAAAAGAGAATCTATGTTTATTTTTTGGTCTGCGACAAACTGGAGCAAAGATATGAGCTTAGAAGTAAAATATCCCAAAAATTGCATTTTTGTGAATAACTCCGCTAAAAAGAATGATCAGGTGGTAAGAAATTGGGGTTAAGCCTTTCAAATATACCCCTATCGATCCATGAAATAAAAACTGACAGTGCCTCTGTGCGCAAGGTGAAATGACGCTTTGACTGGACTATTACAGATTTAATATTATCATTTCTAGAATCAATGAGAATAAAAAAATGTATTAAAATTTTTAGTTAAGTGATTAGCGCCGTAGTTTGATCTGCTGAAAATAGTTCGAAGTGGTAAATTCCTTCTTCAGTTAGTCTGACTCACATTGAAATATATTCGATCGAGAATTGATGGACATGAAATAGATCCATTTATAACACCTGTTATGAAGCACAACTGCAAGTACTCTCTGTGACCAGAAAGAGATGGCAAGTTTAACAACTGAAGTATGGAAGCAAAATAACCCTAAAAACGAAGAGAGAATCTTAAAAATTCACGCTGTATACTTTCAATTCTATTTATGTGTATGGAGTAGTATTGCGCCCATACAACGCACCCATATTCAAAAATTGGTCTAACAAAAGAAACATAAAGGATTTTAATTACATAAGGATCACGGAAATCACGGGAAAACCTTTTCACAAAGCCAAGTTTTTTATTAGCTTTCCTTACCAATATAATTAAAGTGGTCAGTAAATGTTAATTTTGAGTCTAATACGATTCCGAGATCAGAAAAACTAGATTCACGATGCAAACGCGTCGAGTTTAAACGATAGTCATAATTAATTAAATTACGTTTGCGTGTAAAACTCGCATTGTCTTACATTTGTCTATATTTAAAATCAAACGATTGTTGTTGCACCATTCCCAAAATGTATTTAGATCATATTGTAGCTGCTCACAGTCCGTAATATAATTAATTTTTCTAAATATTTTTTACATCATCAGCGTAGATTAATGTCATTGAATGTTTTAATACAGATGGAAGATCATTTATAAATAAAATGATTACCAAAGGGCCAAGGTGACTCCCTTGGGGAACACCAGAATTCATTTTTAATTGACAATAACGGTTTCTTCTAAACATAACACTATAATATCTATCTTTAAGGTAAGACGAAATTCACATAACAAAATGATCAATGAGTCCAATTTTATTTAATTTACTCAGAAGTATTTTATGACTTAATTTATCAAATGATTTGCTAAAATCTGGGAATGATTTTCGAATGAATCCAAGGATTAAGTCAACCAATGAAACTCTTATCCTACAAGCCGCTTCTGCGAGACCAGTCATTGCTAGACATTCCTAAAAAAAAACGGTGTAATAGACGTCCGAACGTTTCGAGGCGCTAAAATTGACTCTGATCACTACCTTATAGTAACCGATGTACCGATGTGGATAACCAGACAACTCAAAGAAATACTCTGATGAATTTCAACGTCGGTAGACTGCAATCGCAGGAGATTTCCAGGACCTCTTCCGATCACGTCTCGAATTACCTCTTAAGAAGTCCTATACCTATAACCTATAGTAATAAGCCCTATACCATTTCAACGCTATAAGCCTAGAATTGAAGACTGCAAAAGGAGAAACAAGGAAATATTGTAGTAGAGTCACAAGCGATGCTAAGAGCTTAAAGAAATCACTCCTGCAATCTCTTCAATGGCGATGACAAGGCTAAGTGTAAGTGCGCCCAAAGCCAGATTGCACCATTCAATATCGACCATGAAATCCAACTTATCGGTCCCCCCGAACTGATTGAAGTAAAGGAAGTCATATCCAAACTTAAGTTCAATAAAGCTATTGGAGCTGACGACCTTACTACCAAGCTGTGGAAAAAAGCATGAGAATGGAACCTCAGCATTATCTGCCCGATATAGCCCGATCCTTAAGAATTGAGACCCATTTAACTGCGCCAACTACAGAGGAATAAATCTCCTCAACATCGCTTTTAAGACCCTATCTGTTTTAATATTTGAACGTTTAAATCCCTTTGTCAACAATCTGATAGGTTCTTTTCAGTTTGGCTTTAGATTAGGAAAGTTTACCGCAAGCAAAATATTTTTAAAAAAATCTCCGGAGCATAGAATCAATACCCATCACCTTTTCAAGGCAGCGTATGACAGAGGCGAGCAGTATCAATCAATGTGTTGTTTTGGCAATACTACGCCTGTTCAGGATGGCGATCAGGAATGAACACTACTGCGTTACATAATTCTTAATGTCAATACCATAGGTACAAACATTCAAAAATCCGTATAGCTGCTTATACCGACGAAATTGATATAATCAGAATAAAACGGGTATCTTTTAGTGGAGTAACTAAAGCTCAAAAATTGGCAATATTTGGGAACCCGGCCGAACAGCTTAGATTTTGATGATCTTTTTTTTCAAACGTCGGTAATTAAAAATACTTTAAAGTCTATAGATTAAAAATTGCCGGTGTTGCCGTTTTGATTTTTTAAATTTAATTGAAGATTTTTGTGAACAAAGACAAATTTTTTTCAAAAATTTTTCTTAAATTTCATAAATTAATTGATGCCAAAAGATTGTCTAGGAAATTCAAGGAAAAAAAATATATAAAAGTGAGGGACAATCTTGCAAATTGAAAATTGCATCTATCGCTTGAACTATGTCAAGCGATAGATGCAATTTTCTTATTAATTGACTTCAAACACAAAAAAAAAATATTTGAACACAACGGCAACACCTACAATATTCAAATATACATTTTTTAAAAGCTAGAAGCTTAGTCATATATGAAAAATTAAAATTAAGTTAATTGAATGAACGGCTTTTGAAAGAATGGTAATTGAACTCAGAATTTTGAACAAAAAAAAATTATTGAAAAAATTTTAACATGTCGTTTTTTAAACTTGGTCGTAATATAAAATGCATTTATTTTCAAATTTTTTTGGCCGCATTTATTATGATTTTAAATTATAAAAGGAAATGTCAATATGTATTACGGTTTATGAAAAAAATTAAAAAGTATTTCATTTTCGAAGAACTTTTTTTAATAAAAGTTTTGAAAAAAAATGTAGCTTATTTTTTTTTAAAGTTCAACATCTAAACATAAAATTATTTTTTATTCATTTAATAACCCTTACTGTTGAAAGTTAAATAGCAAAAATTTAAAGTTCCTATTTACCACAGTCTTTGAGAAAATTAATTATTTCAATAAATTCATATTTTATTAGAAAAAGTTTGGAAAAAAGTCATTTTAAATTTTTCTAATAACATTTTTTTTTTATTCTGAGATTGAGGACCATTTTTTCAAAAAGTCTTGATCAAATTTAGTGGATTTAAATTTAAGAGATAAGAATGAGCTTCTGGCTTTTTAAAAATGTATTTTAAAATATTGTAGGTGTTGCCGTTGTTTTCAAAATATTTTTTTTGTGTTTGAGGTCAGAATGTTAGAAAATTGCATTTATCGCTTAAACGATGGAAGATTGTCCCTTACTGCCTTTTATATATTTTCCTTAAATTACCTAGAGAATCTTTTGCTATCATTTGTTTTATGAAATTTAAGCAAAAAAAAATGGTTTTGTTAAAAAAAATTTAATTTTAATTTTAAAAAAACAATACGGCAACACCGGCAATTTTTAATCTATAGACTTTAAAGTATTTTTAATTACCTACGTTTGAAAAAAAAAATCGTCAAAATCAGAGCTGTTCGGCCGGGTTCCCTAATAATTTGCTTTAGTTACTCTACTATTTATGTTTTGCTAAAATTGTAATTCTATTTTGTAAAAGGGTGCAAGAAAAGAAACACATTTAACAAGATTCAAATCCATAAATACACTGACCACAAGTCTACAAATTCCACAAAGGACAGAAAAAACTATTTCAAAATTAATCTATATCTCCCCTTAACTATTCAATTTGACTGAGTAACATTAAGAGGTATTGAACTAGAACGAAGATATAATTGAACTATCAATATTCTTACTAATTATACATTCCACACAACATGCATGTTTTTCAATATTAGAAAATTTTACAGACGACAGTCAAAAACTAAAAACAATACCACACAACTTCAGGATAACTTTTTCACAATAAATTATATCATATCCATATCCTAACCCAGGACCATTATATCTAAAAACAACACTCAGATTAAGTAATTGTAAATGTTGCTTTGTACTTGGAACTGGTTACTAATCACTTCCGGGCAACTTCGAGCAACCAAAATTGTTGACACACCAACCGGACACCATTTACAAAACAATCTCCCTGCCACCAAGTGGACACCAAGTCCAACCCATCCCCGGTTGTGAAGAAATAAATCTCTAATATTTTGCCCAACGTTATCTCGAAATGATTTTCTGACTATTTTGCCGATGGGAGTGCGACAGGGGACTCCAGATTCTTGACCACAAAATTATTAATTTAATTTGTAAGTGCTTATCTGGGGAATGGGCTAGAAGTAACGGTGAAAAATTTGTTGACCAAACGTAGTATAGTCGTCATTTGGGCTGGAAATTAATATTCGAGTATATTTCATCCCCCAAGATAAGCTGAGGGTTATACAAAACATTCACAAAGCTAAAATTTCCTTAACCATTGTTACAACAATTTACAGTGCAAGTCTATGCTTCTGGTGGGTGCTTCTGTTTGGGTCATTAACTTTTGATAGAAGGATCTGTCTGATATGAGTTGTTTCCTCTTAAGCCACAACAGAGAGTCGAGTCGAGCCCGCCATCATCTAAATTCATATTGATGAAACTCAAACGGCTATAAGCTTAGCATCACAGAGGTTTTTACAAGACCAGCCTACTAATTGACTTCTGTCTAATAAAAATGAGGAGTTATGGCACAGTTAGTTATTCAACCTCTATCATCATTTCCAAGCAGAACAGAAACACAACCTCGACGAGTGACGACGAAGCGTATTTCGTCTCATTAGGTTTTGTGCGGGAGATGAATTTCCAGAGATGCATGCGGTGCATCATCTTGTGGCACGACGAAACGAACAAACGTACGCAATTCCGTTCAATCATCGACCAATGATATAGGTTTTAATGGTTCTCGATTTGTCGAAAGAGTTATTGACCATATTGGTTGTGCCGCAATGTGTGGGGAGTGTACCCCCGCAGAAGCAGCAGCAAACGGGACAAACATAAATACACTTGAAACAAGTTGCAGGTTGGGGTTTTGCAATAACAAATTGAAAACTTCTTTTTGGGGAATAAATTTTAATGAATTATGAGAAAATGTGTGCGAGTTGTCTAAGTCTGCAGGTGGTATGAGGTAGTCTCATACTGAATGAAGGCTAATGAGCATCTGTATGTTTATGACATGAATTTCAGTTACAACTACTATAAACTGACAGTTTCATTGCAATGTAATGGGTACTGAATTGCTACTGCTAAGGTGAAGCTTCAGATGAAGAAGAATTTCATGGCTTTGACATGGGTGGTACCATGAGCTCTTGTTGTAGGTAACAATTAGTTTTTAATGTAAAAAAAAGGCAAGGAATATAACTTTCTTCGTCCAAAGGCAAACTTCGTGATATTAGAACAGCAATAACTTTGAATTTTGGCTGCACCTAGCTGGCTGGACTTAGCTGTCAAAGGCGGATCTACTCGTAGATAAAGACCGCCTAAAAACAAGCGGATTCCATATTAAATTAAGCGGATTTCTGCATGGGTTTTTGCCAAGATGACATCCGTCTTACATTACGCGGACAGATCGTCTTAATTTCTTCAATGCAGAATTTTAAAAGAAAACCACTTAATTTAAGCGGGAAATCATGTTATTTTTATGTGAAAGCATTTGTCCTGAACAACGTGTCCCGAATGTGTCGCGAACGTGTCCCAAACGTGTCCCAAACATGTCCCGAATGTGTCCCGAACGTGTCCCGAATGTGTCCCGAACGTGTCCCGAATATGTCCCGAATGTGTCCCGAACGTGTCCCGAATGTGTCCTCAACGTGTCCCAAATGTGTCCCGAACGTATCCCGAATGTGTCCTCAACGTGTCCCGAATGTGTCCCAAATGTGTCCCGAATGTGTCCCGGACGTGTCCCGAATGTGTCCCAAATGTGTCCCGAACGTGTCCCGAACGTGTCCCAAACATGTACCGAATGTGTCCCGAATGTGTCCCGAATGTGTCCCGAATGTGTCCCGAATGTGTTCCGAACGTGTCCCGAATGTGTCCCAAACGTGTACCGAACGAATGAACATGACATACAAATTTTAGATGACAATATTTTCTTGTTTCTTACTTTTTAGAGTTTGATTTTGGAGTAGTCGAGGTTCTAGTTTCTGAACTTATTTTTTAATTCTTTATATTAAATAATGAACTATCACCAGTTTAAATTTAGTTTTATTTTTTAAACTCTTCCTTTACCCTAAGTTCAACAAATTAAGGCTTTCCTTCCACAAAAGACTTCCCTCTACCTCCTCCTCACTTCCTTTTTGATGAAAAATATTTCGGCTTGTGCAGTGTCAAAGCACAGAAAATAATCACTGAAGGATAATGATTTATGAAAACCAAAAACAACATTGCGTTTCATTTCATTCGCAACACACAGCAAATGACAACTAACAAGAACAACAAAAATAAGTTTGAGACAAAGACGAAGAAATAACTCTTGGGTTCGAGGTTCGAGCTCATATAAGTAAAACGGATGAATGAGAGACCAAGAAGCCAAAAACACTTGACAGAAAAATACTCGTACACAACACACATGAGTGCTTTGTTATGCCCGGGAAGAGGGTGGTAATCGGAAGGGAAGGGTGGGTATTTGGGAAATTTTCCTATATTAATGTTTATTAAATATGTTCCATGTAATTTATAGCTTGTTTATGGTGACACAATATTCTTTAGCATTTCCATTTCCACATCCACTGTGCTGTGTGTCCCACATCCTGAATATTTCTGGCGCAAATCGCAATTTGCAATATCAAATAAATAAATTTATGTGCCACATGTTGTTGGGTGTATTCCAAAGATATGACCAATAAATGGTGCAAACACTATTATCTTTAAGAACAAGTTAAATTCGTTTTTAAAAGTTTGATGATTTCTTTTTTATTTGCCATCATAAACCGATTATAAAGGACTTACCCGAATTGTTTTTTTTTTTTTAACCTTTGGTCCTGGACATTGAATAGCCCGAAGTCAATGAATTGAACTCGAGGGAAATAGAAAATAGGTACCTCTCTAAATATAAGACAAAGGTGATAGAGAATTTATAAGTTGGAAAAGTTTTTAATAGAAAGCCGGAAAGAAGAAATAAGTGCCACAAAGTTGCTTTGCAAAATCAAAAGAACAAAAGTAACTTTATTGGGTTGTGGCGTGTGGTTTCATGAGTTCGCTGAAGAACGGTCATTGATAATAACAAGGAGGAGTTTTTTTTTGTTTGTTTTCCTTGCGATTAATGGACACAGGATTTGCGATATAGACGTTCAAGTCATTTGTCATTGGGGGAGGATGACAGATATTGCATCGTCATGCTTCGAAGAAATCCATCGGACATCTCTTGTAGACAAGACAAGAAGCGACATTGAACAGGGAAATTTTCGTGAGTTTTCACAGATGGCGTGAGATTTTCATTGCTTAAATTTTTGTGTTAAAGTAGAAAAATATTTTTTTGGAAATATCTTGAAAGAGATTCAAAGGCAATTTTGTTGGGATGTTATAAACATCTCAAGAAGAAGTAAGCAAAATGCATGAGAAAATCTAAAGTCAGTTATTTTTGACGTGATAACGTCTTATAAATCGATGAACCATGGCAGCCACCACAAAAAAGTGACGCCATTTTCTAACGTTACACTCTCGCACTTTCGCAGTGCAGCAAAAAATTTAAATTAAAAATTAAAAATAAACTACATATTAAGGAAACAAAAATCTTCTATAGCTTATTAGAAAGATAATAACCTAAAGCTCAATTCCAATGCAGGATTTTTAAAAATTCCGTCATTTTATAGGGTAAACAGGGGTAAAACGGAAAGATGAAATTTGGGCTAAAATCTAAACGCGAAGTCGTTGAGAACTAATTTTTTTTGCTATAGATAGATGAAATTAATTTAAGGATAAAAGAATTAATTTTAAGAATAAGAAAAAATTCTAAAAAAATTTGGAACAAAGCTATAACTTTTTGTTTGAACGTTGTACACCTGTTGGGGCTATGACAAAATGTTGATTTTGAGTAAAGGAATATTTTTTTTGACAATTCTAAAGATGCCAGGTGAAAGATGAGGGAAAAAAAATTAGGCGTCTGATACGGATTTTTTTCCAACACTCTGCCTTTCGAAATATGAATTTTTGAAAAACACCTTGTTTCTTAGGGATATTTTTGGGTAACTTATGGGACATATAGGTTTTGGCCTTATGCATACATGTGCAAAAACTTGGAACAGTTTAGTGAGTTTTGACTGAATAACGGAAGAAACAAGTTTTTAAAAAACACGTTTTTTGACCGTTCTTAACCGATTTTTATCGTTTTTTTATTTTTATCTTTTTTTATTTAATAGATACAGTACTTTAATAGATATACGATATGTGTGCGAAGTTTCAATCATTTTCGTAAACATAATTTTGAAATAACGGTAAAACAAAATTTTAGAATTCAACAGGTTATAACTTTTGACCAAGAGCAGATAGAAATTTTATGAGCATCCTGATACAGTTACTTTTCATTTGGTATATCACACATAACGGTAGACTAACTACAAGCTACACAATGTTAAATCAAGAAACTAGCGAAAAACCTCAAAACACCAGTGGAGATCTGTGTTGCCCTCCTAACAGCCACCAGTGTGGGAAGTACCGTAATCTCAGTCTGGAAATTCGACATGGTTGACTTAAAAAAAATTCTAACTTCTCTTTTAGGCATCTTTGAAATGAGATTGATACGTCATATGAAAGGTGAAATAATAAGCTTTCACAAGGTTTATATTTTTTATAGGTTGTCAAACAAAAAAATTGTTTCCATAGCCTGAGAACATAAAAATAAATGTCTTTTTTGCTTTTTTGAATGCAATTTGATCGAGTTCAAAAAATTCTATCAAGCTCTTTTTGTAGATGTCTCATAGACCTGAACAATATATATATTTTGAGCTAAGACAATAAGCTTTCAGATGGTATTAAATTTTTAGGTTGTTAGGGAAAAAAAATGGAATTAATGACGTGAGAAGATAAAAATTCATGTTTTCTTTGCTTTTTTTTTTGATGAAAATGATTGTTTTCAATAAATTATTTTTATACTCTTTGCGCATTATAAAAATTTAAAAATAAAAGAAGAAATACTTGGCTTTTAAATTGCATATTTTTTTTTTAAGCTTTTAAAATAAAAAAAATAATATAATGAGAAAATAGAAAAGGTATTTTTTTTAGCTTTTTCTTGTAAATTATGATTGTTTGAAAAAGTAAACTCTTCAATTGACTCATTTTAAACAAAACCACACAACCTGTTTTCTGACGACGCGACGTTATCACGTAAAATCATCGTCCGTAAACCGGCTTTACAGACAACCACTTTTTTTTTTTGTAAATATCTTGAAGAGATTTAAAGGGAATTTCGTTAGGATGTTTTAAACATTTCAAGGGGAAGTAAGCAAAATGCATGAGAAAATCTAATAGTCAGTTATTTTTTTCTGGAGAAATCTTTTACCGGATTGGAGAAGATATCTATCAGCTTTTAGACATTTTAACTATGTTGCATCCTAGGCCCTTTTGTTGCGAGGGTGTTTACTGTCATATAGTAGTGCAGAATCGCCGTGTCGCCTTGTCGCCATGTCGCCTTGTAGCCAAGTCGCCTTGTCGTCATGTCGCCTTGTCGCCAAGTCGCCTTGTCGTCATGTCGCCTTGTCTCCTTGCCGCCATGACACCATGTCACCTTGTCGCCATGTCGCCATGTCGACTTGTCGCTATATCTTCTTTTAAAGAAGCGTTTTTTTTGTTAAAATATTTAATATAATATATTATAAAATATTTAATATTTTTTTTGTTAAAATATTTAATATAATGATGGGTTTAAGTCCGAATCATCTTTGAAAGCTTTCGTGCCTTTAGTTCCTTTAGATCAGGCATGTCAAACTCAATGGTTACTAGGGGCCAAAACAGCGATATCTTAATTTTTACGGGCCGCAAAAAAGTAAGACTAGAATTTTTATTGTCTGAAATTCTCAAGCGATTTTATATGGCGGTTTTAAATTGTCCCGAATCTGACTGAAAAAAACTTATGCAATTCGGTCATATCCACTTCATAGAAATTTGGAACTTAATTAGGAGTCACACTCAAAACTCGCATGCCTTTATTTCCATAACATTCGACAGTTATTCTATTTTTATGAAAAAAAAAAAAAAAAACAAAGAATGCCATCCTAGGGCATTCATGATTTAACCTACCGTTGAGTTAAATCAGAACATTATAAATTATAACCTTAAGCCTGGTACGCAGATAGGGATAAATTTTAGCATATTTCGTCCAAATTGTCCAAAACAAACTCATAATATAATACATTTTATCTCCCATACAAACTGTCTAAAAAGTTAAGCCGAGCTAAAATTTATCTGAGCATCTTATCGATAATTTGTATGGGACCTTAAAATTTGGCTCGGATCAGTGTACCAGGCTTTAAGCTCAAAATTATCAAAAATGTCGAGGGCCGCAAAGTTACTCGTTCTGGGCCGCATGCGGCCAGCGGGCCGCAAGTTTGACATGCATGCTTTAGATAAAATACAATATTTTCAATGTGAGTGGCCAGTGTTATTGAGTATACTGTCAGAATTTTTCATCGAAGATGTTGTCCCGTTTAAGATTTGAATTCTCGCAGACCTCAAATAACTGAACCCGCCTGATAACCTCCACTGTATTTAAATAACTTCTAAACACTGAACTGTCAATTTGTCTACCATTTCAACCCCAAGTGTTGTCAAAACCAATAACTTTTTCGCTAGTAATGAAGCAATTATGAAATCGAAATTATTTTCCCTTATCATGGTCTCTCTCTATAATCCCATTTCTCAAGTCAACGTCCTCAAGTTCGAAATAAATTTAAATTCTTAAAATATCTTTTACTCTTTAAGCCATAACATACAATTTGCAATGTCACAATGACAGGCGTCTTTTCTGTTAAAACATCAACTCTTTCTTGAGTGAATATACACATAATGGTGGTGAAAACACAATGGAACCCTTCTATTTAATTAGAAGGTTTTAATATATCTTCTGTTTACACATTAACTTTGTTGTTATGGTGTTGATGCAGAAGTTAAAGAGGGTAGATTCTTAAATTTTTTTGATACGTCATCTTCCAAAGAAAAAAAGAATAACAATACCAGTGAATGAGCATTACACATTTTCAACATCAAGGAAACAGTTAATAGATCTGTGGTTCAAGAAAAATGGGTCAAAAAGAAAGAAACCTATTTATGACAGTTAAGTTTAAGCGGCGATGATATAGCGGCTATAAAATCTCATCAAACATTGAACAAGAGAAAATTATAGTCTATCTCATAATGATTAATGTCATGGAACAAGTAATTAATGCGCACATCCCTTAAAAGCCTAATTACTCTTGCTTGCACTATATTTCTTTAAGTTTGCTTTGATTAAAGAAGCCGGGAGGCTTAAAGCCTGCAACACAAAAAAAATACACACTCCTCAAAGGTGACATAATTGTCACCGCGCCCCTTGACTGACCAGATCATAAGGCTGGCTACTTGTGTAACTCTCATAATCTTCACAGCTGCCACACGGCTTAACCGTGTTTTTTTTTTTTTTATTGTTGTTGTATCTTTTTAATTCTTCAATTCGTTCAATAAAGATACTTCCTGTGAAAAGGTAAATGCGTTACATTAACTGGTAGCGGTTTGCTTGCTTCGGCTTCAGCTTCTGGGCTATGGCGGGATAGCATGAGAGATGTGGCCTGTGAGAATGGCGAGGTTTTATGCAATTCTTATATACCATTGTTGGGCACACACAGTGACCGACCGACACCGACCACACGTTGCGTGTGATTGTTGAACTGGAATGACTATGTTTGATACGAAATGATGGAGAATGACTGCGATGATGTTGATTGTTGATGATGATGATGATATTTGACTTCGATGTTCATTAGTCTGCCCTAATCACCTTGGCAATTAAATTTTTCCTTTTGCACATCTTCCTCGAACCTCGATAAATCTTTTCTTCCTTCTGAATGTTGTTAGTTGTAGCGAGTTATATAGTTGTGTAGATATTGCTCAGTTTATCGTTTATTATTTTTACGCATGAATGGAATTCATTGAGATGAAACTTATGTTTAATGGCGCTTGTTTTGTTTTCTGAATGTTATTTCTTCATAATATATATAGTTGGATAATAAGAAAATTATAAAAATTTTCATTCCGTTAAGACATATTTGTGCGTATGGGAGAATCTTGCTTAACCTATAGGAAAATGTAGGTCCCTTGATTGATATTGACGATTCTCGAAGTTCTCAGGCTTTTTGTTGTAAAGAAATTTGGTACTTTGTTCACCAAATAAGGGTGAATTTTAAAATTATTGTTAATGGCGAAATTTTCGTCTAGTACACTTGTACACATGCATTTATATGTAGGGGAAAACATCAAGCATTAACTTAATCAAGATTGAGTTACTCAAGGATTTCTTCACTTCGCTTTGGTGTTTTTCACAAGTGTTTTAATTTTAACTGGCCAAAAGCCTGCTCGAACGATTGCATAAACTATTGCGATTGCCTTTTATAAAAATTCAAAAATTTCTCCGAAACTGCCGGATCAATAGCGGCTTAAAATTTTGACACATTATTTTTAAATACTTTTGTCGAAAATTGAAAGGAAAGTCGATAATATTGCAATAAAACGATGGTATTGATGTTGAAGACTTTCATGCATGTTAAATATAGAAATGCATTTGATTGAAATAAAACTGAATCTAATGCTGATGGGCTAAGGTAAAATGTTTTTATTGTTAAAATTAAAGGCCACATCTACAATTTGGGGGGAGCCACAGAGCATTTGTACAGTCTGGAGCAGAATATTTTCATGATGAAAAACAAAAACGATATTTTTCTTCGATGTATTCTATCCTAAAAATAAATCATTTTTTTTTTTTTTTAGATAATTTGGATCAGAGATATCTGCCTTACCGCGAGACACCTTTTTGTTGAGGTCCTTTATTAGATCTACTACAGGAACAACGGAACCTTTCTAATATTTGTGTAAATAAATCACGAATTCTCAAAATGTACTTAATTCTCTATATATACATATGTAATGTATATGTACATTTATGCTATGTATTGATCTAATAAAGAGCCACACGTTTTTTGCGAGTGAATATAAAAATTGTATTTGATAGCCAAATTTGAAGTTTAGTCACAAAACGGACTCAGATTATTCGCCTATAGTTGAATAGGTAACACCAATAGCAAAATCTTTTAAAAGTCCGTTCAAATTCAGGCTTATGCGGATGACATTGACATTACCGTAGGAACGAAGTGAGCTGTCAATGGTGCGTTTGCTGGTATTGAGACGGAGGCGCACAGTGTGTCGAGCCCATACAAAAGTTTATCATAAATACTTGCAGCTAAGTTTTTTGAGTTTTAATATCTTTTTTTGTATGTTTATGACAGGAATAGAAAAAAAAAATTAAAAAATAAACATATTAAAGAACCTACAACTTTTTATTTAGTATAATTTATGAAATTAACATTTATCGAAGAAGCCACTTGTGAGCAAAATAATTTTTTTTTTTGTTATATGAACAAAAATATACTTTTCGTAAGGATTTTTGGTGTGCTGAACTCGAATCCGGAGTCAGAAAAATTCTATCATATCACGTTTTTGAAATATTCCCGTTAGAAAATCTGAAATGACGTTTTTTAACTGTTTTTGAGGTTATGTTCTTGAACGTGGTGATTTATTTTAAATAAATTTGTGACAGTTTCTAAAAGAACTAAATGTTTTCTTTTAAAGCCCGTTTAAATCTTTTCAATATCTTTTTTCTACTTTGAGAAAACTTAAGTTGAAGTCAACTTGTTTTGTTTATCTTCCCTATACAAAAAAATCGTGTGTATATTTGCGTTTCATAGCAAATCGCAAATTTGGTGAATACGCTATAATACACAGTAGAGCGTGGCCGGGTCAAGTAATTATATTAAAAATTTAGTATGCAGAAAAATATAATTTTTTTCTTGTTGAAAAAAATATATACATACATATGTATATAAATAAAAATTATTTAAAAAATTGTGTTTTTATTTTTGTGATCCCCTTGAAGCTGTTTCTCAAAAAATTAATTATTTTGAGTACTTGACTCGTAGCACATAAATGTGAATATCTCAAAATTTTTCAAACATTTACCAAACGTGAAATATACACTCTCAAAGATTCGCATAAATTCCTCAAAATATTTTCGATTTCGGAGGTACTCATGTTTCGGATCTTATTTTGAATACATAACCTGGATTATTTTTTAAGATAAATATGTTTTCATATGAGTTGACACTTCTAAATTATATTTTAATAGCGAAAATATAAATTTTTAACAAAAAAAAAAGTGATTTATCATAAGGGGACGACACACTGTGAGGCGGCCAGAACATCACAATGAACATATATAATTTTGAAGTAGTCAGAGATTTGTATACTTGGGTTCCAATATAGCCTTGCACAATGACATCAGTACAGAGATAAAGCGAAGAATAACACTGTGCAAGTTTTTTGAAAAAAATTTTTGAGACAGGTGCTCGATTAACTGTTTCGCCCTATTTCGGACCCGAGAAATCCATTGGCATCATTAGTTTTTCGATTTATCGGTACGACTTCGAACAAAATTTTTTTTGAAAGTTTTTTCAATTATTTTGAGATTTTTCCACTGTTTTTAGTCATTTTTCAATCAAAAACAATGTTTATATTGCTAATAATTCTGCTCAAACGTTATTTGCTACATTGTAAACAATTTTGAACAATTTATTTGAAAGTTTAGTGATTTTTTTTTGAATTTTTTTTAAAAAAATCGGAATTTTTTACATTGTTATCGTTTTTTCGCTGTTTTTGTTCTCTTTTGCACAAATACATAGCATGTTTTCCGTTAAAAATTAATTTAACTGTTAATTTAGTGTTGGTTAAACTTTGACATACTATCGATAGCATCGATAACAAAAAAATATCGAGTATATCGATACTTCACAAAACTATCGATAGTTTCAATACTTCCAAATTATTTTACCACAAGGCTACCGATATTATCGATAGCTTTGAAATTAATTAAACACAATTTGAACTACAAGTTAAGTTTTCGTTTGACATTGGATGTAAACAACGAATTAACATAGTGTTTGGTAGATTTCGATAGTTTCCACTGTCGATTGTATCGATAGTTTTAAGAAAAAACTATCGATAATAACGGTACCCTTGTGGTATAATAATTTGGAAGTATTGAAACTATCGATAGTTTTGTGAAGTATCGATATACTCGATATTTTTTTGTTATCAATGCTATCGATAGTATGTCAAAGTTTAACCAACACTAAATTAACAGTTAAATTAATTTTTAATTTAAAACATGCTATGTATTTGTGCAAAAGAGAACAAAAACAGCGAAAAAACGATAACAATGTAAAAAATTTCGATTTTTTTTAAATTTTTTCAAAAAAAATCACTAAACTTTCAAATAAATTGTTCAAAATTGTTTACAATGTCTTTTTACTGGTAGCAAATAACGTTTGAGCAGAATTATTAGCAATATAAACAATGTTTTTGATTGAAAAATGACTAAAAACAGTGGAAAATTCTCAAAATAATTGAAAAAACTTTCAAAAAAAATTTTGTTCGAAGTCGTACCGATAAATCGAAAAACTAATGATGCCAATGGATTTCTCGGGTCCGAAATATGGCGAAACAGTTATTCGCGCGCCTGTCAACAATTTCGACTTGCACAGTGTAATTACTCTTGTTAATTCCTATTTCTTCGGGCTAAGAAGGCATTTAAGCAGTAAAGCCTTCTCTCAAAGAAGCAAGGATGCCCTGTACGAAAACTTGGTCATCCTAGTCCTACTGTATGGGGCGGAGGCATGCGCACTGGCAAGAGCGGATGAAAACCTTCTGAATTGCTTTGGGTATTGTTCGGTCCAGTGTGATCCAGACCAGCTATACGGGCCTTACATCGACATCGATCTGGTCAGAGAGCTGAAAACTCAGCGGATAAGATTGCTGGGTAATGTGAAGCGTATGAACACCGACGCACCAGCCGGTAGAGTTTTCTTAAGTAAGTAAGTTGTTGTAGAATGCTACACCGAGTGCGACAAATAAGTTAAGTGCAACATTTCCGACAAGTGCGATATGTGTGACACGTGCGACAAGGGTTGAGCCTGGCTCGTTTTTGGGTCGTATTTGTCGAGTTTTGTTCGAATTTGAGTTACTTCAGGAACGCATCTGGTTCGCGTTTTGGTTGCATCTGAATCACTTCTGAGCCTCGTAAGGGGCATTGACCGCGTGTAGGTGCGGCCGTCAAATGAGTATGTGAGTCTGTCTACAAAATACAAAATCTTTGATAAAGTCGTTGTGTAACGCTTCACAAATATATTGACGATTGAAGAGTTTGAGGAAATAGAAAAACTACAAAGAAATTTTATTAAAAAATCATCCAAACTATAAAGCCATGTCGTTTTTCTAGAATCTAAACTTTAAACCACTACGCTTAAGACACAAGCCAAAGCTCACGCCAATTCAAATGCTAAAGTATAAATCCGGAAGTATTTTGCTAAATAAAATAATTTTTACCGCTACCAATTTTGGTCATTTTCTTTAAAAAAAATCCCCCCTTTCGATTTTACTGCTGAAAAAAAATCTCAACAGTCAACACCTGTTTGGCAGGAGTGTTTACACCTCCATTTCTATAACACAATAATTCATAAGCCAATAAAAAAGTCCAGAGCTGTCGTTCCGAAAATAAATCAATCTTACATCTATACCTTACATAAATTCCCGTATTTTGCCACTATAAAAGCAACAACGTTCCATATTTTGACAAATTGAATGACAAGTTTGAGTCGGCCAAGAAAATACTCGTATTAAGAAAATATTTTTAGCTATTAAGATAAACGAATAGTATAAACGCAAAATCACTACTGCAAATTATATCTACTCCTAAAATACTGATTTCAGCAGCCCCGTCTATGATTGAAACATCAACAAGAGGGTTGAAATGATATCAAGTGACACAACAACCAAGTCGAAGTCAATTGAACAATTGAACGTATACGTACTCGATTCATATCGAACGGTGATACCACCCTTCTTGGAAAATGTTCAGCAATTTCCGCTGATTTGTTTTTAATGATTTTCCTTCTGTTTGAGTGAAGCGGGAGGTTTTTTTCATTTTTTTTTTAGAAAAAAAAAAAAAATATATAAAAAACACTCGAAGAAATAAATTTCAGGAAAATACTTCCGTCGCGTCGTTCCCCGTCGCGCTGTCGACGTTGTACCTTGTCAACGGAAAAAAAAAGCACAAATGGTTTGTATACACACAAGGAAACGAGAGCACTTTCTTATCGCATAATCACTATTCAAGTAAAAGGACAACATGAACTTTCAAAAAGGGAGTTTCTCTGTACCTCACAATTCCTGATTCCTGGCATAACTAAAACAGCCAAATAGACAATTTAATCACAGCATGTGGCTGGAATATGTAATTCGGATCGCATCGATACTAATAATTCAATCTGCTCAATTTTTTTTTTTTTTTTTTAAGAAAAAGCTAAAATGCTTCTAGGATAAAATACCAGGATATGGATCCTTGCAAGATTTTGCTGAGCACAAAGATAGTTTGCCAATTACACTGAGAGAGTTTTGCTGCTGGGTTTTAGTTTTGTATATTTCACAAAAAAAGGACAAACAGTCAAATGAGCACATAAATCAAGGCAAAGGATACAGCACAATGAAACAAAATGTAAACACACGGATCCTAGGGTATGTATATATTTATAGAGATAAGGGTGGGTGTAAGTATAGAGTCTGTTAGCCGGTGTCACAGCCAAAGGGTTTGAATTTGTAACCTTAAATCAGATTTCAATAAGTTAAAATGGAGTGTGCAGTGCAGAGAGGGTAAACTTTACTTATTTCAAAAAGAGTTATTGGACTGTGGGTGGTATGTGTTGTGCAACATCTATCCGGACAAAACAATTAAACGAATTGAGTTCGTAGAGAGGTCAGAAGGTTGGGAATAGTAGTGCATTTTGAATATTAAGAATTCTGTGAAATGTTATCTATCTATTAGGAGTTCCGTGGTTTGGGAGTACAAAATTTAACTTTAACGACTAAATTAACTTTGATGAAATTGTTTAAGTGGAAACCTTTTGACAGGATGTTCTCCTTACGTTGCTATCGAAGAGTTTTTGAAATTTCACTGCCAATTTTACAGGGCTTCAAATTCAATGGAGAAACAACTTTAGTTTGTGGTTATGACACTCGTCATTACCCATCTGCACTGCTTCAATAGGAATTTCCTTCTTGGGGGTCATGGTATTTTTTGATAATTTTTTAAAGCCAGATGCCAAAATGACACTTATTTTTATTTAAAAAATCAGCGATTACATCGAATTATTATGATTTAAACTTACTAAATTTAACCTTTACGTCTCATGAATTACATTTGATACACAGAACTTTTTGTGTACTTACTACGGGAGTAGAGCTCTCAATCTTTGAATAAATAAAATGTAATTGAGTTAAGAAAGTACTCATGCAAAAAATGTTCACTGTGGCGTATACATACTTTTTTTAAAAATATTTTTTAAACTTTTTTAAATGCATTTTAAACGTGAAAATTCAATTAGAAAAATGTATGTGAGATTAATAACAGTATATGAAAACAAAGATATTGTGCCATATCGAGGCAACCCTTTGCTAGTTGAGAGGTTATCGAATACTCTTTAATATCAAATACTTACCGATTAAATAACAGATGTGGGTATTTTTTTTCCCCACAATCCTACGAATCAGACCTGGCAACCCTATTCAGGATGAATATACGCAACGTACATTATGTTTATTCTAATTCTTGTGTTCTCCAAAATTATTGATTTGTGTTAAAAGTATGAGGATAGATTGTATTGATATTTTGTTTTAGTTTTTTTTTTTCGGGGACTACCAAAATAAATCTCTATTCGCAATGCCATATTTTCTGTCAATTGATTTTTTGAGAAATTTTTAAAAACGCATTTTTTTAGAACTTTTGGCATATAATTTTGTATACTCAATTAAATGGACATCATAAGAGCTTTTTTGAGAAAATTTGCATTCATTTTAAAGGTGATATTAAAAAAATGTATAGGGGATCTTAGAAATCACTAAAAATTTTAACCGATTCGGCACATCGTTTTAAGTTCTAAATAGATGCATGTATACAGACGAACAGCGCATCACAGTGGTCTGCCAAATTATTAAATATGCTTTCGAAACGAAAACGGTAGATAGGGTAGGTGGTGACAGTTATCAGAAAAAAAATAAAAAAATCACAGCCATAAATTTTGTGAGTTATGGGCATTTGAAAAAAAGTCGAAAAAATGGTCACCCTGTGACGGTTTTTCATGTGCCGTGACTACACATCTTAATTTTTCTCATTTTTTTCTTTTGTTACGGAACCTTGAATAACCCTGCTACCAAATGCATTCAAAAATTTCAACTCAGCTGCATCAGTTTTAAAGAAAATATTACTTTTTAGCACAACTAAGTACTAAAAATTTTTACAAAACTCTAATTCAATGAGTCGTAGTGTAAAAAAAATGCACTACGATGTGTGG
This sequence comes from Episyrphus balteatus, assembly GCF_945859705.1. Classification (NCBI taxonomy): domain Eukaryota; kingdom Metazoa; phylum Arthropoda; class Insecta; order Diptera; family Syrphidae; genus Episyrphus; species Episyrphus balteatus. Next base: position 86,148,200 of record NC_079136.1, on the reverse strand, counting down.
GCAAGTTACCTTAAAACTTGGTGTTTTCAATTCTCTTTTCAAAATGGTGTAACATTGTTGAGAATATTTTATCAATAACCGAGATAAAATTTATTTTCTTAAGATATCCGACTTTTTTATTAGGTAATTTTTCCATATTATTTAAGTTTTGTACTCTTTCAGAACCTTTCAGAATACAAAAGCTTAAATAGTATGGAAAAATTACCTTATAAAAAAGTCGGATTTCTTAAGAAAATAAATTTTATCTCGGTTATTTATGGAATATTCTTAACAGCGTTATACCATTTTGAAAAGAGAATTGAACACACCAACTTTTAAAGTAACTTGCCGAAACATCGTAGTGTATTTTTTTTACACTACGGTTCATTGAATTAGAGCCATGTAAAATTTTTTAGTACTTAGTTGGGCAAAAAAGTAATTTTTGCTTTAAAACTGATGCAGCTGAGTTAAAATTTTTGAATGCATTTGGTAGCAGGAATATTCAAGGTTCCGTAACAAAAGAAAAAATGAGAAAAATTAAGATTTGTAGTCACGGCACATAAAAAACCGTCACAGGGTGACCATTTTTTCGACTTTTTTTCAAATGCCCATAACTCACAAAATATATGGCTGCGATTTTTTTATTATTTTTCTGATAACTGTCACCACCTACCCTATCTACCGTTTTCGTTTCGACGTTAACTATATCAAGTTATCGTACAAAAAAAAAGTTGAGATAACATTTTTCCATGACATTACGATGGTAGAGAATGCCAAAAAAGTGGGTCCCGGAAGTCCGTCTGTCTGTCAGTCTGTCTGTCTGTAAACGAAGCTACAGCCTAAAAGGATAGACCGATTGATGTCAAACTTGGCATGTAGCGTTATTTGGCGACTCTTCAGAGGGATTTTTGGAATTAATTTTTTTGGACCAAAAATAACATTATTTGTCATATACCGATTTTAGTAAAATTGAAATATTTCGAAAACGGCCCCAACGATTTGTTTCAAAATTCAAATGTTAGTTTTAAGCTAAGGTCTATCTTTTAATGAAAATATTTTTTTTTGAAAATCATTATTAACGGTACCTGCCATAGAACCGTTTGTTTTTTTTTTTTCAAATCCGATTATCTACGAAACTGGTCATTCGATTTCAACAAAACTTTTTTGAAGAAGCATTTATACTGGGTAATTACTTTGGGTTTTCCCTAGAGTCCTGTAACTTAATTAATTCATATCTAAGCGGAAGGCAGCAATGCGTGATGGTGAACGGATACTCTTCTTCCTTCCTTGATGTTTTAACTGGAGTTCCCCAGGGGTCGATCCTCGGACCAATCCTTTTCTCACTTTATATAAATGAGTTACCACTTGTTGTTAGAAACTGTCTGATTCACCTATACGCTGATGATGTGCAGCTCTTGATAAGTCGTCGTTTTGAAGAGAAAAGTGATGCCATTGCACTTATGAATGAGGATCTTCGCTCTATTTCACGTTGGTCTAAGAACAACCACCTTTGTCTTAATCCTGTCAAATCGAAAGCCCTTCCTTTTTACCGCAAAATGTTTGATCTATCTATTTTAAGCCCATTGAAGCTTGAAGATAAAGCTATTGAATATGTCAGCAACGCTAGAAATCTCGGAATAGTTTTCAATCGCTTGCTCACATGGAACGATCATATTAACAATGCAATTGGTAAAGTATATGGTAGTCTTCGTGCTCTCCAAGTTACCAGAAGCTTCGTTTCGACAAAAACCAAATTACTTCTTGCTAAAACTCTCTTGTTGCCAATTATCTTATATGGATGCGAAATTTTTTGCAACCTGGATTCATCCACTAGCCGCAAATTAAATGTGGCATACAACAACATTGCCCGCTATATTTATAATCTAAGACGCTTTGACCACGTATCTTCCTTTGCGGTGCGAATTTCCGGTTGTAGCCTAGATAATTTATTAAACTTTCGTTCACTTAGTTATCTACATGAAATCATTCAAACAAAACAACCTGACTATCTACATTGTAAGCTAAATTTCCCTCATTCTACAAGGTCCTTTACTTTTATTATACCACGACACAATTACCTTATCACTGAGCGCCAATTCTTTGTTCATGTTATTCGTCTTTGGAACTCCCTGCCTATTGCTATGAGAAGTGTTAGAAGCACAAGAAGATTTAAATGTTTACTTTTTAACTATTTGGCAAATTATTGATAAATTTTATCGATTTTTTTTAAATTTTTTTGTAATATTTTCTTTATTTTTCTTATTGTAAATCTCTCTCTCTTCTTCTTCCTAAAAATATGTTTGTAAATAACTGCTATAGTATTATTATTATTTTTATATACGCTTAAGCTAATTCAAATTTCCTTAATATATAATTTAAAGGCTTTCAATACTTTATAAGACTTATGTCCTACATTGTAAGCAATTTTGAAATAAATAAATATGAAATAATATGAAATATGAAAATAATAAACTATTATTCCTTTCTTCGTGACCTTTGTTAAATAACTTATAGCCTACACAAAAAAACAAGATATGAAAATAATATGTTGAAAAATGTTGTAGCAATCCACCACACTCCACACGTAACTGTTTGGTGTGTATTTTGGGCTGATTCGAATGCAACTTTCAATTTAAAATAAAAACAATAAAAAAAAACTTTTCTTAGCCTCAAAAACCGGAAATTGGTCTCAAAATATGATTTTTGTACGGGACGTGCAAACTAGCAAAAAAAAAATTGATTTTGTTAAAGGCGAAATTTGAAGCATAATGATCGAATAGTAGGGATGCAAATAAATCAGTCAAAGAAACGCGATTTGACGGATTTGCATTTCTTCTAAACTAGAACACTAAGTTTAAGACCTTATTACAAAGCATCTGAATCTTCAAATTTGTGCTTTAGCTCATGTCATCAAAATTATGAAGGAACTTATTTTTTTAAATGAATGGAATTTTACAACAGTTGGTTAAATCTTAGTTATTGTTTATTGTTTTGTCTTAGTCCAAGTAATAATTGAAAAAATTAAAAGAATTTCGATTTTACTACTACTTGGAACCTTAGCAAGATGAAAACTTTTCCAAGAGACTGTATTTTTTAACCGATTGGTCATTGATATCAAATCAACAGATAAATATAACGTAAGCGCTAAGCAGTGCAAATAAATCCTCGTCAAGATGCGAGAATATAATCATTTTATAAATTGGCATTGGAATTAGAGATTCCTCCATAATTTCATCGTCATCGTCAAACAGCACGTCTCATCGTCGTCGTCTTCTGTGGAATGTAAAAATGTACCCGATAGGGATCTGAATGGCGCGAATATGGAAGACATGCAAGTTTCAAACCACAAACACATAAGAAACTGAATTTTCAATAAAACAACCTTAATGCAATTTTAAAGGTTCCATCACTAATTCGTTGGTGATGGGGCTTATTTTTAACAAAACAAAACGATATCCATCCAAAGTCCAAAATGAATAAGGCATTGGTACCTTACAATTTTACTTTTGGATGTGCTATGTCCCCCAAAAATGGGATATGCCATGTCTTTTGGAATGAATCAAAAGGACCAAAAACAAACAAACAAAACGTCCGTCGTCCGTCTGTCCAAGTGAAATATAGGTAGGAATACCCTAAGGTATCCGTGGCGATTAAGTATCGTTAAGTTCGCCATTGCTGCTGCTTGCGAGTGTCGTTGTCGTCTCCTCTCAAAAGTTAGAAGACGGAGGACAACGATGATGATGGTATCACCTGATTACCAAAGAATTTATTTACCTCCCGTATATGGACGGAAAACGTCTGTTTCATATATGAATTGAATATACACCTAACCATATCGGTTGCTGTTGCAAGGATCGAGACAAAGTCACCGAAAAGGACTTACGCTCCTAGAGCGGGACGTCTGGAGTGTGTAGGTAAGGTATCTCCCTGTCCCTGTAACAATGGCGAAGTAAATCATGGGTGCCCTAGTCTCTCTGTCATGTGGATCCTATGTACCTATAGTTAACAGGAAACAGGAGATGTTGGTATATGGGCGTGGTCTGGCGAATTTGGCAATATTGCATTCCCTTTCAATGGTGGCCTCCGGCAGCGGAGCGCATTTCGTATGTGCGCATTATTAAGTGTCATGGATGGCTGCTCCTTCGTGCAACGCCCACTGTAAACAAAGCACAAGGAAAAGTCTATACTCGAAAGATGCATGTCGGGTGGAAACAAAACACAAGGGGGCGCAAATATGCATTCCACTTTTGAATGGAAAGTCCTTACATGGATTGTGGTCCTGGGTTTGGTTGGATTCATATATAAATACAAATATCCCAACTATATGCTGCTACTGCTGCTGCTGGGGTTCGGATGAATTGTTCCTAAATGACGTGTTGAATAATAAACAGGCGGCGGCGGCTGCGGCGGCGGTGACTGGAGAGCTATGAGTTGAGGTGTGCCACAACAATGGAGGAGAATGTGGTAAATGGTGGTTGTTGGACTGTGTGCTGTCGCGGCAACATTTCACGAATATGTCCAATATAGGTCGTGACATTAAAATGGCATTGGACATACAGGCAGAAACTTTAAACTTCAATTCAGGCGGCGCAGTTGGAAACTGAAGTGTGATGGACAGAGTAATCGTTGCACGCGAATATTGCAATGGAAATTGGACAGCTGGATGGTGATGAGGGAATGGAATTATACTTTGAAATTTATTAGGAAAGGCGAGTTTATGGACTGGATATAAATGGATAAAGAGGGGAGAATTATTGGTCATATTGTTGGAAAATATATTATTGTGAATGGATACCATACGTTTATTTTATTTGAGTGCACTTAAACGAGGCGCTCCCCTATAATTGGGTTTAAATTATTCTTAGGTATTTGTTTTTCTTTCGTTTTGGAATAACAATTTTGATGGTTGTTTTAGAATTAATTTTAAATTAAATCAATTGAAATCAATTATCATATGGTGGAGTAGTTGCCTTTAGGAACGGTAGGAACTTTCCTACAGAAGTTTTGAAATTTATTTTTTGTTTTATGTACGTTTGTATTATCTAATTTTCTTAGAAAATTTGTTTATCTAACCCGAATAGACAGCAATAAATGTGTGTACCTATTTATGTAATAGGTATATATAAATTATGATTGTTTTAATATGTTGTATACATACAATATTCTGCAGTCCTTTTCGCGAATCAAATTTGGAATAATTCTTTTGATTTTGCAACTCCATTTTTTTTGTGGTTTGGCTTATTTCGCTGGGGTAAAATGAACTTAGCGAATAACTGCCTCGACTACGACTATACATTGCCTATATCGCAAATATTTAAATTAACAAATAATAGTTAACTAAGCCATAAATTATATTTTAATAATAAACATCACTTTGATTCTAAAGAAGTTAGGGTTTCTCGGAATTCATATCAACTAAGTGAAATTAGCCAACACACAAAAATAATGATATTACTATGTAAAAACTGCCGTAGTAGTATAATTAAATTTGGCGAAAAGAAGGGATAACCTCGGACTGTAGACTAAAAGTTTTATTAATGTCTTTATTTTGGCTTTCTATAACTAACCTTAAAAAGTCTAGAAACATCTAGTGTCAGCATGTTGCAATTTTCAAGGTCCAAATTGAGTTCAAAAATGCGTATATACAAATATATTTAACTTATATTTTCATGCCCAATATACAATTTTACTATCGATTACAAAAAAAAACTAAAACGCAAGGGTCGAACGTTCTTGCGCTTATGGTTAAATTTGCTTAGAATTTTAAAGCTTTTGATATTATAATCATTAATTTTTTATAATAAGAAATGTTAAAAAAAAGTATTAAAAATTAATTTTAAAATACATATTCAAACAAAATTTCAAGTAAATTTACTGGCCCGTTTTGAAAAAATTGATTTTTCGAAGAAAAAAAAGTGGTTTGCGAGAAAACTGTAAGCGGGTATCTTAATAACGCTTCAGAAAATATTTTTTCTTTACCAAAAGTAAGACCTTGTACGTCACAGTAGGTACAGGTATTTTTTCAAAATCAAAATCGTTGGAGCGGTTTTTTTTTTAGAAAAACAACCTTTTTTATTTTGGCCATATGGTAAGCACCCTTAATTTTGGTGGTCATAAAAACATAATTCAAATTTTGCCTCTAGAGAATTTTATATGGGCCAAAATACTTTTTGATGCCTAATTAGGGCAGTGAATTTTGAAAAAAAAAATACGGAAATATTTATCAAAATATTTATATATGTATAGTATATATTAGTTGACATAGAATGGTTATACTTTAATCTATTATAAAATAACATTTGCATCGGTGTTTGAATGATATTTCTATATTTATGACAGTTAAACACAAAGTGATCAAAACCGAGCAAATTTCAGTTTTATTTGTAAAATCATTTAATTAAGTTTTTTGATATTCCTATTTGAAACTATTAGGCTATTGATTATGTCGAAAAAAACAGGGTAATAAGGAACTAAGACGTTCACGGGTTTTTATTGCAGGAATCGTTCAATGGGTTATAAAAGAAGATAAAACCGCGGAGTGCTATTAAATGAGAGGGTGGAAACTGAAGATAGGGTTGCAAAAGCCCCCTTTTTGGTTTTTTCAATATACCTCGTAAACCAAGCAAAATTTTGATATATTGTATACACAACTTTTTGTAGAGAATTAAATTTCCAATTGGAATAATGTTTTTTAAAAATTGAAAAAAAAAATTTCCATACCAAAATAGTCGAAACAATCATAAAAAAATCGATTTTTTGAGTTTTTTTGCTTTTTTAGTTGTACATTTTTTTTGGGTTGAGATAGACATAAACATTCCTCCAAAACAAAAAAAGAAGATTAAATTTCCTTCAAAATGCTGTACTCACTAAATTTTTTCATTGAAAATTGATCGAAGTATGGCCATTTTAATCTATCTTTTTTTTCGCATTTTTAGTTTTACTTAAGTAAAACAGAAACATTTGAGGGGAAAGTATGATTACTTAAGCACCAAGAACTGATAATGAGATTTTGTAGAAGGGTTAAATACAATCATTGTTTACTATGGGAGGGAGGGTCAATGTCCCCCCGTTTTGGAGGGAGGGGCAATTTTCTAAAAAAAATACTTAAAATTAAAAAAAAATATTAAAAAACAACGGCAACACTTACAGTTTTGATTGATACTTTTTTCAAAAGCTAGAATTATAAACTTAATATTAATTTTGAAATGAAGATATTTTAATCAATTCTTTTTGAAATAAACGAGTGATTCCGATAAAGAAAGTATTTTGTCTATTTTTAAATTTTCTCAAAAAGTAAAAGGCATAGGAACATTATGATTTTCATGATTTGATAAGAAATCAATTAAGGCAGTTAACTTTGTCGTATTGAAGTCCACAGTCTTTGTGAAAATTGTACTCAATGTGCTTTTTAAACATTTTTTTTTACAAGTTTTGACTTTGAAATCGGGTATTTCAAAAAGAATTGATTAAAATAACTTCATTTTAAAATTAATATTAAGTTTATAATTCTAACTTTTGAAAAAAGGATCAATCAAAACTGTAAGTGTTGCCGTTGTTTTTTAGAAAATTGCCCCCCCCTCCAAAACGGGGGGACATTGACCCCCCTCCCATAGTAAACAATGATTGTATTTAACCCCTATACAAAATCTCATTATCAGTTCTTGGTGCTTAAGTAATCGTACTTTCCCCTCAAATGTTTCTGTTTTACTTAAGTAAAACTAAAAATGCGAAAAAAAGATAGATTAAAATGGCCATACTTCGGTCAATTTTCAATGAAAAAATTTAGTGAGTACAGCATTTTGAAGAAAATTTAATCTTCTTTTTTTGTTTAGAGGAATGTTTATGTCTACCTCAACCCAAAAAAAATGTACAACTAAAAAAGCAAAAAAACTCAAAAAATCGATTTTTTTGATATTTTTTTTATGATTGTTTCGACTATTTTGGTATGGAACTTTTTTTTTCAATTTTTAAAAAACATTATTCCAATTGGAAATTTAATTCTCTACAAAAAGTTGTGTATACAATATATCAAAATTTTGCTTGGTTTACGAGGTATATTGAAAAAACCAAAAAGGGGGCTTTTGCACCCCTATCTTCAGTTTCCACCCTCTCATTTAATAGCACTCCGCGGTTTTATCTTCTTTTATAACCCATTGAACGATTCCTGCAATAAAAACCCGTGAACTTCTTAGTTCCTTTCTAAACTACATAATCAATAGCCTATATGAGTAAGTAAGTCTCTGAAGTTAAATCACAGAAAAATTTATTTCAATTAAATGTTTATTTCATTGTGTTACCAAAAATCAGCTTTAAAACTTTAAATTTTCTGAAAACACCACTGCGTTACCAAGATAAACAAGATAACCGTGATTTGCAAACAATTTAATCCAAATTTGGGTTTCAAACTTGTAAATGTAAATAATGTTAATTTTATAACTCAATATAGATTTTCTACTAATTTGTACTTTTTCTTAAAAAAAAAAAAAATGAAATTCAACGAAAGGTACTACTTTTTAGGCACTAGTTTTAGCCCAAATAACTCATAAATACATCGCTTCAGAGTGGTTTAAACTTAACATCAGGATACATACAGACAGATGGACAGACAGACTGACAGAATTCCGGGACCGACTTTTTTCGCATTCTATATCATCGTAATGTCATTTCTGATTGTTATCTCGAGTTCAATTTTTTTTTACGAATCCTAAAATTGTCTTATAGGACCTACATGAATGTGTCACAAGTAAGTAGAACTCAATAGGACCTAACTTTAAATAGGAGTGAAATCTTCGTTTCGCATTTCTTCTTCAACTATTTTTTTTGAAAGTATTTTTTTTAAATTTTTGTATTTTGTTATCAACATGTAAATCCAGGCGGGGATACTGTTATCTCTTAAATTGAAGGTCAATCAAGGTCAAATTGTCGCATTAAATGCTTTATACTAGCACAAATTTGTGTTATCCGTTAAGATTTTTCTATACAAAAAAGGTTACTCATACGCCACAGTGACCCGCTACGTTACTTTCCATACAACCAAAATGACAAAAAAAAAAAATTTCTCCAAAACGCTCTTAAGATTTTGATTAATTTTATTTTGTGTATGCGAAATAAAGTTATAAACCCTTGAATCAAATAGAAGTATATATTTATACATATGGATTTTTCAGAAATATTTTAATATTTTTTTTTTTTGAAAAATTGATATTTTGAAACGGTTCCTTGAAATAGTTTGAAATTTTGTTTTTATGTGTCGTAAAGTGGCGTGTAAAACTTACAATATATAACTAAGGGTATGTATTTCGATTCGCTTTTTCGATGCGTTTTTTTTTGCACTTTTTCCATTTTCCTAAAAGAAGCATCTCAAAAATGAAGGAGTCTGATGATCGGATTAACACCAGCCTTGTGGTTTTTTATTAAGTTGTTATTTTTCAAAAATTACATTAAAAAATCTGCAATTTGATATTTTCATTAGCAATATTCCTCGGAAATGTTGAATTTGTATTTTTTGACTTATGGTCTGTCGAGTTAATGTTTCGGTAGGTACTCGTATTTGTAGGTAGGAAATTTCAATGTTTTAGTGCTTACTTACAGAGTTAAAATATAGACAAAAACAGAAAATGTACACAGAGAAAAATAGACCACATAAAATAGAACAAAAACAATAAGATTTCTCTATGGTTTTCATCCAAGAAGGAAACCTTATTAAAACAATCGTGTTTTAATTATTGTTTTAAAATCTCCAAAAAAATAAAAAAAACGATGACCAGGCTGGGAACCGAACTGGAGACCTCAAATCATTAGTCGCCCACCTTACCACCTGAACCAACCTGCCATGAAAATATTGATCGCGATTTTTGTTCTTGTGCTAAGTTGCAAAAAAAATCAACTTTTCAGTTAAATTTTAATAAGATTTTCTCTATACAAATAATAAGAAATCTCCTTAAAAAAACCTTATTAAACGTTGATTTTAATAAGATTTCCTTATGAAATGTATGGACGGTAAAACAATATGGCAATCTGTTAGTTTTTAGCGGGTCATATTTTTCTCTGTGTAAGCAGTTCATTAAGTTGTTGCTCCTCACATGTAGATTAAAAAAAAAAAAAAATAACTCATAACTTACCGAAGTTAAATTGATCAAAGCATACTTCAAAACTATCCATTTCCTCTTCCAATGTATCCCTTTCTCCTATTCATTCATAATCCATCTCCAATCTGATTATGATATTAAATAAAAACCTACTTAATGACACGTCATATTACACTTACAATACAAACAAACCAAAAGGGATTGAAGCTCATCATACAATTAATACATAATGCTTTCGAAACGTATCTTTTCCTGTCTGTTCCTTGGACTCTGTTCTCTGCTAATCCAAATAAATCACAATACACATTGATTTGGATTTCCTTTTCACTTGCGCCCGTCCGTTTGTCTCATCTGCAAGAACAGAATGAAGAAGAAAAAAAAAAAAAACCATCACACAAAACTCCAATCCAAATTGTATCTTTTCTTCTCAAAATGTGTCAGAAAGCTATACACAAAGAATCCGCCGTCATGCCGGGTACGTTTACGTATATACAATACATTGGTTTGATACTATGCCGTGCTTTTGAAATGAAATAAATCGAAAATTTGTCACTGTCGCAGGACTCGACATCAAGTCGCCGGCCCGCTTCCGACGTGTACACAAAAATTTGTTGGGGTTTTATTAAAATGATCCCCAAGAGTTCGAAAATGAAAGTTTTCCACTATCCTGCCACCAAAAAAAAAAAAAACAACCAACCAACCACCACCTACTCCTTTAGCCGCCATCCATCGCCGCCACCACCCGTTCTACCGATAGATAAATATTTCACATTTTTCTCACACTCCTTCATTTTATACCCAAAGTCAGTCATATTACGTTACGTGATGGGGGGCGCTTCTTTCAAGAATGTGCACATTTTCATTTTTGGGAATTTAGGGAGCAATTGAATTCACTTTAAGTTCACACCCCCACCCAACTTTTAGTGACGACGACGGACGAGGTGATTTAAATCCAGAAGATGGGTGCGAGAATGGCCTGTAGGGCTTTTATTCTTTGTTAAGCACTTGGTAGCTTTTGTACACAAATAATAAGAATGACCCTTGCCAGAGGCAGGTGCGAAGGGCGGCAGCGTGGTGGGCGGATTATGGACGGAAAAGAATGTTCCACCTGAGTGTGCAGCAAATGGTTGGTGTTCGGATTCACTCTTTTGTGCTGCTACTTCGTTGTGTTACTTGCGTCTTCGGGCCTTGTTCTCATTCTGTTTAAACTGCTGCTCGTTCTTGAGTTATTATCCATGAGAGCAGCGATTTATGCTTTAACACTCTACCTAGAATGCATAGAATCATATATCAACCTTTCTGGTGGCACTCTCTACAACATACTTACTACTAACATGCCACAGTGGGGATATAGGCTGGCGCTCAACTCAAGACAAGAGCTTGATAGCAGTTATATACGAAAGACGGGAAAAGGTTGGGGGCTCATTTTGCATAAACAACATTCTTGTGGATAATTTAGTGTCGCATATGAAATAAGTTTATCTGGCGGAAATACATTCCCAACATTCGGGAAGAAAAGCCGCGTCACACCGCCACCGACCGCATCGCGCTATAGTTGTTTGAGTCGATGCGGTTGTGTATCTTGTTTAGTTGTTTATTTTTGTTTTAAATTGCCGTCATCACATTAAATTTTTCGGTAAGATCAAACCACAGAATTCTTTTTGAATTTGGGAGGAAGATGGAAGACGAATTAGATATATCTGTCCGAACTTGAACAAAAAAGTTTACTTGTCTACATTCGGAAGCAGATATTTTTGGATCAAAATTTCGGAACAAGGTTTGGTTTGCAGATTTGAGTTCATAGTTGAAAGGTTTTCGAAAAAAACTGAATTAAAAAATCCATCGAGTGAGATATCAAATGAAAAGTCTCTTTAAGCACTTCCAGATGCACAGACCCACATGCGGCATTTCCAGATGCCCCACGTGGGGCATTTCAAAATGACCCACGTGGGGCATTTAAAAATGACCCACATGGGGCATTTCCAGATGCCCCAGGTGGGGCATTTCAAAATGACCCACGTGGGGCATTTCAAAATGACCCACATGGGGCATTTCCAGATGCCCCACGTGGGGCATTTCAAAATGACCCACGTGGGGCATTTCAAAATGACCCACATGGGGCATTTCCAGATGCCCCACGTGGGGCATTTCAAAATGACCCACGTGGGGCATTTCAAAATGACCCACGTGGAGCATTTAAAAATGACCCACGTGGGGCATTTCAAAATGACCCACGTGGGGCATTGCAAAATGACCCACGTGGAGCATTTAAAAATGACCCACATGGGGTTTTCAAGTGCCCCACGTGGGGCATTTCAAAATGACCCACGTGGGGCATTGCAAAATGACCCACGTGGGGCATTTAAAAATGACCCACATGGGGCATTTCCAGATGCCCCACGGTGGAATTTCAAAATGACCCACGTGGGGCATTTCAAAATGACCCACGTGGAGCATTTAAAAATGACCCACGTGGGGCATTTAAAAATGACCCACATGGGGCATTTCCAGATGCCCCACGTGGGGCATTTCAAAATGACCCACGTGGGGCATTTCAAAATGACCCACGTGGGGCATTTCAAAATGACCCACGTGGGGCATTTCAAAATGACCCACGTGGGGCATTTCAAAATGACCCTCGTGGGGCATTTCAAAATGACCCACGTGGGGCATTTCAAAATGACCCACGTGGGGCATTGCAAAATGACCCACGTGGAGCATTTAAAAATGACCCACATGGGGCATTTCCAGATGCCCCACGTGGGGCATTTCAAAATGACCCACGTGGGGCATTGCAAAATGACCCACGTGGGGCATTTAAAAATGACCCACATGGGGCATTTCCAGATGCCCCACGGGGGAATTTCAAAATGACCCACGTGGGGCATTTCAAAATGACCCACGTGGAGCATTTAAAAATGACCCACGTGGGGCATTTAAAAATGACCCACATGGGGCATTTCCAGATGCCCCACGTGGGGCATTTCAAAATGACCCACGTGGGGCATTTCAAAATGACCCACGTGGGGCATTGCAAAATGACCCACGTGGGGAATTTCAAAATGACCCACGTGGGGCATTTCAAAATGACCCACATGGGGCAATTCAAAATGACCCACGTGGGGCATTTCAAAATGACCCACGTGGGGCATTTAAAAATGACCCACATGGGGCATTTCCAGATGCCCCACGTGGGGCATTTCAAAATGACCCACGTGGGGCATTTCAAAATGACCCACATGGGGCATTTCCAGATGCCCCACGTGGGGCATTTCAAAATGACCCACGTGGGGCATTTAAAAATGACCCACATGGGGCATTTGCAGATGCCCCACGTGGGGCATTTCAAAATGACCCACGTGGGGCATTTCAAAATGACCCACGTGGGACATTTCAAAATGACCCACGTGGGGCATTTCAAAATGACCCACGTAGGGCATTTCAAAATGACCCACGTGGGGCATTTAAGAATGACCCAAATGGGGCATTTCCAGATGCCCCACGTGGGGCATTTCAAAATGACCCACATGGGGCATTTCAAAATGACCCACATGGGGGCATTTCCAGATGCCCCACGTGGGGCATTTCAAAATAACCCACGTGGGGCATTTCAAAATGACCCACGTGGGGCATTTCAAAATGACCCACATGGGGCATTTCCAGATGCCCCAGGTGGGGCATTTCAAAATGACCCACGTGGGGCATTTCAAAATGACCCACATGGGGCATTTCCAGATGCCCCACGTGGGGCATTTCAAAATGACCCACGTGTGGCATTTCAAAATGACCCACATGGGGCATTTCCAGATGCCCCACGTGGGGCATTTCAAAATGACAAACGTGGGGCATTTAAAAATGACCCACATGGGGCATTTCCAGATGCCCCACGTGGGGCATTTCAAAATGACCCACATGGGGCATTTCAAAATGACCCACATGGGGCATTTCCAGATGCCCCACGTGGGGCATTTCAAAATGACCCACGTGGGGCATTTCAAAATGACCCACGTGGGGCATTTCAAAATGACCCACATGGGGCATTTCCAGATGCCCCACGTGGGGCATTTCAAAATGACCCACGTGGGGCATTTCAAAATGACCCACATGGGGCATTTCCAGATGCCCCACGTGGGGCATTTCAAAATGCCCCACGTGGGGCATTTCAAAATGACCCACGTGGGGCATTTCAAAATGACCCACATGAAGCATTTCCAGATGACCCACATGGGGCATTTCCAGATGCCCCACGTGGGGCATTTCAAAATGACCTACGTATGGCATTTAAAAATGACCCACATGGGGCATTTCCAGATGCCACACGTGGGGCATTTCAAAATGACCCACGTGGGGCATTTCAAAATGACCCACGTGGGGCATTTAAAAATGACCCACATGGGGCATTTCCAGATGCCCCACGGGGGGCATTTCAAAATGACCTACGTATGGCATTTAAAAATGACCCACATGGGGCATTTCCAGATGCCCCACGCATTTCAAAATGACCCACGTGGGGCATTTCAAAATGACCCACGTGGGGCATTTCAAAATGACCCACGTGGGGCATTTCAAAATGACCCTCGTGGGGCATTTCAAAATGACCCACATGTGGCATTTAAAAATGACCCACATGGGGCATTTCCAGATGCCCCACGTGGGGCATTTCAAAATGACCCACGTAAGGCATTTCAAAATGACCCACGTGGGGCATTGCAAAATGACCCATGTGGGGCATTTAAAATTAACCCACGTGGGGCATTTAAAAATGACCCACATGGGGCATTTATCAGATGCCCCACGTGGGGCATTTCAAAATGACCCACGTGGTTCATTTCAAAATGACCCACGTGGGGCATTTCAAAATGACAAACGTGGGGCATTTCAAAATGACCCACATGGGGCATTTTCAGATGCCCCACGTGGGGCATTTCAAAATGACCCACGTGGGGCATTTCAAAATGACCCACGTGGGGCATTTCAAAATGACCCACGTGGTTCATTTCAAAATGACCCACGTATGGCATTTAAAAATGACCCACATGGGGCATTTCCAGATGCCCCACGTGGGGCATTTCAAAGTGACCCACGTGGGGCATTTCAAAATGACCCACGTGGGGCATTGCAAAATGACCCAAGTGGGTCATTTTGAAATGCCCCATGTGGGTCATTTTGAAATGCCCCACGTGGGACATCTGGAAATGCCCCATGTGGGTCATTTTTAAATGCCCCACGTGGGTCATTTTGAAATGCCCCACGTGGGGCATCTGGAAATGCCCCATGTGGGTCATTTTGAAATGCCCCACGTGGGTCATTTTGAAATGCCCCAGGTGGGGCATCTGGAAATGCCCCATGTGGGTCATTTTTAAATGCTTCACGTGGTTCATTTTGAAATGCCCCACGTGGGTCATTTTGAAATGCCCCACGTGGTTCATTTTGAAATGCCCCACGTGGGGCATCTGGAAATGCCCCACGTGGGTCATTTTTAAATGCCCCACGTTGGTCATTTTGAAATGCCCCACGTAGGTCGTTTTGAAATGCCCCACGTGGGTCATTTTGAAATGCCCCTCGTGGGGCATCTGGAAATGCCCCATGTGGGTCATTTTTAAATGCCCCACGTGGGTCATTTTGAAATGCCCCACGTGGGACATCTAGAAATGCCCCATGTGGGTCATTTTGAAATGCCCCACGTGGGTCATTTTGAAATGCCCCACGTCTGGCATCTGGAAATGCCCCATGTGGGTCATTTTTAAATGCCCCATGTGGGTCATTTTTAAATGCCTCACGTGGGTCATTTTTAAATGCCCCACGTGGGTCATTTTGAAATGCCCCACGTGGGGCATCTGGAAATGCCCCATGTGGGTCATCTGGAAATGCCCCATGTGGGTCATCTGGAAATGCCCCATGTGGGTCATTTTGAAATGCCCCACGTGGGGCATCTGGAAATGCCCCACGTGGGTCATTTTGCAATGCCCCACGTGGGTCATTTTGAAATGCCCCACGTGGGTCATTTTGAAATGCCCCACGTGGGGCATCTGATAAATGCCCCATGTGGGTCATTTTTAAATGCCCCACGTGGGTCATTTTTAAATGCCCCACATGGGTCATTTTGCAATGCCCCACGTGGGTCATTTTGAAATGCCCCATGTGGGTCATTTTTAAGTGCCCCACGTGGGTCATTTTGAAATGCCCCACGTGGGTCATTTTGAAATGCCCCCCGTGGGGCATCTGGAAATGCCCCATGTGGGTCATTTTTAAATGACCCACATGGGGCATTTATCAGATGCCCCACGTGGGGCATTTATCAGATGCCCCACGTGGGGCATTTCAAAATGACCCACTTAAGGCATTTCAAAATGACCCACGTGGGGCATTGCAAAATGACCCATGTGGGGCATTTAAAAATGACCCACGTGGGGCATTTAAAAATGACCCACATGGGGCATTTATCAGATGCCCCACGTGGGGCATTTCAAAATGACCCACGTGGGGCATTTGCAGATGCCCCACGTGGGGCATTTCAAAATGACCCACGTGGTTCATTTCAAAATGACCCACGTGGGGCATTTCAAAATGACCCACATGGGGCATTTCCAGATGCCCCACGTGGGGCATTTCAAAATGACCCACGTGGGGCATTTCAAAATGACCCACGTGGGGCATTGCAAAATGACCCATGTGGGGCATTTAAAAATGACCCACGTGGGGCATTTAAAAATGACCCACATGGGGCATCTATCAGATGCCCCACGTGGGGCATTTCAAAATGACCCACGTGGGGCATTTCAAAATGACCCACGTGGGGCATTGCAAAATGACCCACGTGGGGCATTGCAAAATGACCCACGTGGGGCATTTCCAGATGCCCCACGTGGGGCATTTCAAAATGACCCACATGGGGCATTTCCAGATGACCCACATGGGGCATTTCCAGATGACCCACATGGGGCATTTCCAGATGCCCCACGTGGGGCATTTCAAAATGACCCACGTTGGGCATTTAAAAATGACCCACGTGAGGCATTTAAAAATGACCCACATGGGGCATTTAAAAATGACCCACATGGGGCATTTCCAGATGCCAGACGTGGGGCATTTCAAAATGACTCACGTGGGGCATTGCAAAATGACCCACGTGGAGCATTTAAAAATGACCCACATGGGGCATTTCCAGATGCCCCACGTGGGGCATTTCAAAATGACCCACGTGGGGCATTGCAAAATGACCCACGTGGGGCATTTAAAAATGACCCACATGGGGCATTTCCAGATGCCCCACGGGGGAATTTCAAAATGACCCACGTGGGGCATTTCAAAATGACCCACGTGGAGCATTTAAAAATGACCCACGTGGGGCATTTAAAAATGACCCACATGGGGCATTTCCAGATGCCCCACGTGGGGCATTTCAAAATGACCCACGTGGGGCATTTCAAAATGACCCACGTGGGGCATTGCAAAATGACCCACGTGGGGAATTTCAAAATGACCCACGTGGGGCATTTCAAAATGACCCACATGGGGCAATTCAAAATGACCCACGTGGGGCATTTCAAAATGACCCACGTGGGGCATTTAAAAATGACCCACATGGGGCATTTCCAGATGCCCCACGTGGGGCATTTCAAAATGACCCACGTGGGGCTTTTCCAGATGCCCCACGTGGGGCATTTCAAAATGACCCACGTGGGGCATTTGCAGATGCCCCACGTGGGGCATTTCAAAATGACCCACGTGGGGCATTTCAAAATGACCCACGTGGGACATTTCAAAATGACCCACGTGGGACATTTCAAAATGACCCACGTGGGGCATTTCAAAATGACCCACGTAGGGCATTTCAAAATGACCCACGTGGGGCATTTAAGAATGACCCAAATGGGGCATTTCCAGATGCCCCACGTGGGGCATTTCAAAATGACCCACATGGGGCATTTCAAAATGACCCACATGGGGGCATTTCCAGATGCCCCACGTGGGGCATTTCAAAATAACCCACGTGGGGCATTTCAAAATGACCCACGTGGGGCATTTCAAAATGACCCACATGGGGCATTTCCAGATGCCCCAGGTGGGGCATTTCAAAATGACCCACGTGGGGCATTTCAAAATGACCCACATGGGGCATTTCCAGATGCCCCACGTGGGGCATTTCAAAATGACCCACGTGTGGCATTTCAAAATGACCCACATGGGGCATTTCCAGATGCCCCACGTGGGGCATTTCAAAATGACAAACGTGGGGCATTTAAAAATGACCCACATGGAGCATTTCCAGATGCCCCACGTGGGGCATTTCAAAATGACCCACATGGGGCATTTCAAAATGACCCACATGGGGCATTTCCAGATGCCCCACGTGGGGCATTTCAAAATGACCTACGTGGGGCATTTCAAAATGACCCACGTGGGGCATTTCAAAATGACCCACATGGGGCATTTCCAGATGCCCCACGTGGGGCATTTCAAAATGACCCACGTGGGGCATTTCAAAATGACCCACATGGGGCATTTCCAGATGCCCCACGTGGGGCATTTCAAAATGACCCACGTGGGGCATTTCAAAATGACCCACATGAAGCATTTCCAGATGACCCACATGGGGCATTTCCAGATGCCCCACGTGGGGCATTTCAAAATGACCTACGTATGGCATTTAAAAATGACCCACATGGGGCATTTCCAGATGCCACACGTGGGGCATTTCAAAATGACCCACGTGGGGCATTTCAAAATGACCCACGTGGGGCATTTAAAAATGACCCACATGGGGCATTTCCAGATGCCCCACGGGGGGCATTTCAAAATGACCTACGTATGGCATTTAAAAATGACCCACATGGGGCATTTCCAGATGCCCCACGCATTTCAAAATGACCCACGTGGGGCATTTCAAAATGACCCACGTGGGGCATTTCAAAATGACCCACGTGGGGCATTTCAAAATGACCCTCGTGGGGCATTTCAAAATGACCAACATGTGGCATTTAAAAATGACCCACATGGGGCATTTCCAGATGCCCCACGTGGGGCATTTCAAAATGACCCACGTAAGGCATTTCAAAATGACCCACGTGGGGCATTGCAAAATGACCCATGTGGGGCATTTAAAATTAACCCACGGGGGGCATTTAAAAATGACCCACATGGGGCATTTATCAGATGCCCCACGTGGGGCATTTCAAAATGACCCACGTGGTTCATTTCAAAATGACCCACGTGGGGCATTTCAAAATGACAAACGTGGGGCATTTCAAAATGACCCACATGGGGCATTTTCAGATGCCCCACGTGGGGCATTTTAAAATGACCCACGTGGGGCATTTCAAAATGACCCACGTGGGGCATTTCAAAATGACCCACGTGGTTCATTTCAAAATGACCCACGTATGGCATTTAAAAATGACCCACATGGGGCATTTCCAGATGCCCCACGTGGGGCATTTCAAAGTGACCCACGTGGGGCATTTAAAAATGACCCACATGGGGCATTTGCAGATGCTCAACGTGGGGCATTTCAAAATGACCCACGTATGGCATTTCAAAATGACCCACGTGGGGCATTGCAAAATGACCCAAGTGGGTCATTTTGAAATGCCCCATGTGGGTCATTTTGAAATGCCCCACGTGGGACATCTGGAAATGCCCCATGTGGGTCATTTTTAAATGCCCCACGTGGGTCATTTTGAAATGCCCCACGTGGGGCATCTGGAAATGCCCCATGTGGGTCATTTTGAAATGCCCCACGTGGGTCATTTTGAAATGCCCCAGGTGGGGCATCTGGAAATGCCCCATGTGGGTCATTTTTAAATGCTTCACGTGGTTCATTTTGAAATGCCCCACGTGGGTCATTTTGAAATGCCCCACGTGGTTCATTTTGAAATGCCCCACGTGGGGCATCTGGAAATGCCCCATGTGGGTCATTTTTAAATGCCCCACGTTGGTCATTTTGAAATGCCCCACGTAGGTCGTTT
The DNA here is from genome assembly GCF_945859705.1 of Episyrphus balteatus. Lineage (NCBI taxonomy): Eukaryota > Metazoa > Arthropoda > Insecta > Diptera > Syrphidae > Episyrphus > Episyrphus balteatus. The sequence goes on along the minus strand of NC_079136.1, from coordinate 86,128,165 downwards.
TGAAATGCCCCACGTGGGTCATTTTGAAATGCCCCTCGTGGGGCATCTGGAAATGCCCCATGTGGGTCATTTTTAAATGCCCCACGTGGGTCATTTTGAAATGCCCCACGTGGGACATCTGGAAATGCCCCATGTGGGTCATTTTGAAATGCCCCACGTGGGTCATTTTGAAATGCCCCACGTCTGGCATCTGGAAATGCCCCATGTGGGTCATTTTTAAATGCCCCATGTGGGTCATTTTTAAATGCCTCACGTGGGTCATTTTTAAATGCCCCACGTGGGTCATTTTGAAATGCCCCACGTGGGGCATCTGGAAATGCCCCATGTGGGTCATCTGGAAATGCCCCATGTGGGTCATCTGGAAATGCCCCATGTGGGTCATTTTGAAATGCCCCACGTGGGGCATCTGGAAATGCCCCACGTGGGTCATTTTGCAATGCCCCACGTGGGTCATTTTGCAATGCCCCACGTGGGTCATTTTGAAATGCCCCCCGTGGGGCATCTGGAAATGCCCCATGTGGGTCATTTTTAAATGACCCACATGGGGCATTTATCAGATGCCCCACGTGGGGCATTTATCAGATGCCCCACGTGGGGCATTTCAAAATGACCCACGTGGTTCATTTCAAAATGACCCACGTGGGGCATTTCAAAATGACCCACTTAAGGCATTTCAAAATGACCCACGTGGGGCATTGCAAAATGACCCATGTGGGGCATTTAAAAATGACCCACGTGGGGCATTTAAAAATGACCCACATGGGGCATTTATCAGATGCCCCACGTGGGGCATTTCAAAATGACCCACGTGGGGCATTTGCAGATGCCCCACTTGGGGCATTTCAAAATGACCCACGTGGTTCATTTCAAAATGACCCACGTGGGGCATTTCAAAATGACCCACGTGGGGCATTTCAAAATGACCCACATGGGGCATTTCCAGATGCCCCACGTGGGGCATTTCAAAATGACCCACGTGGGGCATTTCAAAATGACCCACGTGGGGCATTTCAAAATGACCCACGTGGGGCATTTCAAAATGACCCACATGGGGCATTTCCAGATGCCCCACGTGAAGGCATTTCAAAATGACCCACGTATGGCATTTAAAAATGACCCACATGGGGCATTTCCAGATGGTCCACGTGGGGCATTTCCAGATGCCCCACGTGGGGCATTTCAAAGTGACCCACGTGGGGCATTTCAAAATGACCCACGTGGGGCATTGCAAAATGACCCACGTGGGGCATTTCAAAATGACCCACGTAGGGCATTTCAAAATGACCCACGTGGGGCATTTAAAATTGACCCACATGGGGCATTTCCAGATGCCCCACGTGGGGCATTTCAAAATGACCCACATGGGGCATTTCAAAATGACCCACATGGGGGCATTTCCAGATGCCCCACGTGGGGCATTTCAAAATGACCCACGTGGGGCATTTCAAAATGACCCACATGGGGCATTTCCAGATGACCCACATGGGGCATTTCCAGATGCCCCACGTGGGGCATTTCAAAATGATCTACGTATGGCATTTAAAAATGACCCACATGGGGCATTTCCAGATGCCCCAGGTGGGGCATTTCAAAATGACCCACGTGGGGCATTTCAAAATGACCCACGTGGGGCATTTAAAAATGACCCACATGGGGCATTTCCAGATGCCCCACGGGGGGCAATTCAAAATGACCTACGTATGGCATTTAAAAATGACCCACATGGGGCATTTCCAGATGCCCCACGTGGGGCATTTCAAAATGCCCCACGTGGAGCATTTCAAAATGACCCACGTGGGGCATTTCAAAATGACCCACGTGGGGCATTGCAAAATGACCCACGTGGGGCATTTAAAAATGACCCACATGGGGCATTTCAAAATGACCCACTTGGGGCATTTCAAAATGACCCACATGGGGCATTTAATAATGACCCACATGGGGCATTTCAAAATGACCCACATGGGGCATTTCCAGATGCCCCACGTGGGGCATTTCAAAATGACCCACGTGGGGCATTTCAAAATTACCCACATGGGGCATTTCAAAATGACCCACATGGGGTATTTCCAGATGACCCACATGGGGCATTTCCAGATGCCCCACGTGGGGCATTTCAAAATGAAATACGTATGGCATTTAAAAATGACCCACATGGGGCATTTCCAGATGCCCCACGTGGGGCATTTCAAAATGACCCACATGGGGCATTTCCAGATGCCCCACGTGGGGCATTTCAAAATGACCCACGTGGGGCATTGCAAAATGGCCCATGTGGGGCATTTAAATATGACCCACGTGGGGCATTTAAAAATGACCCACATGGGGCATTTATCAGATGCCCCACGTGGGGCATTTCAAAATGACCCACGTGGGGCATTTGCAGATGCCCCACGTGGGGCATTTCAAAATGACCCACATGGGGCATTTCCAGATGCCCCACGTGGGGCATTTCAAAATGACCCACGTGGGGCATTTCAAAATGACCCACGTGGGGCATTTCCAGATGGTCCACGTGGGGCATTTCCAGATGCCCCACGTGGGGGCATTTCAAAATGACCTACGTATGGCATTTAAAAATGACCCACATGGGGCATTTCCAGATGCCCCAGGTGGGGCATTTCAAAATGACCCACGTGGGGCATTTCAAAATGACCCACATGGGGCATTTCAAAATGAGCCACTTGGGGCATTTCAAAATGACCCACATGGGGCATTTAATAATGACCCACATGGGGCATTTCAAAATGACCCACGTGGGGCATTTCAAAATGACCCACGTGGGGCATTTAAAAATGACCCACATGGGGCATTTCCAGATGCCCCACGGGGGGCAATTCAAAATGACCTACGTATGGCATTTAAAAATGACCCACATGGGGCATTTCCAGATGCCCCACGTGGAGCATTTCAAAATGACCCACGTGGGGCATTTCAAAATGACCCACGTGGGGCATTGCAAAATGACCCACGTGGGGCATTTCAAAATGACCCACGTGGGGCATTTAAAAATGACCCACATGGGGCATTTCCAGATGCCCCACGTGGGGCATTTCAAAATGACCCACGTGGGGCATTTCAAAATGACCCACATGGGGCATTTCCAGATGACCCACATGGGGCATTTCCAGATGCCCCACGTGGGGCATTTCAAAATGATCTACGTATGGCATTTAAAAATGACCCACATGGGGCATTTCCAGATGCCCCAGGTGGGGCATTTCAAAATGACCCACGTGGGGCATTTCAAAATGACCCACGTGGGGCATTTAAAAATGACCCACATGGGGCATTTCCAGATGCCCCACATGGGGCATTTAATAATGACCCACATGGGGCATTTCAAAATGACCCACGTGGGGCATTTCAAAATGACCCACATGGGGCATTTCCAGATGCCCCACGTGGGGCATTTCAAAATGACCCACGTGGGGCATTTAAAAATGACCCACGTGAGGCATTTAAAAATGACCCACATGGGGCATTTAAAAATGACCCACATGGGGCATTTCCAGATGCCAGACGTGGGGCATTTCAAAATGACCCACATGGGGCATTTAATAATGACCCACATGGGGCATTTCAAAATGACCCACGTGGGGCATTTCAAAATGACCCACGTGGGGCATTTAAAAATAACCCACATGGGGCATTTCCAGATGCCCCACGAGGGGCATTTCAAAATGACCCACGTGGGGCATTTCAAAATGACCCACGTGGGGCATTTCAAAATGACCCACATGGGGCATTTCAAAATGACCCACGTGAGGCATTTCAATATGACCCACATGGGGCATTTAATAATGACCCACATGGGGCATTTCAAAATGACCCACGTGGGGCATTTCAAAATGCATTTTGAAATGCCCCACGTGGGGCATCTGGAAATGCCCCATGTGGGTCATTTTGAAATGCCCCACGTGGGTCATTTTGAAATGCCCCACGTGGGTCATTTTGCAATGCCCCACGTGGGTCATTTTGTACTGGTATTTTCCGTGATTTTTTATGCTGACTCTTTTATTTATTTTCTTAGTTAGGAATACATTTTATATTAAATAATAATAAAATAAAGTGGAGAGCTTTACGATTTTAACATGTTTTTGATGTTACTTTAATGTTTATGGATTTTAATTTTAATAATAATTATTACTTTAGTATGATTTGATTTAGTATGACTTATGTATTATGGATGGTTTAAACAAAGGAAGAGATAATTAAAAAATAAATAAACATATAAACTTCTCAGCTTAGCGGGTGTTTGGACGCTTTAGATATATTACATTCGAAAGCAGATATTTTCGGATCAATGCCTCGGAACAAGGTTTGGTTTGGAGATTTGAGTTCATAGTGAACAGGCCTATGCATTTAGGTGAAAAAATAAAGTGTCTAATTTTTGTAAAATTTTCGAAAAAAACAAGGTTAACCCCTTTCCGAAAAAAACTGAATTAAAAAAAATTCCTCCGAATCCATCGAGTGAGATATCAAATGAAAGGTCTCTTTAAGCTCTATTCATAAATGAAATCCAAAAGTTTTTATGAGGTCTGGTTGCTGAGTTATTCGTAAGAAAATATTTATTTAGGTATATTATATTCGGAAGCAGATATTTTCGGATCAATGCCTCGGAACAAGGTTTGGTTTGCAGATTTGAGTTCATAGTGAACAGGCCTATGCATTTAGGTGAAAAAATAAAGTGTCTAATTTTTGTAAGATTTTCGAAAAAAACAATGTTAACCCCTTTCCGAAAAAAACTGAATTAAAAAAAATTTCCTCCGAATCCATCGAGTGAGATATCAAATGAAAGGTCTCTTTAAGCTCTATTCATAAATGAAATCCAAAAGTTTTTATGAGGTCTGTTTGCTGAATTATTCGTAAGAAAATATTTATTTAGGTATATTACATTCGGAAGCAGATATTTTCGGATCAATGCCTCGGAACAAGGTTTGGTTTGCAGATTTGAGTTCATAGTGAACAGGCCTATGCATTTAGGTGAAAAAATAAAGTGTCTAATTTTTGTAAAATTTTCGAAAAAAACAAGGTTAACCCCTTTCCGAAAAAAACTGAATTAAAAAAAATTTCCTCCGAATCCATCGAGTGAGATATCAAATGAAAGGTCTCTTTAAGCTCTATTCATAAATGAAATCCAAAAGTTTTTATGAGGTCTGTTTGCTGAATTATTCGTAAGAAAATATTTATTTAGGTATATTACATTCGGAAGCAGATATTTTCGGATCAATGCCTCGGAACAAGGTTTGGTTTGCAGATTTGAGTTCAAAGTGAACAGGCCTATGCATTTAGGTGAAAAAATAAAGTGTCTAATTTTTGTAAAATTTTCGAAAAAAAACAAGGTTAACCCCTTTCCGAAAAAAACTGAATTAAAAAAAATTTCCTCCGAATTCATCGAGTGAGATATCAAATGAAAGGTCTCTTTAAGCTCTATTCATAAATGAAATCCAAAAGTTTTTATGAGGTCTGGTTGCTGAGTTATTCGTAAGAAAATATTTATTTAGGTATATTATATTCGGAAGCAGATATTTTCGGATCAATGCCTCGGAACAAGGTTTGGTTTGCAGATTTGAGTTCATAGTGAACAGGCCTATGCATTTAGGTGAAAAAATAAAGTGTCTAATTTTTGTAAAATTTTCGAAAAAAACAATGTTAACCCCTTTCCGAAAAAAACTGAATTAAAAAAAATTTCCTCCGAATCCATCGAGTGAGATATCAAATGAAAGGTCTCTTTAAGCTCTATTCATAAATGAAATCCAAAAGTTTTTATGAGGTCTGTTTGCTGAATTATTCGTAAGAAAATATTTATTTAGGTATATTACATTCGGAAGCAGATATTTTCGGATCAATGCCTCGGAACAAGGTTTGGTTTGCAGATTTGAGTTCATAGTGAACAGGCCTATGCATTTAGGTGAAAAAATAAAGTGTCTAATTTTTGTAAAATTTTCGAAAAAAAAACAAGGTTAACCCCTTTCCGAAAAAAACTGAATTAAAAAAAATTTCCTCCGAATTCATCGAGTGAGATATCAAATGAAAGGTCTCTTTAAGCTCTATTCATAAATGAAATCCAAAAGTTTTTATGAGGTCTGGTTGCTGAGTTATTCGTAAGAAAATATTTATTTAGGTATATTATATTCGGAAGCAGATATTTTCGGATCAATGCCTCGGAACAAGGTTTGGTTTGCAGATTTGAGTTCATAGTGAACAGGCCTATGCATTTAGGTGAAAAAATAAAGTGTCTAATTTTTGTAAAATTTTCGAAAAAAACAAGGTTAACCCCTTTCCGAAAAAAACTGAAATAAAAAAAATTTCCTCCGAATCCATCGAGTGAGACATCAAACGCAAGGTCTCTTCAAACTCTATCCATAATTGAAACCCAAAAGTTTCTATGAGGTTTTCTTGAAGAGTTATGTGCATTGGGCAATGGAAATGAAAATAGGAGCATTTTGAATTATCTTCCTCTGGTTGTGGAGTTTGGAGTGGTTTTAGTAATTTCCATAAGACACAAATATGGTTAATACAAAAAGCTAACTCAATTACAAAGAAAAGTCTTCATGTGAGATCTATGTTGCGTCAATTAAGATTTCCATAATCTTCCCATAGAAACCATTAAACATTTTAAAGAAAACAAAAGAAAAACCAAATAAAAAAAAAAACATAATCTGTCTTAAGAGTTCCAATCTTTCATTCTTACGGTCGACATTCCCAGAGAGATGCATTTTAATTTCATAGCAATAACATTATGCCAAATGCTACAAATTGCTTCGTCCTGCCACACATAACGATACATGCAAGCGGTATATAAATCAGAGAAGAGGTCGCTCTCTGATCGGAAGACCAAAAGCGTATATACATTTTTTTTTTAGTTGTTGCATTTCAACCTTTCAATAGCATTGCGGAAAAATCAGTTGTTGTGTGTCGCTTAAAGTTCTTAATGTGTAATCGCTCTTAATTACTCGGACCCTTGCACAATTACCGCAAAATGCCGCCGGCCCTTAAGGTAGCACTTTGCAGTAGCACTTTGCCTGACATCCGACGAAGATAAATGAAGAATGCATATTTGCCACATCACATTAGTCAATGTTGCTGTGTGAGACCCGTATTGGTAAGGCCTTATACAACCTATTGGTAAGCCGCCGCACGACACTCAAGTTCAGTTGGTACAGGTCGTTCTTCTCTTCTATGGATTTGCCAACAACTGAAGATGTTAAAAGATGCTGTAGCAGCGCCATCCATCGCCATCGTGCTGATGATAATGATGATGATAGCATGGTATCTGGTATGTGCTCTCTCTTATTGGAGTCTCACACCATTCACCGACGTCTGAGGTCGAAGAAAATAAATGATTATGAGCCGCGCTTAAACGTAGTGATAATTTCATAGAGGCGTCTAATAAACACATCACTTAAACTTGCCGATGTGTGTTGGCTAAAGTCTAAATTGACTTCTCTAGGACTTCTTTGAGGCCGAGAAAGATGTATTTAGTCAAAATAGAGGACCTTTGAGGTTGTACCGTGCACCGAAAAACCATAACCTGTGGCAAATGAACATTCGAGAAGTTAATAAATTGGTTTCAGTTAAATGGCTGAATGCTTCTTTCTCATTTTTTGTAGGGAAACGATAATTTGGCATCGAGAAAAAGTAGTCTATGACTCAATGACTGAAAATATATGATTTAAACCGCATTTTTTAGTAACTTTAGACATGAGGTAGCTGCCGCTTAATATTAACTCAAGATATGTTCTAGGCTCAGAGAACTCATGAGGATGGTATCGAGGAGAGCTTAATTTTTTTTTCATAGAAATCAAGTCTTTTACTACCTTATTTTTGGCAATTCAGCTTTCACTATAACGGCACTCTCTTGGGCATAACATCCACTTTTTATTTGTGGGGTTATATCCCACTTGAGTGGAACATAAGCTCCACATTTAATTTGGGGCTTTTTTTCCACTCAAGTGAAATATAAGCCCTACAAATAAAAAGAAGGCTAACGCCTTATATCCCTGCGCCGCACAGTGGTTCCCAGATGGAAAAAACCCAAAAAAGTGAAACAATTTTTTCAATTTTTTTGATTTAGTTTTTTGATTAAAAATATATTTAAATACAGAATGCAATCAATTTTAATTTTTTGCATAGCCTGGGTCCCGAGTATACTTAGCTCAAACTAGATTCTTTAAAATTTTGGAAATTTCGTTCTTTTTTTCTGCAACTTTTGACGAATTTTTTTTAAGAATAGAGCTTTTTAAAAAAAAAATTTTTAGTGTTGTTAATGGTATATTTGTCCTTAAGTCTACATTTACCGTTTGTTGAATTTGCTTTTGAATCAGAAAAACCAGAATATTATATGAAGAAACCTCTAGAGCGAATAGTTTTTACTCTTTGTCGGCCTATAAAAAAAAGCTCCACGATGCTCCACGTTCATTTAAGTATTAATTTAAAGCTTATGATATATACTATTTATGGTGTTAATACAAATGACCCATATTGACCCATTCTCCTGTAAGAGCTTCTTGGGTGTAGCAATGCGTTTCACTCAAACAGCACTTGAAATTGGCTTCTGGTATTACCGTTTCTAATTTAACGGCTTTTTTTTGTAAAATAAAGTAATTTACATTATAAGAGGTCTATGTAGTCATCACTGATAAACCAAAACATAAAGAAAAATCAAAAATTTTCAAAAAAAGGGAAAATATCAAAAACGGTATAAATTTAACTTTTTTTTTTAAACTTTTAATTTTCTTTGGTTTATCTAAAATTTAAACGGTATGTTTTAATAAAATGTTGAAATAAACTCAAACGCATTTAACTTTTGCTCATAATCAACCATAGTTATAAAATAGCGGCACATTTTTTAAGAAACCGTAAAAAGGCCTATTTTGATAGCTTTTCTAAAATGATCTTAAATGTAAGAAAACATTTTTTTTTTAACAAAGTAAACTTAATTTATTTGTAGAGAATTAAATGAAGTTTTCAAATGTATCCTTAAATTCTCTGTAAGGTGATCCGTTGTTGAGATATTGATAGTCAAAGTCAAAACTATAGTTTTTGGTTTGCAGTTTAAAAAAAATCATAGAAGTTTAAAACAAAAAGAATTTTAAAGCCAAATAAATAGCCTTTCTTAAAATGATAATCATTTTTTCGCAAAAAATGTTCCCACTTTTTTTTAGAAAAAAGTAAAAACAAAACAAATTTGGAAAATGTTGGTATTTGAATAATTCCAGATCTAGTTATTTTACCATTAGAAATAAAATATTTAGTTTTTAAATCCTAAAACTAGACGAATGTAGCTTCACATGCTTTTTGTTTTGTCATGATACGATCATTTTTTACTGAGATACAGCCTATCGAAAATCACTAAAAAAATCACAATTTTTTGGGCTAGTAAGTAAGTAGTAAGGTGCTATAATAATTCTGAAACTTTTTAGTTATTTGCTTTCTCAAAACCTTCTTTGTATTCAGTTTTAATTAAGTTTTAAAAGTATAAGAGAAATTCACATCACAGAAAAACAAGAAAAGAAAACAAAAATAATGAATATACTCTTATTAATCAATACAACTTTTGAAAAAATGAGTTATTTTAAAGTACGACGCACAATTTTTAGATCACGATGAGAATTCGTTTTATTTAATTTATATACCAAATTTCAATCAAATCGGTCCACCCGTTCAGTTTTTATAGGTTTTTTCCACTTCCTCCAAGGGAACTTCCGCACAAGGGAACCACTGTGCGCCGCCGCCGCCGCCGCGCCGTTGGAGACATATGACGGATTAAAACTTTGTTTCTTCGTACAGCTTCTTATCGCTTGGGTATTTCCTTCACCTCTAGCCGTATTGCATTTCAAAACCCAAAAAGACTGCCAGCTTTGCGCTTTCTCATGTTTGTCCGTGAATTCGTTAACCAAACTAGGAAACAAAAAAAGATCTGATAATGGAGCTAATAAGTTGTTCGAAAAGTAAGAAATTAGTCCTCCGCTCCGTTTTATAAATCCATTTCCTGAGTTTCGATTTTTAACGCTGCTATAAAAATGTAAAGAAGTTGGATAGGTAGGTAATTAGTACTTAGTACTGATTGACAGCTTTCGATTTGGACATAAAAAGACCTGGAATTATAAAAGTTTGCGCAAATTATTTTGACTAGATTTTCAAGAAATTGAGGTTTGTAGAGCTTATGAATTAGTCATTGTTTCCTTTTCAATGATAACAAAAAAATCCAACAGTGACCTGATAAGAGTTCAGTGAAGTGCTTTATCCGAAATCTGAATTGCAAATCAGTGAGCAGAAGTTCATTTGATATTTTGCTGAGGTTACAGACAGATAAATTGACATAAATTCAGAGATCTTTCAGAAACAATTTTTCCAAGTTTCCATTTTGGTAGGGAAATTTCAGTTGTTTTTACAATTTTTAAAAAGTATCGGCAGAAAAATCAGTACAAAGTTGAATTAAGTCATATATTTTATTTAAGAAGTGGTAAACTCTATGTTGTTAACTAATTCGATTGTTGTCGCTGAACTTAGCATTCGTTTGAAAACAACTTCTTTTAGAAATTCAGGGTTCGTTGGTGGTTTTGGCTTAAATTTCCAAGAGATCTGCAAAACCTCTGACCTTGTTCTCGCTGAACATTACCTCACAATATCAAAAGTTTAAAGAATCATTTCAATTTGAAAGAGTTGTCCCCTTGGAGAAAAAGGCATTATAAGATTCTTAAAATTTAAAATTTTTTGGCTTAAGGTTTAAATCATTCCCCTAAATGACCAATTTCATATCCGATGACCATAGTAATCCACGTAACCATGTTAGAAACAATCTATTTCACCCCACAATTCTCTCCTTCTATATAAGTGTAGGTGTATCATATTTAAAAGAGGATAACCTCAAGTGACAACTAAGGTTAACTTTTATATGTCATATTCTACGACAACTTTTCACCCCTCCAACAAAGCTCCTCTATGTGTTTGTTTGGGTTTTGTTACCTGTATATGCTCACGAATTAGGAATATAAACCAACGCAACCCAACGACCTGAACCAATCCGACCCCACACATGTTAAATGGCCCATATGTTGCGGGGATTACTACAGAATATCCTATTGTATTCCGTCATCATCACCATCATCATTGTGGGTCGTTGTTGTGGTTGTCCATAATGATGATGATGAGGATGATGAAGATAGACAAATTACACTGTCCAACGGGGATTTTTACATAAAAAGAATTACCTTTTTTTGGAAGTTAACATCTTTTTATTTACATAGGACTGTACCTTTAGGTCGATATTTTTGTTTATTTATGGTCAAAAATTAATTGTAGCTAAAAGAGATACCTTCCAACGGACATGCATAATGTGTGGGTACCTTCATCCTTCAAACTTGACATTATCTTCTCTATTGGAAGGTTGAGACCTATAACAACAATAAATATTCTCCTTAATATACCAGACATTTAAAAACAGCTTTTTCAAATTGAATTCTCACTAAGATTTAACTTATCTAATTTTGGAGAATTTTAGGACATTGGAGGATTATGAAGTTGGTTCTTTAATAAAAAAAAAATTAGAGTGAATTCCCTTCGGCATTGATTCCACAAGCTGTCTGCAAAAGGAGCTACAGAATAAACGGATGGACCGATTGACTTCAAACTAGATATGTAGATTTGGAGATTCTCCAGATGGGTTTTTGGAATTACTTTTTTTTTGACCAAAAATAACGGTGCCTGTCACATACTAATTTCGGAGAAGTTTAATTTTTTCGAAAACGGCTTCAACGATTTTGTTTAAAAAAATCAAATGTTAGTTTTTAAACAAGGTCTAGCTTTTGATGAAAACAATTTTCTTCATAAAAAAAATTTCGGTGAAAGGGTGTTTTTTTCGAAGAGACAGTAAAATCTACAATTGGTCCCAAAAATGATTAATTTTATTTATGGTTTTGATGACAAATTAAACATTTATAGATAAGTTCTTACACATTTTACGCGAATCATTGGCTTTTTGGAACCAATTGCATATTTTACATTTCTCTTCGAAAAAATCACCCTTTCACCAAAAATTTTTTTTGTGAAAACTCTTTATTCTTGCTTTCTATCCCAAAATCAATGTTTCTAACAAATTTCATTAGGGTGACCCACCATTTTTGTTTTCACTCAAAAAAACACCCTTTTAACCATGATATTTTTATAGACACTTTAGATTCTTGTTTCTTATCTTAAAAGTAACATAATTGCTAAATTTCAATAGTGTACCACTAATATTACTCTAGTAAAACACTTTTTATTTTAATATACCCATATATTATTTACTTCTAAAAAAACACCCTTTTACATAAAAAAAATTATAGACTTACATTATTCGTAATTTCCATGGGAAAGAGAACATATTTAATGAATTTCGTAAGGGTACCATTTATACCACTGATTTTATCGGACTTATCGCGGATTTTTCCTTATTTCCCAAAAAAAACACCTTTTAACCAAAAATTTTTGTAAAGACTGTTCGGGTTCTTGGTTTCTGTTATAAATGAAACATTTTTACCAAATTTCATTGGTGTAACAATTTGTTTCTAGTTTTTGTGGTACTAATTCCGAATTTCATCATTTCTTAAAAAAAAAAAACACCCTTTCACTCAAGATAATTTTGTAAACTTTATAGATTCTTAATTCTTATACCAACCAAAACATTCACACCAAGTTTTAAAAATTAATAAAATTTAAGTCAGCTGTTATGATACCTTCCTCACACACAACTTAACCCATCAAAAAAACACCCTTTCACCAAAAATAATTTTAAGAACTTTATGAATCCGTTGTCCCTGCTATATCTTAAACCTTCATCCCGAATTTTATCAGTTTTCACATGGGTTTCGGTTATATTTTACTTGTTGAAGTCAAAAAACAAGCACCCTTGTTTTTAATCGGCAATAACTTTTCTTAGAGCAATCGTATTGACTTTATTTTTATGTCATTAGATTCAGCATCAAAAAATACCTTAAACATTTTTTTGGATTTTTAAAAAAAATTTGAATTTTTTTTTAAATAAAATTTTCGAAAACGGGACATTGATTTTTTTGAAATTTTGGTTTTAGATGTTGTTAGTGATTTTTACAAAATGACATATGAATTTTATTTTAAAACTTTTTTCCCAAAAAAATATTTATAAAAAGTTGTTTTCTTTTTAAAACGGCTCTAACGATTTTGAATTTTTTTTTTTCTAAAAATGTACATATCTTAATATACTAAATAAAACTTCATACTTGTTTTGAAGGGCAATTTGATTTCAGATGTTTTTTTATTGCTTTGAAAAACGAATTTTATGGTTTTTTTAATTTTTTTTTTGTTTCCAAAATTTCTATATAAAAAGTCTTAAAAATTTAAGCAACTTGAACTCTAAGAGCAAGTTCGTGTGGTGCATTTTATTTTCTAAAACTAAACCCTGAACATTCGGTGAAGCTTATGTGATTTTAAGTGAAATTCAGCCTTGCTGACTTGCTGGCTTTTTTTTGACACAAGGATGGAGTTGACTTTTAAAATTTATTTTACTCGTCGTACTATTGTGACTTTCACATGGAAATTATCAACCCAGAATATTTTGCTCGCCTGGAATTTCAAAAACTGTTCTCAGTTACACCCCAAAAGGAATTAACAACATCCGCTTAACTGAAACCTGCATTAGGGTGGTCCGGTGGTTCGGAACTTAAAAATCCGCAATGGTGCTTCGGCGGTGGTTCGGCGGTGGTTCGGCGGAATTCAATTTTTACTAGGGAAAGCAAAATAAAATATGTAGCTCGAATTCAAAGCCAGTGCTTGTGAACCATCATCGGCTTCAAAGTTCAAAATTCAATTGCTTTAAGCATGTTGTTCTTTCAAGAGCTGTCGTTGGTAGATGGTCCATCATCGCATTAAAGGTGCCAGCTCGAGTAAAAATTAAATTCAATTTTTTAAAGAATCATATCTTTTCGAAAGCCAAATACCATTGAACATTGAACCACCATCAAACCACCACCAAATCATGGCCGAACCATTGCCATTTGACAGAAAATCCCGCCACTTGGTACGTGCGGCCGTGGTTCATCGGTCGTTCGGCGATCAAGTAATTTTGTGGTCATATGGAGAGGCGGTTATTCGCCAAAAAAGTAATTTTTGATCTTAAAGCGGGTTTGACGGTGGTTACGCGAGGGTTCGGTTGTAGTTCAGAAAACAAGTAATTTTTGATCATGGTGCGTGGTTGGACGCTCAAAAATCCATACGAAAACAACCAAATCATAGTCTTTTACACAGTAACCTATCTACAGATCTTTTTAGGTGCTGCCATTTTAAAGTCATGTTAGAGTCGTTAGTTGTATTACGGCGGTATTAACCGGAACCGGAAACACCGCTCAATTTAAGTGATTGGAATCTCTCTGTGAACTTCTCCAAATATTCTAGGTCCCCTTCAAACTTGTAACAAGAACACAGGAATGGTTGAGAATCGTAAGTCAATAGGCATTGTTTCTGCATGGTTTTCTTTCGTGGATCCAATCCTTAGTGGATTAGTAGAGGAGCATGCAAAGTAGCTTGGAATTCTCCAGAACAGCTAACATCAAACCAGCAAAATCTAAAATAGTTGCAAACTATCTCGATTGCTATCCTGCTGTTCTGACCTTAACTGGACTAGGTACAATTTCTTGGAAAGGAATTCTTCGTCTTTTACTTTCTACCATATTAATGCTCATTTATATCAATCTAAAGCTAGCCTCTCTTATTCGCTTTTTTAATTTAAATTGCTGCTGTTTTCTTAATTAAGCTTTCCAAAATTCTAGAATAATAATCAGGCTCTGACCATATAACAACTGACCGCTCCACAAATTCCCTTTGGGAATATGTGTGGTGCAGCTCGACTCCATGCCTCCACATATCTTATATAGGTTAAATAAAAGAACCGCGCTCCGCAGTTAAACCCACAACGATGAAAATTTGTCCAAGGAATAACCGCCAAAGGAGGCTCATCGTCTCCATCAGCTAGAAGAAGACCCACCATAACCTACAACACTCTACTTTGTTGCTTCTGCGTCGGCGCGCAACAGTCGCGTACAATCCTTTTGATCCACACCGCCCAGCCCCGTATGATCATAATTACTTATGCCATTTGGAATTATTGTGTGTCTGGAATTTGTCCTGCATGAGGTCAGCAGCGTGTATAACTGTTTTAATTGACCCTCGGTCTGGTGCTGGTGGTTGACATCATGGATATCTAATTGCTGATTCTACACTTGTTCGCCACCTTTTCGATCTAAAAATTCCTTCAACTTCGATTCGGCTATACAACAAATTCCAAAAGGCAATGGAAGAGATGCTTAGTAAATATAATGAAAATTTTTAGGGTCAGACATTCTTGGCAACAAAGCAAACAAGAGTCGATATATGATTCTACCTGAACGAACAGTAGCCAGGAGGCTATCACCACGTAACGCGTTTGATTTCTATTAAATCAATCAAATCAATTTCGTTGCGAAAGTGATGAATTATATCAAAGCAGAGCCGACGGCCGACATCGCGGTGTATCTTATCCAAAACCTTGAGAAAAGCTATACGATTTTTCTCCGACCGCTGCGCTGTTCTCATCTTCGCCGGAGTCTTCTTTTTGGCAGAAGGTAGCTGCTTTTGATGATGCGCAGTTAAAAGTCTGAGCCTGGTGGGGGTCATGTCGTTGCTTCTTTTCTAATTCGTATTTAGTAATCTTTCACGTGATGATGTCCACAATGACGATGACAAGGATGATGATGATGCTGATGATGATGGGGGCCAACAAAACTCTTCTGCAAGGATGGCTGGCTACTTAAAAAATCTCTCACATACCTATAACTTGGGGCAAATATTTTTTGGCAAAAATAAAATATTTGTCATATATATTTCCTTCAAGTCTTTTCGACTTCTGCAACCAGAATAAACATCACAGACCGGCAAAAGCTGGCCGTTTAGAGGGCCTAATTCCTGCCTGGGTATTCCTACCGTACTGTATCATGGCCATCATGGTCGTTGTCGTTGCTGTGTCGCGAAAGTGAAACACTGCTGTCAAATGGCCATAACTGGTACCACTGTGACTGGTATATAATTGCAGCCGCTGCGCCGCGCCGGCCATGATGATAGCAAAGAGATAGATACGATAGGAAGGTGGTGGAGAGGTATGACAACAGTGTGCCGGTTGACAGGCTTCGTACAATTGACGTTTCATCATTTCCTCTGGCTCTCGGCTATGCGAGACTGGCGTAGAAATGTAAGTACGATCAGCCAGTGTGGTTATAATTGATTTCACACAGCCACAACGCAACTAAAGTTGACACATTTAAATTATTATTAACAATTTTTTTTTTTTTTAAGTTTCTAATCGTGTCGACTTATAGTATAGTAATTTGTTGCCGCGTGAGTTTATTTCCGCTCCATATCCTCTATTTAAATTGTGATAGAGAGTAAGGTCGGGAATCACCTGATATATTTTTATAGATAAACGCTATAGGTGAATAGATTGGCTGATATAATTTAAGATTTTACATCATTTTTGCAATAAATGTGAATTTAATTAGTCCGTTGGCTCTTAGTTGTATATTGTAGTAGATTGTTGAGTCAATTTAGCTATGTGTGTGTTTGTGTGATGATGGATTGATTAAAAGTGAAACTTATTTACTTTCAAGCATGCTAACGAGATTATTGTGAGATGATAATTGAGAGGGGAGACTGCGAATTGCTCTAATTTATTGTGGAATTGCTTTCATTTTTCGAATTTAATTGAGTTTCCCATGGAACTAGAAGACATTATTTTGTTTAGTTTTAAATGTTTGGAATTTCCTTAATTTGAATGAGCCAATCTTTTAAAATATCTTAAGGTCTGCACGAACGATAGTAGTCTAGGAACGCCTCCGATAGCAAATTTTTTGGAGTAAAATTATTACATTAACAAATTTTCGAAAACGGGACAATGCATTTTTTTGAAATTTTGGTGTTTTAGATGTTGATTAGTGATTTCTACAAGATAACATACTAATTTTATTTTTTTTCCAAAAAATTATTTCTAAAAAAATAGTTTTTTAAAAAAAGGCTCTAACGATTTTGAATTTTTTTTTCTAAAAATGCATCAATATATCAAATAAAACTGCAAACTTGTTTTGTGGGCCAATTTGATTTCAGATATTGTTTTATTTTTTTGAAAAACGATTTTTTTAAATACCCCAAAGTTCTAAATAAAAAGTCTTAAAAATTTAAACAAGTCTAAGAGCAAGTTCGTGCGACCCAGTCGTGGATTTTATTTTGTAGGTACCTGTTACATTTATTACACTTTTTTCTAGATTTGCTCAAAAACGGTTCAACCAATTTCTTGCAAATTTCGTCAACATGTTTATTATTTGTAATGTTCAAATAATGTTGCATACAACAAATTTTCATAAGTGTTTTAATTTCCGTATTAATTTAAATAGTTTTCTGATCATACTGGTTGAAATGCATTCAAAGCTTTTTCGATTCAATAAAAATATTAAAATTTTTTTTTTATTACGAAAAATTTGAAAAGTCACCTAGTGTTAGTTTTTTATTTATAATTTAATGTATAAATATATAAGAGTTTTGTATATTGTTTTAGAATATTTTTTTAAAATTTTTTAATTTAAGATACATATAATAAAACTTAACAATTTCGGCTCTTTTCTTTAAGTTTTCAAATAAATCAATCGAAGACTTTTGTGGGCAAGGGTGGTTAAAAAAGTGGTAAAAAAGGTGTTTTTTTTAAAGGTTTTTTGAGCTACTTTTGAAAGGTAGGGTAAGGTGGTATAAGAGTGCGCATTTTAGACAAAATACCAAATAAAACAATAACAAAAAGAATTTAACTACTTTTTTTATATATAGTTTTTAGTTTATAATCAAAGCAACGAAAAAAACTTAAAACTGGTAACAAAAATGTATTAATTCAAAAGTTATAAACAAAATACCACATTAGGAAATTTGCGCACTCTTATACACACTATTGTGTAAGAGTGCGCGGCTTAGTTTGTAAGAGTGCGCACCTCCGTACAGGTGTAAGTTCGCACAAAAGTCGCAAATAAAATTGCCTATCTTTAAATAAACAGAGTATTTTTCAACCCATCACTCCTTACATGAGGAACAATCAATTTAGTCTTCGATTAATGGTTCCGGGAAAATTTCAATATTTCCTAGTTACTCTCATTTGCTTGTTTTTTGTAAAACTTTTATTTGGTTTCTTTTTGGTTGGAATAGCTTTTTCTAGCTGCTGTTTGCTGGTATATGGACAAATGCCAGTTATTTTAAAGCCTTGGATAGCATTTACTGCTCTTATAACCCGCGCACTCTTATACATCATCATGGTGCGCACTCTTACACGCTCAGACATGTAATCGAAGAATATATATATATTTCACAATGCACTTTATGACCAGTCTTACGTGTTCCTCAAATGTTTCTTTTTGTCGACTTTTTAATGTCCCATACTTTGTTTATTGTTATTTTTTGTTGTTAAGCGGAAAATTTAATTTGTTTGGCAAGAAATATTGGAAAAAAAAGTGCTAAAAAACTTAAACTTAACTAGCACCTCTGTTTACAAACACATTTGCATGAAATTTTGACAGCAGATCAAACTCATTTAGATCTTTCCAAAATAAGTGCATTTAGTCTTATATTCCCTTTCAAACCGTAGAAAATGGCCTTGCGCACTCTTATCAACCGCGCACTCTTATACCATCCTACCCTACGTAGAGAGATTCACTTTAAATACGATATTTTGATATATTTTGTTATGATTACATGCTTAGTAACAAATGGGCATAAGAAGTTTTTGTTACCTCCATTGTTTTAATTGTAAAATAAAAATCCTAACATACTTTTTTCCAGGACCTTCAGTGGTCTTGCCGCTTAAGTCATCTGACTATCCTAACTATCCTTTCACTAACGATCGGTGGTTAATATTATCTGGCTGAGATGTTCTTGGAAATGAGAGCCAGTGAAATGACGACTTCGGAAAGAAGTCATTCAAACGAATCTATCATCTCTCTCAGTGGATTTTTATATTTTTCCTCCCAATTAAAAAATAAATGTATATGAGTAGTAGTACTGTGACCATGGCATTCCCTTTTAAATGAGTTTTCTAAGAGCTTTATTCATACTTTAAGAGAAAATTATTATTTCTAAATTAAATAAAAAAACAAAATAAAGTTCGCAGCACAACTCTTTTGTTTAGTAGCTTAATTATATACATTTTTAAACTCTTTCTTTGTTTAAATCATAAATATTAATGTACAAACATGAGTAAATGCAATTAAATAGCCATATCACTGGCTCTGACGTTATAAATTCGGATCCAAAAAGTAGGAAGGGGCTCGTGTCGTACTCCGACGATTTTCTAAAAAATCGAGGAGTTCGTGAAAGAGTGGTATCACAAGAACGAAACTAGTTTGGTACCTTGTCTGTTCCCAATTACAAAACCTGTGTAGAAGAGAGCGCCCACGAGAGAGTAAAAAATTCTGTTGTTCCATACTCATTTGTAGTCTTTCGTGAGTCTCGCTATTCCCCGTCCGTCTGTACACATTTTCACAGCCTAAACGGGTAGACGGAATTTCTTCAAATTTGGTAGTATAGAGATAATTTTTATAGAATGCACATCCCATACAAATTTTTCAAGTAATAGCAAACGACTCAAAAACGGCTATATTGATTTTGATTAAACTTTGCAGACGTAATATTCAAATCAATTTCAACAAAACTGCATTTTTAGTTTTTCTCAAAAAAGTCAAATAACAAAATAATTTTTTTAATTTAACAAAATTTTACCCTAAATGTCAGCTCTTCCTTCTTCCCCAACATCAACAAAATTTCTGTTTTAATTTATATTGAGCCATATCTTAAAATCTACAAATAGGTAAACCAATATAAAAATGCTTTGAACAAGAACAAGTTCGTGCGACGCAGTCGTACATTTTATTTTTCTACGTTTTATTTTTTTTTTATAATTAAATCTTTAACCAGCCTAAACAATTAATTTTATTTTTGTATGCACCACAATATGGTTTTTAAAAGTTTAAATAATAAACTCTTTAGCGAAGTGTAATTACAATTTACTGGAGTTTTACTTAATCGACAAATTCCTCACCATCATTAAATTGTTTCATTTTTACTTGCGATATAGGTACTATAGGACAAGTTTAGGATTCGTAAAAAAAATCGAACTCGAGATAACAATTTTACATGACATTACGATGATGGAGAATGCCAAAAAAGTGGGTCCGGCAATTCTGTCTGTCTGTCTGTCTGTCTGTCTGTGTGTCTGTCTCTATCTGGAGCTGCAGCCTAAACGAGTGAAGTGATTTTCTTCAAACTTGGTAGTTAGCAGTTTTTGGTGATTCCCTAGAGGGGAAATTGAAATTTTTTTTTTATGACCAAAACTAACGGTACCTGCCATATAACGGAAATAGAAAAGTTAATTTTTTTCAAAAACGGCTCTAACGATTTTGATTAAAATTTTTGTGTGTAGTACTACACATAAGGGCCAACTTTTCAAATAAAAAAAATATTTTTTGTACCGTTATTAACGGTACCTGTCATAGAACGGTTTTTTTCGTTTCTGAATATCTCGTACAACATTAACCCGATTTAAATGAAAATTTTTATACAAAAGTGTGTAAGGAAAGATAATATTAAAATTTTAGAAAATTTTCAAAAAACGCATTTTTGGTTTTTTAAAAAATATTTCAAAATTTTTTTTTGAAAAAATTCAAAATATCAAATTTTAAATTTCTTGAATAAAAAGCTTTAACATTATAGTTACTTTAAGCATAAGAGCAAGTACGTGCGACCCCAGTCGTGCAATTTATTTAACTTTGATTGATTCGATATACATTCGCACCGCACGAGACAATGAAAACATTCCGAAGGCCATCTTAAACAAATTTGACATAAACATTTAATCAAGTTCTACGAAGATAAACCCACAGTTCTGAAGCTCAAAAAATTTGCATAACTATAGGTCTGGGAAAGTATAAAAACTGCCGCCAGTAGCCGCCAAACTTATTTTAAATGTTTTGTCTGCGTTCAAAATTTTTTAACGAATTTCTTTTATAAGGATATTTTTGAACCGTTACTTGATTATTATTATAATCGTTTTTTTTTTTCCTTTGAAGCATTTTTAACTATAAGCAAGTGATTTGCATGAAATGGCTCAAAATTCATCATTTAACTGTCTGCCGGACAAACCAGTAGCGCTATAGTTTATCGATCATCAGTTGCACGAATGTTGCATCGCGTGAGGTTCTAAATTGACGAATTAGAAGAACAAAACCAAATTATTTGGAGAAGGTTCATATAAAATGAAGTAGAGCATGCTAATTTGGAAGCGATCTTCTAAGTTCGATTTGTATTTTATTATAGCGCCACCATCCACCGCGTACCTATACGCCTTGCATGTGCGTTTTGTAAAAGTTTTCGGAATTATGGAAATACTTTATGATCCTTATGAATTTTAATGTTTGTTATAAAATCTCATAAAGGTTGCATGATTTTACCGAAAAAAAAATCAGATTTTAGATTATTATTGAATCATTTAAGTGAGTGCTCATTTAAGAGGTTAATTTTTCGGCAAATCTATCCGTCTATGCAGCTTCCGATAAGAATAGCAGATAAATTCAGCTTTCAATAGAATTTCGAAATTGTTGATATATAGAATAGGTATAGTGATTCAGGAGGAATGTACCAAAAAGCAAGAGCGTGGAGGTGTAGCGGTCGTTCCCTCTCGTTTAGCGGGAAATTTGGAAAACAAATTATTTAAAATCAGAAATGGTATGGCATAGTTTTTGAAAAATTTATTCTTAAAATCAAAATTTTGTCAAAAATCATACTTTTTAATTTTTTTAAAGAAAAAGGGACTGAAATCCACATTTTTTTTTGCAGAAAAATTTTTTGTTGAAAAAAAGATAGGTATGCAAAATATTAATCCAAAAAGTGTTTTGTGTTTTGGCTTAGAAGAAGTAGCATATACATTATTGTTCTATAAAAAAAAGAGGTTGTCTGTAAAGCCAGTTTACGGACGATGATTTTACGTGATAACGTCGTCAGAAAACAGGTTGTGTGCTTTTGTTTAAAATGTGTCAATTTATTATATTAATTTTTTTATTTTAAAAGCTTACAAACAAAAATTATGCAAATTAAAAGCCAAGTATTTCTTCTTAAGAATAAAACCATTTTAAAATTTTTACAATGCGCAAAAAATATAAAAATAATTTATTGAAAACAATCATTTTCATCAAAAAAAGCAAAGAAAACATGAATTTTTATCTTCTCACGTCATTAATTCCATTTTTTCCCCTAACAATCTGAAAGCTTATTGTCTTAGCTCAAAATATATATATCGATCAGGTCTATGAGACATCTAAAAAAAGAGCTAGAATTTTTTTAACTCGATCAAATTTCATTAAAAAAAGCAAAAAAAAACATTTATTTTTATGTTCTCAGGCTATGGAATCAATTTTTTTGTTTGACAACCTACAAAAATATATATATATGAAAGCTTAGTATTTCACCTTTCATATGACGTTTCAATCTCATTTCAAAGATGCCTACAAGAGAAGTTAGAATTTTTTAAAGTCAACCATGTCGAATTTCAAGACTGAGATTACGGTACTTCCCACACTGGTGTCTGTGGTGGTGGGGGCAATAGATCTCCACTGGTGTTTTCAGGTTTTTTGCAAGTTTCTTGATTTAACATTGTGTAGCTTGTAATTAGTTATGTGTGACATACCAAATGAAAGATAATTGTATCAGGATGCTCATAAAAGTTTAATAAAATTTCTATCTGCTCTTGGTCAAAAGTTATAACTTGTTGAATTCTAAAATTTTATTTTACCGTTATCTCAAAATTGTGTTTACGAAAGTGATTGAAACTTCGCACCAATATAGTCGTAGTCATGGTCTATCATTACTCCGTATACTTTATTCCTATATCTATTAAAGAAAAAAAGATAAAAATGAAAAACGATGAAAATCGGTTAAAAATGGTCAAAAAACGTGCTTTTTAACAACTCACAAAACGATTCCAAGTTTGTGCACATGCATGCATAAGGCCAAAACCTACATGTCCTATTAGTTTGAGTATTTTTGAACGCTCCAAAAAAAAGCTAAAAACCAAAAATTACCCGAAAATACCCTACCCCTAAAAAACAAGGTGTTTTTTCAAAAATTCATATTTCGAAACGCAGAGTGTTGGAAAAAAATCCGTATCAGACACCTAATTTTTTTTTCCCTCATCTTTCACCTGGCATCTTTAGAATTGTCAAAAAAATGTCCTTTACCCAAAATCATCATTTTGTCATAGCCCCAACACGTGTACAACGTTCAAACAAAACGTTATAGCTTAGTTTCAAATTTTTTTAGAATTTTTTCTTAAATGTAGTTATTCTTAAATTAATCTCATCTATCTATAGCAAAAAAAAATGAACTCTCTACGACTTCGCGTTTAGATTTTAGCCCAAATTTCATCTTTCCGTTTTACCCCTGTTTACCCTATTAAATAACGAAATTTTTAAAAATCCTTCATTTGGATTAAGCTTTAGGTTACTATCTTTCAAATAAGCTATAGAAGATTTTTGTATCTCTAATAGTTCATTTTTAATTTTTAATTGAAATTCTTTGCCGCACTGCGAAAGTGCGAGAGTGTAACGTTAGAAAATGGCGTCACTTTTTTGTGGTGGCTGCCATGGTTCATCGATTTATAAGACGTTATCACGTCAAAAAGTTATTTTCTCAGTTGTCTGACTTTTTTTGGTGGTCATAGGCAGTGTATGTGACTTACGTGTTACATGAGAATAACACATTAGTTTTGCTATTTATAATTTTGGAACATAACTTTTTGCTATTCATATTTCTTAGTTGTGATGTTTTTGACACGATAATATTGAAAACACATTTTTTAATATTGATTTTCATAGCTTGGTTTCGAAAGGGTTAAAATTATATGAGGTGTGTGTATAGGTACTGGCTACTGTTTTAAAAATATTTTTATTTAAATTTGAATAATGTCAAAACATTTACGTTTTGCTTAAGAAAAGTGTTAAATGTTAAAAAATATAAGATATTTTACAAAATCCAATGAATGAATGAATATGAATAAATCTATAGGGCAAGTATTGGAAAAAGTGATTTTCATTATGAATTCAAATTAAAAAAAAAAATTTGAAAAAAAAATCTTAAAAAACATAATTATTTCCCCCCGTTTTTTTTTTTCAATTTCTTCTGATAACATTGGTCGACAAAGTTTTCGTCAAAAGTTCTATCACATCTAATTTTGGAGATATTCCCGTTCAAAAATCGAAAATGCAGCTTTTGTTATTTGTTTTAATAAAATTTGCAAAATTTTCTAAAAGTGATATAAGTTTTTTCAATATTTTTTTTTTTCTCCTTCGAGAAATCTTAAGTTGAAGTCAATGTGTTTGGTAAATGTTATGTTCACTAGCGTTTAAGAGGGGGTGGGACCATCACATAAACGGCTCAACGTTTTTAAATGTTTATAAATTGGTAGATAATTTTCGAATTTGTTAAGATGCCGTTGAGCCGTTTATGTGATGGCCCAACCCCCCCCTCCCCCCTTAATAGGAAATGTCAAGAAAATGTTTAATACCGATCGCTCTCAAATTTAACGTTCCATTAACATTCTCGAAAAAGAAAAGATATACACAAGTATTGGAAATATTCAAGCGGATTTTAAGAGAAACATCTTAGCAGAAACCTTTACAAATTAAATTGAAACAAATAACTACGTGGTAATGCATAGCCTCAAAAACTATTAAAAAGTGGCATTTTAGATTTTCTGAAGCGTATTTCTCAAAAACGTATTGTGATACATTTTTCTGACTTCATATAAGCTCAGGGCACCAAAATCTTTTAGAAAAGTATATAATTTGGTTGCTGTAACAAAAAAAGCTTAATTTTGTTCACCTGTGTAATTTAGCAAAATCTTCAATTTCAACTGTTATCTAATGCGAGACCAAGTACATATCTATGTATGAATGTACGTGCGACCCAGTCGTGCATTTTATTTATACATATAACAAAGGTAAAACTTAAATTTTTGGAAATATGTATATACAGTCGACTCCTTCTAAGTCGAACTGCCTCTAAGTCGAATTTCCCTCTAAGTCGAACTTTTTCACCATTTTTAATGAACAATTTTTAAGAAAAAATATTTATTTAATCCCTAAAACGCGAATTTCCCTCTAACTCGAACCGATCGTCGAGCCCCGTGAAAGTTCGACTTAGAGGGAGTTGACTGTAATTCCATGGAGAGTATCCATATTCGAAGTTATTCTGCTAGAATTTTTTAAATTTGAATCATCTATAAATTTTCTTCTTCAGAAAAAATATTATATGATTTGTACTGGAATTGTGGAAACATTTAAGGAAAAGGATGCTAAAGATACTGGGACACAACATTGCACCGATATATAAAACACCCCTAAGATTTACCTCAAGTTTGTCAAAAAAAAAAATAAAAAAATTAAAAAATTAAATTTTTGCACATCGTGCATATATCAGTATTTTTAACACTTTGAGGAAATCATCTAATCATCATCACCCACAAAAATAATTACCATCACATAACCTATTGAAGCAACAAAATGCAAATTTCCAACAAAATTACTAAATTCAACTTCCAGCGATTAGGGTGACATCTGCCATATCATCCAACAATTCCACAACAACGACGATGCAATTTACACAAAACTGATAAAACTTAGCCAAGAACATTTCATCAAATCAACATCGTCATCATCGGGCGGTGGCGGCGTCGGCACCAATTAAAGTGTCATCAAGTAATCCAATGTCGAAGAATGAGGTTGCCACTTGCCACACTTTTGCCACATTGGACGTCAGAGAGAGAGAGAGAAATTTGATTTTAATTGCTTACAGCGCCATGTGCAGGCGGACTCATCACATCAGAACCTTAGAACACAACATTGCAACAATTTTTAAAGGAGAGATCTGGATTAAAGCAACGAATAATAACACCACTTAACCAAGAGATACAAAAATTAATAAGAAAAAAAAAAAAAATATTTATATAAACCACCACCCAATGATGATGGTGAGGATGAACACACCTGTCACTTAGAATTGATTAAGCCGCAAGGTTGTGGTGCACAGTGCACCACGTAAACCACTAAAAGCAATTTCCTCTGCGATATTGTGCAAATTTTGTGGCCGAACGAACAACCACCAATTCGCCCGCCACAAAACAGAGACATTTAACATTTTGTAAGCCATTCATTTAACTCGCAATGTAAATAGAAGCAAAATTATCCCCGATCGATGATGACGCCAAATCTTCGTCCGTTGTTTGGCTTAACGCACCATCACTTCTGGCAACAACTGGCTTCGAGTTAACGAGATGGAGACGTAAATCGAATGCGAATCAGCATCGGCATCGACAGCAATCTGCGACCGATCATCACCGATCTGCAGCCAGCAGCATCCGCCCCGAAAGTTGAGTTACTTGAATCGAGGATCTTGTTGCGCTTGAATGACTTCGCAACAAGATCTCAAATGCATCGCACAGGTTACTCGTACTGCGGTAGTTACGTACGTTACGACAACGATCCAAAGTATATCTTTTGGCAGGAATGCTGAATGCAAATGCAAATGAATCAACCAACGTAAATTGCCCAGATCGCCCAACAACTGTGTGGCAGTGATCGCCAGCCGATCACCACTGATAGAAAGATGTTCTGAAAAATGCCACAAATGAACGTGATTTCCGAATTCGATGACGATCTCTTGATTGCAGATGCATCCCAGTTCCAGATCCCAGCAGCACATCCAACTTCCTTCACACACATTTACAGACCAGCAGAGGTATAAATGTCTCCAATTGAAGGGTAGTTAGCGTAAATGGACGATCAATAACGAACGATCGCTAACGTTGATGATGCTCCTGTACGCATTTTTGGCATAAAATTTGGGATTCACTTTTACAAAAGTGCCCATAACTCTCAACGAACGTATGCTCAACATGCTTCAGCTTCATTCAAGACATCATTCAAGTCGTCCTCCACAAAACGAAGAGAATCAAATAATGATAACGATCGGAATACGTGATTATTATCATCCTCATCATCGTCGTCATTGACGTTTGCTGGGTGCATTCATGTGATATGTGATGTTAAATTGAAATTTACGACCACAATATTAGTGTGTATGCTGCTGCTGGTTAAATGTGCGGAATTTCCGCTGTTGTGCAGTGTACCATGGGGAGCAAACATATACATTTCGCAAAGCATAAATGCGAATTTTTAACAGCCCAAGATATTGATAATAAAATGCACAATCCTCATTTTAACACCAAAAACATTGCAGAAGAGTAGTCATTACCAGCTGTTGCTTTTCGGCTTCGGCACTTTATCGCGTATCACGAGGAGAATGAGAATTATAAATGTGCGAGGAAGGGAAGATAAAATTAGTTTTCTGACCTTTTTTGGGGGGAATGGGTTATGGGAATACAGAAAAGAAAAAATAAACACCGACAAACAAAAAGCATACAAGTGTAATTAAGAGTACTTATTATTGAGGAAACAAGTGGGCGCGTGCTCATCTAAGGGCATCGTTTTAAACATGATTCGAAACAGAAATTGATTTTTTTATAGGCCTGCTTTAGAAACAATAATTTTTATAGTCTTGACCTAAGGGATGGACTTACGGCGACGATTAGAACTCGTTTTCACGGAAGGACCACCCATGAACGAGTGGTAATATCGTCTCGTCCATGCGGTCATTTTAAAGATTCGGCCTTGTGGGTTGGTAAATTGCCGATGCACGTGACCATGTATCGTGAGTTAAAAGTTATATTTGCTCTAGCTATCTATCCGGCTGAAGCCGAGCCAAGCTCTGTAGAATCTGCGACATGACAACATGGAAAGGAACAGATATCTTTAAAATTGCTGTTTAAATTGCAGGAAACTCATTCACTAAAGTTTAGCAACGATGAGCTTTTTCCTAGGATATGCAGTCCAACCTAATTTTTTAAAAGTACCCACTTCTACGAATACATCACATTAGACACCACTGTGGAGGAAGTAAGTGTAAAACGAATTCTTTAGGTCAAATACCATCGGAGCAAAATGACTCAAGATTCTCATTTTTAAGCTTATCACAGGTTACCTAGTGCCTATAATATGTGGAGGGAAGGTTAACTTCTCTCAATCTACAAGGGAACGGTGTTACAAGAAACTGTGATAACTACCGTTAGAGATGTTTTCTTCAGTTTTAAAGAAATTATCAGTCTTTTGTAAAGGTTTTAAAGCTCAAACTTTCTAGTTTTGAGAACTTACAATGCAATCAGATCTAAAAGAAAATCTTGGGTTTCATTTATAAAATTAAAGCTTAAAGCGACCTGTTTTTTGATATCTCACTCAATGAATTTGAAGAAAATTTTTTAAAGTGCATTTTTTTCAAGCCCCTTGTTGTATTCCTTGTCCTTTTTGCGAGAAAAAGTGCTTACAAACAGTTCACAAGCGCTTACAAACAGTTCACAATGTTGGACTACATACAAAACGTATGAGCAAGAGCATGAACAATTTAATGCCGCTGTGATGAAGATGCTTCGCATGACAGCAGGAGAATCAAAATTTGATCGAGTAAGAAGTAAGTAAATCCGAGGAAGCCTTCAAAACAAAAATTTTGCCCTGCACAAAATAAGAGATTGGATTCAGCTCTATTGCGAGTTTCACATGAAAACTTTTCCACCCAAATAGGTATTTTTGTCCTCCCGGAATTTAAAAAAGCTATTGCGAGTTTCATCCGAAGCATATTTCGCTGAACTGGTTTCCTGTTCCTCAGTAAAATTTCATTGAGAATAGAGCTGTTGAAAATACGAGGAGTTTTCCGGACGTGAATAACTTTTCGGCCGGAAGTCACAATAGGGGAAAAGTGAATTTAATTTTTTTCGGGTTTAACTTTTCTCACGTGAAACTCACAATAGGGCTAATTTGGTTGATAGAACCTGTTGATTGAACTCAGTTCAAAAGGCAAAAACATATGATGTTCCAAGACAATTGGGAAGAAAAAAAAGGCAGGTCCAAAACTTCCAGGAGAAAACGAATGCAACGACATCTGCATTCAGGTGGCTTTAGTCATGAAACAATTTAAAACCGGGAGGCCAGTCGACGTTTTACGGATGTTCAACTTACTTTTGAAGCCTTAAGGTTAAGAAGGAAGTAAATAGTAAAGTGGGGAAAGTTTTCGTTTCATGCGATCGTTGAAAAGGATGAAGTAGTATTGAACAGGCTCAAAAACATCAACTGAAAAAAATTGATTGCGTGCTCTTTTGTGCATGCGGCCAGCGTTCATCGATTTATAAGACGTTATCAAGTTGGTTGGTCCACCATAAACTTTTTTTTTATTTCTGAGAAAACATTTTTTTTTTAATTTTTTTTATAATTCACTATTGAAAATTACATACCTATAATTCTCAATTTAAACATTCTAAGACCAACTAATGTTTTTTAAACGCAATTTTTTGTTGAAAATCAAAGTGTTTTATTATTGTGAAATATTTTTTATTTGTTTTTTTTTTTCTTACGAAAAATATGAATGTTTGATCAGTGTGATGTCAAATAAATCACATTTAGTGGAAAACGGGGAAGGGTATAGCCCGACTCAAGACAACATGACTTTGTACAGCCCGTATCAGCAGGGGCGTATACAGGTTT
The DNA here is from genome assembly GCF_945859705.1 of Episyrphus balteatus. Lineage (NCBI taxonomy): Eukaryota > Metazoa > Arthropoda > Insecta > Diptera > Syrphidae > Episyrphus > Episyrphus balteatus. Next base: position 86,098,451 of record NC_079136.1, on the reverse strand, counting down.
ACTTCTTGAGGGGGGGGGGTCATTTTGGCACAACAATCGAACAAAAACGGAATGTGATTCGTTTGCTTCCATTGAATAATTTGCCTAAAAGCAACTATGTATATATTTTTTCCGCTAGCCTAAAGTAATTTTAAAAGTTACCTACAATAAAAAACAAAATCTTTTTTTATGTAATAAACAGTGGTAACTTTTGAATTAAAAGTCTTCTTAACCTCAGGCAAACGAATCGCATTTGAAAATAATTTTGTTTTTTAATTTTGTTTTAAAATTGAATGAAAAAATTTAGTTTGCAGTTTGATACACCAAATCGAGCTAAGAAAAAACTTAAAAGAAAATAAAGTTTCTTCTTTGTTTTATATACTGATGAAAATGACACTCGGTTTCGTGTTTACACGGTGCTATTACACCTTAAAGATAATTTTTGAATAAATTACCTCAGTACAGACAAAATTAAAAATTAATTCTCTAATTTTTGTTTTAAATAATTTTTTGTTGTATTGTTTTCGTATTAGAAGTGACACAAAAATGTAAAATTTTCGGGGTGGTCGTGAATTTTTTCTCGTTATAACTTAAACAGTTTTGGGCGTGCAAAAAAAAACATAATATAAATGTAAATTTAGATTTGTACAAAAATTATGATAAGATTTTTTCGGTTAGATGAACCTTAATCGAGAAAAAAATGTAATATTGACGACTATCTCCGAAAATTTTACCTTCATTTTTTCGTTGAAAACTTTTTATACGGAAACATTACAAAAAAAAAGTTTTTTAATTAAAAAAAAATAGAGAATGAGTTTTTCTACAAAATAAGACAAAAGAATCTTTTCTACAACAAATGGAAGCCGAGAAAATCACAAAAAGGCATTTTTCAAAATGGCGGCCAAAATTTTTTTTGTAAAAATGTACTTATTTATGAAATATCAATGCTTTCCGAATATTCTCAGATGATTCAATTATGTAGTTATAGTAAAAACTGAGATTTTTGCCAAAAATTGAACAAACCTCAAAAAACTTCAGTTCTGCAAGATTTCAGCCTGTCCCTATTTTTTCCATTTGCTTCATAGTAAATAGTCTCTATTCACTGGACTAAAATTATTTGCCTTAAAACGCGATTGAAGATTGAGTAATGTATGAAAATCGATGAGTTCTTGAGAATTAATCCGTTTATTTTTATAGGGAAAGTTGCTCTAATGATGATTTTTTTTTTACATACCCAATTCAATTTTTTTTTAAAGCTCTAAATATGTATTCTTGTTCGGATTTTAAATCTACACAAAACTCAACTTAGTGTCTGTCAATTTGTAATATTATCGAACTAATGAAAATAATCCTAATCCAGCATAGCACTCGCTAAAAATATGATCGCATCCCCAAAAAATGGTAAAATAGGTTGTTCGAATACCAAAAATTTTTTTCACTTTTCATTTTCGTTCATGTTCTAAAACTTCAATATTTTGAAAACGGTCTTTCTTAAAGGAATTGAGTATAACATAACAATTTCATGTTTAAGTTTTGAGTTCTTGGGGGGGGGGTGGGGGGTCATGACCCCCCCCTTGTATACGCCGTTGCGTATCAGGCAGGACTCAATACTTAAGGAGGCCCGTATTTTTTCGGGTCTAATTTTTTATGAATTATTTTTTTGGTCAGTTTTGTTAATTGGAATTCTTTGGTGTCAACTGGGAAAGCGAATGTGAAAGTGATCTTTGGTATCTTTGGCAAAAACAATATAGTCTAAGAGCCCAGAGCAAATTTTGGGAGTGGATGTATAACCGAAATGTGAGTATGCAGTTTTATAGTCTTATGGGCTTTATTAACGAATTAAAAAGTCTGGCAGCTTTAAATCGCGGATTTATATGGTTTTCGGGGGCTTAAATAACGCGAGTTTTCCAATCAAGATGATAACTCAAGTAGCACACTGGTGTATAAATTGGTGTAAATTCATTAATTTTGGTGTAAAATTGAGGAATTTGAAAAAATATGGTGTATTTCTCAAAATTAGTGGTATAAAAATTATACCACTGTCTTTTCTGTAAAAAATTTCAACATTTTTTTAAGATTCCGAGCAAAAAATACACCGATATTCAGTTGTTTTTATAATATACCATTAATGGTGTATAAAATTATTCGATTCTGAAATCAACCAAAACGGTACATTTTGTAAACTCTCTTTGGTGTAGAAAGCACACCCTGTGGACATAAAATTCACCAGAATGCATAAGTGGGAGACGACATATTTTTCAATGGCCGCCATTTAAAAAAAGTAGACAGCAATTAATTAGTTTTCTATAATAGTATATTTATCGACCTAATTATCCCGCAATTTGGTTTTTTCTATGCGGTTTATTATATTATAAAAGAACTCTTCTAAAAAAAATGTAAAAACAACAAAAAAATATAATTTTTGAAAAACTGATTTTTAAAATCGAACAAAAAAATCATTAATTCACTGATATTTTTGAGGCGCTCGATTTTTAGAGGGGGTAGTATGTAAAATTAGTGTTTCGTTTTAAAATTAGGCAAACAAATTCATATTTAACCATTAGTTTCTTATGGCAATATTATGAAAGTGAATAAAAATTCATTTACATTTATTTCATAACAAATGGTGTGAATTAGAATTCATCACACTGTTTGAGGTAAAAAATAAACTTTGGTTCAAATTTTAAATCAGAATAATTTAAATGGTGTATTTTATCCGTAGATTTATTGTGTATTTTTCAATTTCAAAGGGATAATTTTCACCAAAAACCAGATCATTTAATATACCACTAGCGCCATTTATACACCAAAATCGGTATATTTTTTTAACCACCGGAGTTTATTATATACGAGAAAATGGTGTATTTTTTATATTCAAAATGCATATCACGAAAGTGCAAAAAATACACCAAATATTATGGTGTATTTTAGACTTTTGTGCTACTTGAGAAGGCTAAATTAACACAAATTCACTTTCTGAATATAAGCACTTAGGCTCTGTCATTTATCCTCAGCTTGAAGATATCAATTTTAACGGTGCGATCGATAGAACTCAAGATATAAGCCTGTTTTTACTAGAGCCCAAATGAGATAATTACGCAAATTATCTCATTTCGAATGTCGCATCGACAAGATTGAATTATTCAGGCTTTGGGGAGATTACAAAAATTGGAAATAAATACCAGAAAAGGTGGAACGAAGTCCGTAGGGTCAGGTAGTGTATACAAAATAATGTGACACTTAACATATACATTTTGTTGAATTATATTGGTCCCAATTTCGAGGCAACATAGGCCTATTTCCCATTTTTGGGTAAAATTTTGAAAAACTCAGACCCCAGGGGCAAGTCGTAATTTTGTGTTGTTCGTAAGTTTAATTACAAATGACCCTCATTGATATTTAAAATCCATTTGGCGCCTTTCGAATACGACGACCCACCGACGGCGAAGTTGCTAAATAATTTTATCTCAGAAAATCAAAATGCACAAAAATCTCTCCAACTTCACATGAAATTGGTTTTGCCAATCTCCCAATGCAAGAATTGAATATTATCACAAAATGCACAACACAATGATTAAATGGCAAAGGAGCACCAGGAGCACAATACTGCGATAAAGTCAAACACAACATGTAAGATGAAATGTCAAAATAATAGGCTAAAAGTGCTCCACGCAACGAAAAGACAGATTGTAATCAAAATTCAACAAATTAAGGGAACACAGACATCACCTTTTCACCAAAAACCCGACGACATTCGGTCGTCGTAAAGTCGTTGTCGGTTGGGTTGTATTCCTATATATTTCCCAGTATGTTAACATATTCACTTCTTGCGATTTGGATCGGGCTACTCTCTGCCACCATCCTACCCAACCTTCAAACTTCCTTCACCTTCTTCTCCATTACGCCAAGCTTCTGGTTGTCGTGTACTCCCAAGAGGGGAGCCAGTGCCGCGCTCTGTGAGCTGCTGACTAAATTTGTACGTCGTGTGTACCTGACCGCGGCATGAATGGACTTTTGCCTGGGTAAGAACACCAAACGGGGACGCAATGAGCTAACCTTTAAAATATGTATTTATTCAATTATTTCACAAGTAGTAGGTAAATAAAAATATATAGATATCTATGTTTATACATAAAATTCCCGCCAACCATCCATCCATCCATCCATCCATCTACCAAGTGGGAATCCACCATCGATCCATCTATACAAACCTTGGTCACAGAGCGAAGGAGGAGGTGCGGTAGGTGGCAGCAGAATCGCAATGGTGAAATGAGCTCGATGCTTGGCTGTTTGTAGTAAATTAAAATTTAAATTTATGCCATTTGTTTGCGAGAGAACTGTGAGTGAAATAGGTTGAAGACGCGAAGACCACGAGACTTACGATTACGACGACGACGACGAGCAAAGTAAACTGCTTACGGTGGACTGGACTAGCCAATATTTTGGTCGTCCATTATACTTTTCATGCCATAGCATGGCAGCGTAATTTTGCCACAAACTTAAAAGTACCTACACTCACATGCCTACATGAAGAGGTATATCGCTCGACTGATGGTGGCGTAAAAAGGGGTGAAGGATAACCATGCAGTTTAAATTTATTGAGCAGGTGTGTCGGGATTTTCCTGGTTATTTTCGTCCTTATTTTATTACATGACTCAAAGGTGGGAGAATTCAGGAAGTAATTGTATACAAGTCAAATAAGTAGTTCAGATTTTAACGAGCTGAATTGCCTTCCTTATTATGCCTTAATTATCACAAATTTTCCACAAATAGAAGCTTAAAAAGATTTTTTCCGTTTTTGTATTGTTATACAAGCAAATTTATAATAAAGTTTAACTTAAACTCTGCTTTTACAACAAGGATTTCTAACCCTACTCAGAGCAATACAGATTTCAAATCGACATGTTAACACTTTTGAAATAGAAAAAAAAAACCAAGGCTATATCGCACGTAGGTACATGATCTTTTATGTCGAAAGCCTCAGGCTTTAAGGTTAGACATAAGCTTTCTAAATTAACAAAAAATAACAAAACATTTTGTTTGAACATTTGAATGCACATTATCCTTTAAAATGAAATTACTATCATTTAATTATACAAATATACACTGGCCGACAAAATTTTTCGTACGATTTACAAATATCCCCCCCCATTTTTTCCTATCAACTTCTGTTGACAATAAAACCGTTTTCATCTTAAAATATGGAATCTTTTTGCAATAATCACAAACGTAAGCTATATTTGCATCGGTTCCCAACTTTTATTACAAAAAAAAAAGAAAAAGTTAAGACTTTTAAATATTTCATTTAAAAAAGTACAAATTTCTTTTCACACGAAGAAACATGACGATTTGATGAAAAATCACAAAATTTAATATATTTCAACCAAACGTGCTCATACTTACAGACATAATCGATCTTATCAGAAGCCATTTATTTTATATGACAAGTCCTGCCAATTAAATTTTTTTTTCATACAACATAGTTTGCCCCCACTTCCCCTACCTACCTGATTACTTTTATATTTGTCTTAGGCACACATGAAATGCTATTAATAATGTATTCTTACAGTTCGTAACTAAGTCTTTAAACTCTTTAAAGAATAAAGTTGTCTTTTACGTACGAAGAATTATGTTGGCCAGTGTAATCGGGCCAGCAGTTAAGAAGATAACAACCAGAGTATCTGTCGATTTTCAAAAAAAAAAAAAAAAAATGGCAACGCCATATTTCCGTTTTGCAATTTTGATTGAGAAAAACTAAAAATTCAGTAGTCTTAGAATCACTTAAGGCACTTTGAGAGTTGTTTTCAAGAAAATAGCAATAACTACCTCGAAATCGTTGAACATGAGTAAAAAGTAGGTATTTTGTAAAGTTAAAATTTAGAAATTAAAATTAAATTTGGAAATTTTATGAAATTTTTGTTGGTACCCGTGAGAATCGATGATAATACAGTTTTATAGGTAAATATTTATATTGACATTTTTTGTCACAAAGTATTTTTTTACTCTGATAAGTAAAAGAAGTATAACTTGAAAGAGTAATTTATTATTTTTTTAAAACGAAATTTTATTTGTTGAAAAGTTTGTTTTTATTCATGTAAAACCTGTTGCTAGATTTTATTCGATTCCGATAACTCTTAGGGATCTTTTATAAATGGGTGGCTAGTTCTGAAAATTAAAGTTTCGAAATATAGCGGCGATACGACTCGTTTTGTTATTGTACTAAAGAAGTCAACTGTTTAAAATTTTATTCGTTGATCTTGACAAAAATAGGCACCTCCGAAAATTTTAGCTACTTAGGATGAGTAGTTCCAAAGTTATAAGGCATCAAAAAACACAATAACCGTAACTGACTGCTGATCATTCAAAAAGTTCACATTTTTGAAAGTATACACATAATTTATGAAAAAATTCTTACCTTTTGAGTTTTTAAGTATATTTTCTTGAAGTCTATGTATTTTTTCATCAATCTAGAAAATAATAACTGTTGTTTTGAATCTATGCCTTAGAAGGATTTTTCTGCGGATTTAGTTTAACATCTGATATTCAAAGTGGACGGTCGTTGCCGAAACAAATTTGTGAATAAAAAACAATATTTATTATGTGTTATGTATTTTAAACCACGTAAACAATTTTGAAGAGTATAAGACATTTCAACAGTGGAAATTATTGTTGGTTCACGTTGCCTCTTTCCATATACTCAGATATGTATAAAAACATAATATGTTAAACATTTCTTTCTTTTATTATATTAAATATATTTTAAATTTTTTTGTTATAGGTAAATAATTTAGATACTTTTGTGAAATGAGTAGGCACGTGAGTAATGTTCAATTTGAGACCATGTTATTTTCGCAAAAAAGTGAAATATAATAGAACCGGCAAAAGGGCACTAAATACTGCTCAGTAAAAACCATCTTAAAAGCTGTTTGCAACAGATCCAGTACACCCGAAGTTGCCATTGCAGAATAAAGCAAACACATCATATTTGGAAAACATAGAATTTAGTAAGTGTTGCGTGTTATTTAATTCCTTTAAATATTTAAATTTTGTTTTAATTTTACTTTATTCTATATAATGATGTATCTACCTAAATTTTTTATATTGTGATCTTTCCCCAACTTATTCAATTTTGTATTGTTTTTTCTTTCAGCTGCAGAGCCTACTGCTGCCGATTACAATAAGGTAAAAGATAATTCTACCTTCTATTTCGATCTTTTGAACCAAATAGTACATAGTCATTTTACTAATACAAACTTTTTTTTATCTTTCCAGATGATGCATCAATTAAAAAAGAAAAATTAAATTTAAAAATTAATGTACAGTGACAGTGACCAATAAAACATTTTTATTACGTTTAAACTCAATCACATCTTTTATTTTTAAAAATTATTTCATTTGTTTGTTTTAGATTTTGGGTTGTTTTCTTTGGCTGTTTGTTTGATTGGAACAAATTTTTTTCAGGAACAAATTAAATGCTTGGAATGGTAATGTATATTATATGCATCTATATAAATAAATGCATACATTTTAATGAAAAGTGTATTACATTTTATGAAAACAATCATAAAACTTTAAGAAAAATTCATAGTTTTTATGATTTTGTTCATAAAATTTAACCAACATTTCATTCAATTTTTTACGAAATTTATGAAAGAAATCATAAAATTTAAGAAATAATCATAAAATGTAAGAAACTTTTCTTAAACTTTGTTCTTAAATTAAAGAAGAAAAAAAAAGATTTAAGAAATAATTCTTAAATTGTATGAATTTTTCTTAAAATCTAAGAAACTTTTCTTAAACATGTTCAAAACTTTTCGAATTCGGTTATGAACAGAATTCTTAAAATTTAAGAACTTATTCTTAATTTTTAAGAAAGATTCATTCCCTTATGAATTTGTTCTTAAAAAGATTCTTAAATTTAATGAATTTTTACATTGGCTCATTTGCCATGAATTTTTACATTAATTTAATGTACAAATTCATTAATTTTATGTACCTTTTTGGTTCAGTGTGGAGTGCTGCACCCAACTTGAGTCATCTACCTATGATCTAAGACTAATAGAGTAATTAAGGCGTTTGCCACTTCCCCTAATGTTCCGAAGATTAATTAAATGCTAAATTTTTAATTCTGATTTTACTAACTTGAAGTGGAATACTTTTTAATTTGTATTATGACTCATTTCAAACGTCAAAAATCTACAACAAATCGGCATAATAATTACCAATCTCACACCTTAAGTTTTTTTTTCAAATTAAAATCCACTTAAAGAGTGACACTACCAATGAATTGTTACAAAAAAAAGGGAAAAAATATAAAACAAAAAAATATTCATGCACTTCAATGCGTTAAATTCCCATGGCAATAAAAACATCAGCAGTCAGATTAATCCAATTTTCCTCGGCATTAGCAGAAGAACAAACCTTCAACCTCCAGCTCCAACATATACCAACGAACACTTGAATTCCAAGCATAAAAAAAGCACAGCCTGGTTATGGACATTTTTTTGCTGTGTTTTGATAGCAAAAGAAAAAATTCCCACACGACTTTTTTTTTTTTGTGGCCAGAGAAAGATTTTTGTGTTCTCCCTCCCAGTGCCCGGCTCATCGCAGCTTCAGTTAAAGTAGAAGCAGACAATATGTACGCGCCGCAGGCAGGGAGAATGGCAAGCAAAAAAAAATTTGTCTGGAGCAATAAATCCCTTTTTTTCGGGGGCACGAAAGGCAAGAATGTTGCGAAGAATCGGTCATATTTGTAAAACAAATGCGGCCAAATAAAGAAACCACTTAAAGATATGAGTTTTACCAGGAGAGAGCCTTCTTTTTTACTTCGTCTCTGTCGCGTTGTTCTCGATATGTGTTGTTGTCGTCGGTCGTGTGTTTGTCATGCTGAATGCTGGAGCTAGGGAGGAGATTATGAGGGATCAGGAAGAAAAATTAACCCATCGGGGGTACTTTATGGTTTAAGAAACTACATATGGCATATGGCATGTAAAAGAAAACAAATGAAATCAAATTATCGAGATTGAGAAATTGAAGTGTTTTCGGTGCTCTTTTATGAGGGTTATTACTGGCGTTTAGCGATTTTTTAAAGAAAGTATGACGTAAACGATTTTAAACATACCTACCTAATATCCGTTTTAATATTTCTCAATGTATGTAGCTACATATGTATAATCAAAAAGAATAGTTTTGGACAATGTTTGATGAGAGCTGCTCGGTTTATTTGTAAAGTATATATAAAAGTAAAATCCATCAGTAAAAATTGAAACATCAGGAAACTGAAATCTTTTACTGATGAGCGTTTATAGCAATCAGTAAATTTAAGTCATTAAATTACATGTTTATTTGACATTCGCGCTTCAAGCATTTTTTTTACTGTTGATTTCATCAGTAATTTTTTTAATGATGGCACCGGAACAGTAAAAAAATGGAACGCCATCAGTAAAACGAAATGGAATTTTTTTTTGGCATTTGGCAGTCAGCTGTGTTCAGTAAAATGAAATTTCATCAGTAAAATTTATAAAATGAATTTGTGTATAAAATTTAACACAAAATGCATTAATTATTTTTGAAGAAATTTAGTGGAAATATATTTTCAATTTATTTCATCAAAATATTCCACAAAATACAAGATTAATAAGTATTCAAAATAGCAAAACAAAATTTTTACTGATGGATTTTACTGATAGCTATAACTGAGCCCTAATCCAAAGTTTGAATTTCCAGTTTTCCTTAGGTTGAAGATTTGAGAAGGTTCCATGACATCGGACGGACACGGTTCCTTCTAATACCGCCTAATGAGCTTGAAGAGTCTCCAAAGGTACCTTGTAGTGATCTCCAACGCCACACCACCGTACGGACGCACACCCAACCGCAATTGGCAATTCAATTCGTTTTATTTTACGTGCTATTTAGATATCTTTCATTTTTGTATTGCTGGATTATTTTTTTATAATAATTTATTTTACATTTTTGTTTTAATTCTTTAATCCACCAAAAACGAATTTGTGTGTTTTTACATCTAATATATAAAAATCTCGTCGCAGTGTTTCTTATTAAACTCCTTCGAAACGGCTTGACTGATTTTTATGAAATTTTGTACACATATCGGGTAGGTCTGAGAATCGGCCAACATCTATTTTTCATACCTCTAAATTGTTAGGGTGGTTCAGTCAAAGTTTCTTATATCTTCTGGGAACGATCTTTTCGAAATTTTTTGTGTATGTCGGGAAGTCTGAGAGTCGGCCATTCGACCAACATGAATTTCCATATGATAAAATGGTTAAGGTGGTCCAACCAAAAATTTTTTTGATATATTTTTGGAACGATTATTATGAAATTTTGTGGATACATCAGGAAAGTCGAACAATCGGCCAACATCTATTTCACACCACTAAATGGTTAGGGTGGTCCAACCAAAAATTTTTTTGATATATTTTTGGAACGATTTTTATGAAATTTTGTGGATACTTCGGGAAAGTCGAACAATCGGGCAACATCTATTTATTTAAATTTTTTTTCAAGTCCTGGCTTTATATTGTTTTCAAGGGGTTCAAAAAAGTTAGTTCTTCAACTCATATGAATACCCTAAATTCGAAATATTTCATATTCTAAATACAGAAACTGTAACGAAGCGTCACACTTTCCTTTCCACCGCAAACCAATTTAATTAAAGCTGTATGGAAACCAACCATCCCGGACTATAAACCCGAAACCAAATTTATAAAACGTCCCGGACTATGCCATCAACAGCAACAAAAAGAAATCAAATTAATTAAAACTATTTGGCAACCGCCCATCCCGGACTATAAAACCGATACCGAAACAACTGAACGTCCCGGATTATGCCATCAATAGCAACAACACAAACACGACAACATACATTTTGTTTTATACTCAAAACTATTGTTATTATTAATTTAACTTTAATTTTACCGTTTAATTTTATAGAGTTCACACTTGCTTTGTGTAAAAATATTACTAAGTAGATGTAAGAATTTCCGAATAAACCAGAGATCTTTTGAATCTACTTCGAGTAGACGATTTCTCCCTCAGTACACCTATTTAAGCCATAATAGATATACCGTATTGTTGTAAATTTTTGGAATGTTGGCAAATTTCCGTTTTGACGTTAGGTAGGTAGATTTAGCGTCTCTTTCCGAGTCCCCCTTCTCACCTTGAGTTAAGGGCATTACATCCGACCATTAGGTATAATTTCCGTCTCTATCCGAAGCCACCATCTCATTTGGAGTTTGGTCATAATCCCCGTCTCTATCCGAAACCACCATCTCATTTAGAGTTTGGTCATAATTCCCAAAGCCACCATCTCGTTTGGAGTTTGGTCATAGTTCCCGAAACCACCATCTCATTTAGAGTTCGGTCATAATTCCCAAAGCCACCATCTCGTTTGGAGTTTGGTCATAAATTCCCGAAACCACCATCTCATTTGGAGTTTGGTCATAATACCCGTCTCTATCCGAAGCCACCATCTCATTTGGAGTTTGGTCATAATTCCCGAAACCACCATCTCACTCTGAGTTTGGTCATACTAGCATATTTTGGTCACCATAGGATTTATTCCTTTTATCTCCGTCCGAGATCCCCTGCTCTCTTAGAGTATTGGGCATTATTTGTAAGTAGTATATAAGTTTTATTTAAAATTGTTATTTAAAGAAAGTAGAGAACAATAAAGAACGATTCTATAGTGAAAATAAAGAATTTGAGTTTTTGGTTTCTTCTATAGCCGAGTTTTACTGTGCTTTCTTCGGCAAAACCCTGGAACCGGCGAGCTTACCTCAGCCTTTGATAAAAAAGCATCACAAAACTTTAAGCCTACAAACATCAATCTTGATAATACGATCAATAGAACTCCAAAACACATTCTTTTATTTATAAAAACCTATATTTGATGTTGTGACCCGAATTTTTTTTTTTTTGAAAAGATTGACACACTCCAAAATTGGAAGTAAATATCAGAAGAGGCGAAACGAAGTCCGCCGGGTCAGCTTGTAATCACAAATTTTTATAAAAGTATTCGCGCGATTTTTTTTTTTTTTACACTTCAAAATTGATTCTCCCGTGAGAAAATTTTTTTTTCCGCTTCGCGTTTGGCATGTGCAATTTAAATAGATTCTTATGTGCGAACATTTTTTTCCGCTTCGCTTTCCGCCAATTAGTTGGGATTTATTTGATTTTAATCTCCGTTTGATAATTAATTAGCCCGCTTTGTTTGCGAGATAGTTCCTCAAATCAGTGGCGATTATACACTCTATGAGACTTCAAACTAATCGTCTTTTGAATAAATGTTTGTTCTGCTTTGCTTTGTGTGAAATTTCGAAATTAACTTCATTAGATTTACAAACGAAACTCCTATCCAGTCAGTTAAAAAACAAAAACATAAAATTTTCAAAAAAAAAAAATTATAAAAAAAACTAAAAAAAAATTGAACGTTTCCATATTATTTACAAATTAATATTTCCTCTGGACTTTTGGCCCGTGGACTTATGACCCTGCACCGTGTCGTTGGCGAGATAGACTTGCAGGAATGACTCATCGTCGTAAAGCAGGTTCTCGCACTCAATTGCAGGCGGTTGATCTGACGTCAGAATGCTGTGGAGGAAGGGGGCAATTTTGGATCATTGGGCAACGCACGCCACCTCTAATGCCCTTCATTGGTAATTTCCGATCCTCCACTTGCACAAAAAAGTTTCTGGAATAAGGAAAAAAAAAGTAATTTTAATAAGTGTTGAGGTAAAGCCTAGTAAAAGAAATAAAATGTCAAATGTTTTCTCAATATACAGAAAATGTACGACGTCGCACATTGGAGTATTTGCACCAACAAGCTGCCCAAAATTCAATTTTCTTAAAAGTAGAATCAAGGTCAACCCACAACAGATTTTTTGTTTCTATTTCATCGTGTGTTGTGATAAACTCAGTTCAAAGTTAACTGTTTGGATTTTTAAGTTGGTGTTCAAAGCGATATACCAAAAATATGTCGTATTTCTTTGAATTTTTTTTTTAAGTTGTAATGATTTTAATACATTGTTATTCTGTAATGGTTTACACTTAATAAGTTAGATTGAATATTTGTTTTTGTAATACAAAAAGATTTGAAAGCTACAAGACGTTATGCCAAATTATATGAAAGTTTTAGATTTTCGATTTTGTATGAAAAAAAAAAATCACTCATACGCCATACAACGGTTTTTTATGATTAGTTATTACTACGTTATTAAACTGTTTTTAATATATTTGTTTTGGTTTTCAATGTAAGTATATACTGCGATATGTTTTTAATGCAGTAAAAATCTGAGCTGGTAATGTATCGGGAGTCAAGTTAAGTACGCATTTTTATTGTGTTTGTTATTTTGGTATATGCCTAAAATAGAAATCAAATTAACCCCATTTAATATTAGAATTACATCTGATTTCCTATTTCATGTTTAATACGAAAAGAGGTAAATCTTTTGATTTTCTCTTTAAAACACTTTTAATTAAAATGCCGCTGTGCATAAACAACTCATGGCAAAGAAATTAAAAATCCTCAACCAAAAAAAAACCTATTTTGAATTGTTCTACCCAAAACATTCCAACACCTTAAAGCCAATTATAACTGAATGAAATATCGATGATAGTCAAGAAAAGTATGATTATGATGACGATGATGATTAAATAAACTTTCAACATCGAAACCATTTACCAAGGAGGCAAGGACACACAAAGACACAAACAGTATTAACACACTTGTCTTGTCAGTTGTCTGTAAAACGCATCAGCAATTTTATTCTCCCGAAATTGAACAATCTTAGCTTAAGGGATGATGATGATAATGATTGCGATAATACGCTGCGAATAATCTTCCTGACAGTTGCAAACTCTCTGCCACCAAACTTTTACGAGGGTTAAAAAAGAAAAATGATTATCGAACAACCCCTCCTTGACGGACGGGGGATGGACGGACAGTATCAGTAACGCTCGCATTCGTGAAATGGTGTGAATTGTTTGTCATTTTGCGTGATTGATGAAGAAGAGATACGAGTATCTGCGATTTGATATAACGCCTTTAGCACGTGCATCACTCTCTCTCCCCTGTTTAGCGAAGAGAAATAAAAGGCAAGAGTTCTTCAAATGTAAAAATAAGAAATTATTCAAAATTATTCTTTTTGGTTCATAAACAACAACAACAAGAAAAAAATCTCAACTTCCGAATGTTAAACCACAGAAAGAGAGAGAAAGATTCAAGATAAAAGATGAATTTCAATCAATTTAATTCGGTAACCGACAGGTGATTGTTATTTTTTTTCGTTTTTGTTTTTCAACGACACAACTTACAGATAAAATGTTGTATAATGGGTGTCAGCTGATGGGGAGAGAACTTTGACTCCTTGCCATCATCCATTCATCAGGTGTATTTTGACTTATTTTGAATAATTTTACGAGAGTATATTTGTGTTGTTATCCTTTTGTTGAGTTAATATTCAATTTGAGCGAAAAACTCCCCCCTTCATCGTCGTAGTCGTCTTTTGCAGTGGAGAAATGATGACTAAATTTCGACGAATGTAAAACACAATGAAAATATCCAACAGACCGCAGAACAACCAACAGATCTATCGCCAGTTGCCCTGTTATAAATATTAATGATGACACTGTCCTCGACCACGCAACGTGGCCTTTTCAATTGTATTTATAAAAGGTCGTCGTATATGACAGTGGAGTCGATATGTCCTTAAGAGTTTCAGGGATTTTGATTAAATAAAAAAAAATTGTTTTTGTAAATTTAAAACTAATCTGTTTTTTACTTCCTCTATATATGCAAGTATTGTAGAAAAAAAATTCGAGGTTTTTATTAAAACCAACATTATGATGATGGAGAAGATCAAAAAAGTGTTCATCGAGCTAGGGACTAAACGCATTTATGGATTTGCTTGAAACTTGGTACAGATGATTATTGCGTAATTTGCTAGACCCGTTTTTTTTATTTTTTTTATATCTTCTTTTAACGTTTTTGAGGTATTGCAACGGCTTTAATTATTTCGATAAAATTTTATATTGATTCTAACAAAACTGAGTTTTTAGTTTTTCTCAAAAAATTCGTATAACGGAAAATTGACATATTTCTTAGGTGCATACATATATTTCATCAAAGCATAAGGTAATTTCATTCAAAATTTGCAGAAAGGTATTACTTATCATTTTGAAGTGTTAAATATAAAAAAAAAATTAAAAAACAATTTTTGAAAACAAAATTTGAAAAATTAAATTTTTTTGACTTTAAATTTTTTTTTTATTTTTTTTCTTGAAACTTAACAAAATTTTTAATTTTCAATATATATTTAAGATAAAGATATTTTGAACTAAAAGAGCAAGTACGTGCGACCCAGTCGTGCATTTTATTTCTATTTCGGAAGAGAAGAAAATTCGGCTTTGTATTAAAATGGGTAAGAAAAAACCTTCTCCTGAAAAATGTGTTGATTACGAGTCCGAAGTCAATACTTAAAGGTCAAAAACTTCTGACTTCGATTTATTTTTTTGTTTGCAAAAATACATGCAATGCAAAAAGTCGAATTTTTTCGTCTTAAATATTATTTTTTTTTTCAAAATTAATTTTTCCTAAAAAAGTATTGGTAATAGAAATATGTAAATGATATCTCAAAAGCTTAGTGTCCAACATAACTAATAGTTTTTTTGTTTATAAAATCTGATTTGAAAAGGCAAAATGTTATGGAAAAATATATATTTTGGTTTAAATTAGTTTTTGGTTTGAATTAGTTTTTGAGACTTTGTATCGAAAATAGTGATGAGGAAGTATAACAAAAAAACTGGACGTTATCGAAAAAATCTGTAAATAGTTTGGAATTCAGTAGACTAAAGTCAATAAAAATCGCGTAAGAAAATTCTTGCATAACTTACATAGAAAAATGGAATTCATACCATTTATACTTCTCTGAGTAAAATAGATTTATTTTGTGATCAACCTATATTTTTAGACATTAAATGCAAATGTTTACAAAGTGGATGCTCTTCATGTTAATTGGTGTAAGCAGCTTGACTTTACTTTCTATACCGCTTAAGCGGTATATAATCGAGTTCTTAATAATCGAGTTGTATCTACATAATTTCCATTTTTTCCATAATTTTGCCCACAATTGATAGTTTTATTATACTTTTTATAAGAACATTACGATTTATTAAACGAAACACATTAAAGTTTCCTTAAAATGTCTGATACAAACTGCTGGGGCCGTTTTTGAACATGTTCAAAACTGCCCCAACTGTGTCAACGACATAAAATGTTGAATAAATATTTAACATTAATATATTCATTCAAAAATTCACCGTGATTTAGTTTAAAATATATTAAACATTAACAAAAATTGTATTGCGTTTTGAAATCACGCACTAAATTTTGTGTAAACTCTTACAACTAAAAAACTGAAACAATGCAAAACCACTATAAAAATCACCTTCCACCTATAAATCTGAAAGCCAGCTGAGATAATCAAGGTAAGTCATTTACGTTTATGGATATGGTGTTGACGGGTTCAAATATCGAATAACTTCTAAAAATGATTGATAAACTAAAATTTTATATGCAGTGTTCAAATATACCCCGTGTTCAAAAGTGCCCCACTCTCCCCTATGTTTACATAAACTTCAAAACACTCTCCAATTGCATGCAAAAAAAACCTCTGTGTGACCCCCATGAATGAGTACATCTTTATTTAAAATTTATTCGCAGCCAGCAGTCAGGTTAGGTACTCTTGCCAGGTTTTTTAGTTATATACAATGTTCATATGCTTCCGATAAAGAAGTGAATTCAAAGCTCAAAGTAATTGTACGATATCAAGGATATTTTCTATTAAAAGTAATTTATCAAAATAATCTCCATCTCCTCCCTTTCATCCTCCGCCTTGATGTTTTTTTGCCAAACAATAAGCTCACGAGTGCGAGATGACGATGCCTTACTTGCCTAGACAAACAACAAGAACGACAACGGAAAATTAAGATGAAACTCCAAATTCTGGTCATATAACGATATAGAAAACCAGAAAAATCATCATCACCAACATTATCCATGGACTGGGTGATGTGTAAGTGTATGCTGTATATCCTGATGTTAGGGCCATTAACGGTTCTGTTTCCACGTATAATAAAATGAAGTTCCTTAAAAAGGTCACCGTAGCCGTGCGTATATACCTTAGAATAAGGCAAGCCTACGTGAACTTTTACACCAGAACTTCGTAGCTAATTGAAACGTTTGCAACAAAGTTCCCACAAACGATTGTTGTCCTTTCCTTTACCAACCCAAGTCCGTCTACCAGGGAACCCCACATTATCCGAAGCCACTTGCAAAAGACCATCGGGTGGACAGATAATGGTGTTGGTGTGGCACGGCAACAAGATAGTCCACCATTGGATTGATGGATGCGCATAAAAATGAGATCTCCTTTACGGGGAGCGGGGGCCAGTCCTTCTGTGAAACAATTGGCTTTGCTATCATTAGTTTTCTGGATACTTAACGATGATGGCCTTAATTATATCCTTTTCCCTAATTTCTTCTCTAAGTTGATTGTTTTTATTTCCATGTAGCTTCCTTTTTTTTCCATTTGGTTGGTTTGTGCCTCCCTTAACTTTTGAGATGGAGCAGCAAGCAGCATATCATAGCAAAGGCATTTTTAGTTTGTGCATTTATTTTTGCCTCGTCTCTTTGTTTACATCCGGGTGGAAATATACTTAACTTAGACTTTGGTGCTGTATAGTTAAAGAGTCCCGTGTATGTTTCCTACTGAATGTTGTTAATGCTTTACGCTATGATGATGATGATGATGATGATGATGCTACCTCTCTGGAAATGTTCCAAAAATCCAGGGGCTGATGCGCTCTGCCTTAAGGATGTGATTGATTGTTTTTATATGTAAATATACTGAGGAATTAATCAATGCTAATGACAGATATCCTTAACTTGAAGAATGAAGATGATAACAAATCGTTGAGCATTTAAAGCAATGAATTGATGACATGACAGCGGTGTCGGCGGCGGCGGCAGCGACCGGTATGTATATTTTTAGTATATTTTTTCGTACGTTATTGTACGAGCCCTTTAAAGGAGTATATGATTTAGAAAAGTTGGATCAATTCAATTAGGCAAAAGGACTTTAAAAGTTTTATCAAGATAGATCACATTAAAAACGTTTATTGGATATATAATGAAGGTTCTTTTAGATATTTGTACTCAATTAAAATATGATAAGAAAGGAAAATGTTTTTGTGGAAAAATGTAATATCGGTTAGTGACTCAAAAAAAGTTATAAGTAATTTAGTAAAGATTTGTAATGAAGAATCCTGTTTATATAAATAAAATTCAACTCTGCAACAAGATATACAAGAAAATTTTGGTTTTCAGTTATGAAAAAAAAACCTTTCTTTTGATGTCTCACTCCATGAATTCGGAGAAAATTTTTGAATATTTATATATTTTTTTTTTTGGGAAGGGTAACCGCACAGTAATAAAATCTAAATTTTTACGGTTTTTGAGTAAGAATTCTGTTTTCCTTGGGCAATAAATAAAAAAACTTGTCATGAAATTTATAATTGAGTCGTAGGTACTGATAAACATTTGTTTTTTAAAAGTTGCAAAAACAAATTTTTAAATAGGTTTGAATTTAAAATGAGGTATGCATTTTAATTTATCATTAATGACAAATTTTTAGATTTTTTTTTTTTTGAAAATCGTTAGACACATACAAAAATGCAAGTACATACTTGCTTATAGTGTTAAAATTATTTATCTGAATATTAATTAATAAAAGGATAATTTTAATTTATGTTATCTTTAAAAAAAAATTCAAAATTTTAAAATGTTCTTAGGGAAAACATTGTTTTAAAAAATTTCAACGAAGAAAAAAAGAATTAAAAATCTGAGCTCTTTTTTTTTAATAAATTATTGTTTACTACCTACATAAACTTTCAAATATTTATCAACAAAAATGCAATTCTAAGGCAGTTATTAATATACACTGAAAAACAAAATTTTAATCCAAAAATGTGTTTTTTGAAAATTTTTGTAAATATTAATTTATTACTTCTGTAAAAAAAAATCATTAAAATATGCTTAGGTACTAGTTTATTTGCATCGGTGACCTGGTTTTTTTGTTTTTTTCAGAATCATTAAAACCGTTTTTGACAAAAAAAATATTCAACTTCGCTTAAAAACCTTGAAGAAAATTGAGTTAACCATTAAAAATCAAAAAATTAATATAAATTTTCAAAATTTAGAAACAAAAATAAAAAAATAATAAAAAATCTAGAATTATATAACTGTAAGACTCTTAAATTTAACCAGATTACTTGTGTAGTGCAAAAATAATTGAAATAGATGAGCAAATTAAAGTCCAACGCGAGTAATAATATTTTTGTTCATTGAGAATTTTTATAACTTTTTATGGGATTTTTGCATTTGTGATTATTTTTATTTTTTTATTATTTTAGAGTTTTTTTTTGTTGCATTCGATATCATTCTCGTTCTAGGAAATGTCTTGATAACAAGGAAATCGCTTCAATTTTTTTTAGACTGTAGCTTAAAATAGATTTAGACAGTTATACAGACAGAATAGTGGGTCCACTTTTTTGCTTTCTCTATCATCGTAATGTTTTTTTTTTCAGGAACCTTAAATATCGCTTTAAGTTTCTATATCCCAAATAAACAAAATCAAAAATCACAATCAACTTAATCACCGATTTTAGCAAAATATTTGATTTGATTTGAGACCACTCTCGTTGAATCGAGCTTTATAAAGGTGCTCATTCCTTTCTTAACTATTAAGGAAAGTTTTACAAAAGCTTTGTTAAGTGAAGCTTAATTTAAATAAAATTTGTTCTCAAAAACTTCTATTTATCGATGTATTCCACTGTTTCCGTCTTGTAAATACAAATCTGCCGTCACACTCAAACAAAGCCTCCTCATTACTACCCACTCAATGGGAGATGGGACTTTATTAGTGATGTCTTAAGAACTATTCTTAACCTTCTATGATAGGTATACAGTGGCGACAAAATAAATAGCACATGTACCCTAAAATTTCTAAAATGAAAATTTTTCGCACTTTTTTAACTTAAAGGAACTGTTTTATTAATGAGGAAGTAAGAACACAGATATATTTGATTTATTAAAAAAGAAATTAAGTACATTGAATTCTTAAACAAAAAATAACAACAAAATCATTAATACAGCTCAAGTTTTTTTGGGACAAAATAAATAGCACACTTCCTAAAAACAAAAACAAATTAACAAAAATTTTTACACAGTTAAAAGAAAATAACTAGTATTTGGTTGGGTAACCCTTATTATTTATCACAGCATAAAACCAGCGGTTAATAGATGTAACAAGACTCCGAAATCGCTCAAAAGGTACTGAATACCAAGCTCGTCGAAATTCCTGCCAAAGTTTGTCCAAATTTGAGGTATCAGACCTTTTAATCGCTTTTCCCACGTCACTCTACAAGTCCTCAATAGGATTCAGATCTGGGGACTGACTTGGTAATTCCAAAACACCGATTTTTTGGACGGATAGCAATTGTTTCACAGACTTAGTCTTATGTTTTGGATCGTTATCCTGTAGAAATGTCCACTTTAAAGGCATTTCCTTCTCAGTAAAAGGTAGAATAGTGTCCCTTAGGATTTCCTTGTACTTAAGGTGGTCCATAATACCCTCTATCCGATGAAATGGCCCCGCACCATGCCAAGAAAAACATCCCCAAACAAGAATACTAGCCCCACCATCCTTAACAGTCTATATTTTATACTGCGGGTCACATTTCAACTGCCCCACGCGGGGAATTTCCGTATTGGGCATTTGGAAATGCCTCTTATACCCCAAAGGAGGGCGTAAAATTTATTTAAGGCCCAATTTATTGACTCTCCATTAAACTTAAATCGCCATTAAAAAAGGGAATTTTAAAATTAAAAACCAATTTCGTTTAATTCAGTCTCTTTTAAGGATTTTTTTGAAGTTTGGCATCATTAACTAATTGAGCATTAAATTTAAAAGTAGTTTTAGTTAAAACACCAAATTCGACCTTTTAAGAGGGATTTTTAGAGCAAATGGAGGTTTTAAACAGAATTTCTATTTATTCACTCTCCATTAGTGTCAAATGTCATTTCATTTATTTTTTTTATTTGAATTATTATTTTATTTGAAAAATGTCAAATGAGCTAAATAATTATTTAAAAAACATCACAATTATGAAAAAAGTCCAGACTAGAATTTTTTGTATACACACATGCATTTGTACCATAAAAAAGAACAAAATTCAAAGAAATTAATGCATTTCTTGTCCACTTCGCACAGATAATACTAGATCTACTAGATTATATTCTCGACTTCAAAACTAATCATTTTTGAGATGCTGCATAGGGTAAGGTGGTATAAGAGTGCGCATTTTAGACAAAATACCAAATAAAACAATAACAAAAAGAATTTAACTACTTTTTTTATATATAGTTTTTAGTTTATAATCAAAGCAACGAAAAAAACTTAAAACTGGTAACAAAAATGTATTAATTCAAAAGTTATAAACAAAATACCACATTAGGAAATTTGCGCACTCTTATACATCCTATTGTGTAAGAGTGCGCGGCTTAGTTTGTAAGAGTGCGCAGCTGCGCACAGGTGTAAGTTCGCACAAAAGTCGCAAATAAAATTGCCTATCTTTAAAAAACAGAGTATTTTTCAACCCATCACTCCTTGCATGAGGAACAATCAATTTAGTCTTCGATTAATTGTTCCGAGAAAATTTCAATATTTCCTAGTTACTCTCATTCGTTTGTTTTTTGTAAAACTTTTATTTGGTTTCTTTTTGGTTGGAATTGCTTTTTCTAGCTGCTGTTTGCTGGTATATGGACAAATGCCAGTTATTTTGAAGCCTTGGATAGCATTTACTGCTCTTATAACCCGCGCACTCTTATACATCATCATGGTGCGCACTCTTACACGCTCAGACATGTAATCGAAGAATATATATATATTTCACAATGCACTTTATGACCAGTCTTACGTGTTCCTCAAATGTTTCTTTTTGTCGACTTTTTAATGTCCCATACTTTGTTTATTGTGGTTTTTTGTTGTTAAGCGGAAAATTTAATTTGTTTGGCAAGAAATATTGGAAAAAAAAGTGCTAAAAAACTTAAACTTAACTAGCACCTCTGTTTACAAACACATTTGCATGAAATTTTGACAGCAGATCAAACTCGTTTAGATCTTTCCAAAATAAGTGCATGCAGTCTTATATTCCCTTTCAAACCGTAGAAAATGGCCTTGCGCACTCTTATCAACCGCGCACTCTTATACCATCCTACCCTAATACATACATAACATACATAACATTGCAATTGAAGCCATGAGAAGAAGAGATATAAAGCTTACTTCTATACCAATGACACGAGATGAATGCCGATAACACTTAAATTTAAGTTGTTATTTGACACCGATGGAAAAAATTAAAAATTTCACTTAACTCCTTCTTCTTCTCATGGTTTCAATTGTAGGTTGTAGCATTGTTGCATTTTCTGGCGTTTTCAGCTGTAAAATACTTACGGGTCATAGTTTTTTGGTTTTTCTTCCAATTCAAATCTATTTGATTTGACAAAATTGTAGCTTTTGACAGATTATTTTTCAAACAAAATAAAAAATCCCTAGGATATTTTTAACAGAGTTTTAAATTTAAAGTTTCCATTAAAAGTAAGGACTTTAACTAAAGAAGAGTGAATTAAATGAATTTTTAATGATGTATACTTAAAGGCGACAATAGTTTAATGAGGCCGTTAACTAAAGCGATAAATTTAAAAATTTAATGGAGGCTCAAAAAATTGGCCCTAAATGAACTTGAACATATAAGATGTTACTTGTCACGTACAGAAAATAATTCCGATCAGTAAACTTTGAACAATAGCTACATTACTTTCATTTTAACACTATATAGATGTAGAGTCCTAAAAAGTACTTGTTTCAATACAAAAAGTGCACGACGACGCACAATGGGACCAAACGACCAAAACCATCTCAAAATTGGTTTTACAAATGTGATCATTTCAAAAAAGTAATGATTGTTTAACATAATAGAAATGTGCGCAATTATGATAGCATACATTGTTTTTTAATATATTTTGGATAAAAGTACTTAAAATGAGTCTCGAACCTTAAATTTAAATTTTTATTGTTTTTCGTCCTATTTTATATAACAGTTTAAACTTAGTTTTCTCAGAAGTTTTTGAAGAAACCTTATATGTGTTGTATATCAATAAAAAGGTTAGAATCTCTACTTTATAAATCCGTTATTTGGTTTTGAATATACTTTAAATTGATTGTTTAAAAATAATAAAATAATAACAATTAATGGGAAGTAATTTGGCCAACTTTAATTTTCAATTGGTAGATTTCTCCTTTGCCTTTAGAATCTCATTTTACTCAAAATTAAGGAATAAAAATAAAATTTTGCGCATATTTGCGCCATTTTGAAAAATGTAAGTAAGAAATTGAGTTTCAAAACAAAATAAATAATGTTTTTATTAAATAAAATTGATCCTTATTTACCAATGTTTTAGTGAACGTTTGTAAAAACAAAAATCAATTATGAACAGGGGAAGTAAAATACTGTTTCAAAGTAGGAATTTTTCGAAATTTCACAAGAAGTGCATTTAATCGAAAATGGTAAGAATTTGAGATATGTATTTTAAATTATTACTTTTGGGATCCCCTATAAAGGGAATTCCCAACAAGCTTGACATTCTGAACGGATTTCAAGTCCCATTTTCTGCCGCAAATCAAAATCTGCAGATTTGATTTTATTTTATTTCATCCAATTTTTTCAAACTTTTATTTTTTTACGCTATTTTAATTCTTATCTCAAGCTTTTGTTTTATTTAAAAAGTCTTCTCTATAAAATATAAATTATTTTCATATTCAATTTCGTGTTATTTTAATTTATTTTAAATTATCTTTCATTCGTATGCTTTTTTTGAATTTATAATCTTTTAATTTTTGCTTTCTTATCAATATATTATATATAGCATAACTTCACTTATATTTAACACAAATTACAAAGACTTAAAATATAATTTTGTATATGAATTAAAGCCATTAATTGATGAATTTGAGCTTTTTTTCATAATTTCTGTTTTTGAAAATATTATAATAAATACATAGGGTAGGATGGTATAAGCGTGCGCGGTGGATAAGAGTGCGCAAAGCGATTTTCTATGGTTTGAAAGGGAATATAAGACTGAATGCACTTATTTTGGAAAGATCTAGGTGAGTTTGATCCGCTGTCAAAATTTCATGCAAATGTGTTTGTAAACAGAGGTGGTAGTTCAGTTTAAGTTTTTTAGCTCTTTTTTCTAATTTTTCTTGCCAAACAAATTAAATTTTCCGCTTAACAACAAATAATAACAATGAACAAAGTATGGGACATTGAAAAATCGACAAAAAGAAACATTTGAGGAACACGTAAGATTGGTCATAAAGTGCATTGTGAAATACATATATATTCTTCGATTACATGTCTGAACGTGTAAGAGTGCGCATTATGATGATGTATAAGAGTGCGCGTTATAAGAGCATTAAATGCTATCCAGGGCTTCAAAATAACTGGAATTTGTCCATATACCAGCAAACAGCAGCTAGAAAAAGCAATTCCTACCAAAAAACTACCAAAAAGAAACCAAATACAACTTTTACAAAAAACAAGCGAATGGAAGTAACTAGGAAATGTCGAAATTTTCTCGGAACCATTAATCGAAGACTAAATAGATTTTTCCTCATGGAAGGAGTGATGGGTCGAAAAATACTCTGTTTATTTAGAATAGGCAGTTTTATTTGCGACTTTTGTGCGAACTTACACCTGTGCGCAGCTGCGCACTCTTACAAACTAAGCCGCGCACTCTTACACAATAGGATGTATAAGAGTGCGCAAATTACCTAATGTGGTATTTTGTTTATAACTCTTGAATTAATAGATTTTTGTTACCAGTTTTAAGTTTTTTTCGTTGCTTTGATTATAAACTAAAATATATATATAAAAAAATTAGTTAAATCCTTTTTGTTATTGTTTTATTTGGTGTTTTGTCTAAAATGCGCACTCTTATACCACCTTACCCTACATAATTTTTTTAGTTCTGATTTTTATTACATGTTGAAGCAAATACATTGTAGTATATTTGTGCCAAATTTCAAAATTGAGAAACAAAAACGTTATGGAATTTTGAGATGATTTACATCGTTTGGTCCCATAATGCGACGGTTACAAGACAAGTATTAAAATAAAAAATTTAATTTCAATCTTCGTTTGCAAATACTACATGTTTTTAGATTTCAAAATCGTCATTAAACTCACATAATATAAATTCTATTTCAATAAAAATTACCTAACAATCATTATTAAAATAATTATATTGTTGCTGTCCAACCTCATCATCTGCCATCATCATAATAAAATCAGTTAACCATCGCGCCACCACCAACATTATATTAATTCATAGTTACTTTATTGAGAGTAATTTTCTTTTTCAAAGAAAGTAAAATTCCGGAAGTGTAACACGAGCATCAATTATTTCAACATAGACCATAGTAAGTATATTTAGATGATCTACTGGGTCAGAGAGGGAGTACCTACCTGTATTAGATACTTAAACGAAAATTTTTACCTTCTCCTATACATTATATTGAACTATTACACGCACTGAAAAATAAACCCAACTGGAACGTCAGACAACCGCAACGGATGCGAGACCCATTGTCGTCACATTAAAAACTCGTAACGCATCACAGATGCTATATACATAGAGTGCGCCGCCGCGTTAGGCTTTTGAAGTACCGGCGCGCGATAATTTCACACATGAACATGTGCAATTACATATTGTAAATGTGCGTCGACTTGTCAATAACACTTGACCAGGCCGCCAACATCATTTCTATAGCACACCAAACCCAACCAACAATCAACAACCTTGAGTTAAGCATTGCGGCTCAATGAAGGTATAAATTGTATAATCCTCGCTGTAGGTATTGAGCTCAGCTCTGGAAGATGTAGTTCGGCTCTTACACGACTGCTGTTATTTTTTTCTGGTAGATGATGATGATGATGATGGTGATGGTGATGATCAAATGGACACACACCCCTTCATCATTCGTTTGGCTGGGCCATCGGCAGCGCGAAGGTATCACAGCTATACGGTCGGTGTGCGCGCCAATTCTGCGTTACGTGTATTGCGGAGGCAAACACGTTAAATTACCCCCACTGAACTGCCATTAAAATAGAAAATTACCGTCCGGGCTGTAATCACCGGAATTTAGAGTTAATACCTCAGTACATGAACGAGCATGTGTTTGGTAACGAAATGACCGCGACGACGCTTCGTCTTCCACGACCTCGAATTATCCAGAGTTTCGATTTTGGGTTTAGTGAATCAGAATGGCGTCAATATGGGGCGGTCAAATTCAAAAAATTGAAACTCACCCCTTCTTTTTCATGATAGGCCTTATATAGAACTACCAACTCGACGGACTCAAGCAGTCTAATGGGCCGTTTATAGTTTGAAATATCTTCCTGTTCTCTTGGATGCATTTGCATAATTTCTGTTGACCAGACACCCCAAAGTAGCAATTCCATAGTAAAAAAAAGAAGAAGAAGATGAAGAAGTGAACCCTTCCGTTTGAGAAAGTTCAACCCTTGTTGCTTTGTTGTTTGCAAAATTGCTTAGAGAATGTGTGTTTAAAGAAGGCGGTTTGTTACTTGGGCGATAATCTTTCGGATCTGCTTTTAAGGTTTCTCCATAATGCCTACCGCTGCTGCTTGTATACGCATTTCCATAAAATGTTTATTAAGATAACTGTTTTTGTTGTAAATTAGTCGGATTGTCTGTCGCCTTTATAGTCGACGTCGTTTGTGCACATCTTAGCGGGTAAGATTAAGTGCTAAAAGAGCACATGTAATCTCTCATCTATACACACGGCTTAAAGGGAAGTATAAACAAAGGAGTTGTGGAAGAGTAATATAGCAGACTTTTTTCTGTGGTAGACAGTAGACAAAGAAAACACATAGAACATTACACACACATCAAGTTCAATTTTAAGGGCAATTACCACTGTATAAGCGCATCGAGGGAATTATACATTTAAGTAAAATCTGATGTCTTAAAGAGGATCTGTGGGATGTTTGATAAATAAAGTCAAGTAACGATTTTATTTCGTCGCCTTGTATTGACTTTGAAAATTGTGGTAAATTATTTTTGCAGTCAAAAGTATTTGAAAATATTTAAAGTCTGGGAAAAAATGTTACAAAATGAAAATCAGTAATCAAGCGTAGGTACTTTTTTCCAAAATTGAGTTACTTGCACTTAAATACTTAACTTTCAAAATAGGTAAAGTTTTCATCTAACTAACATCTGTCCATTTTCTTGTTTTCAAAATTGTTTATGAAAAATGTTTCAAAATGTTTATTTAACGAGAACTATTAAAAAAAACTCCAACGATTTTCAAAAAAAAAAAAAAATTTAAAATTTTGTTCTAAACAAAAAATTTCATTACTTAGAGGGGGTTCCTTGGGACACTTTTTACAAAAGTCTTCCTGAAACGATTAGTTCTTCTTCTTCTGTCCATTTACGGTAGCTTTGGGCACCCCTGGAGTTTTAGACATGCAATAATTTCTATTAATTTCGGAACAACTATTTGGAACTTAATTTTCTAATTTTTACTCTGAGTAGGCAAATGTATTCAATAAGGAGGGTCGTTTTTGTTTTTTTTTTTTTTTTTGAATTTCAAATCGTAATAGCGCGGAAAAGTTGTGAATGGTGAAGACTAAGAAGGGGTTAGAAAATAATCAAAATCGGTTAATATCTTTAATACGCGCATCGGCTCTAAAGCTTGAAAAAATATTAAAAAAATGGTATTTTTACAAAAAAAAAATTTAAACACCCTAACATCTTTTTTTTTTAATCAAATAGCTTTGGGCAACCTTTATATTAGCTTAATATTAAGTAGAGAAAAAACAATTTTTTAAATTGGGTAAGGACTTCCGGTCGCACATGCGTTTTGAAATTTGTCGAAAAGTGCCAAAATTCCTATATTTAAGAATTTTTACTTGCGATATAGGTACTATATATCAAGTTATGCATTCGTACAAAAAAAAAAGAGTTGAGATAACATTTTTCCATGACATTACGATGGTAGACAATGCCAAAAAAGTGGGTCCCGGAAGTCCGTCTGTCTGTCAGTCTGTCAGTCTGTCAGTCTGTCAGTCTGTCAGTCTGTCAGTCTGTCAGTCTGTCAGTCTGTCAGTCTGTCAGTCTGTCAGTCTGTCAGTCTGTCAGTCTGTCAGTCTGTCAGTCTGTCAGTCTGTCAGTCTGTCAGTCTGTCAGTCTGTCAGTCTGTCAGTCTGTCAGTCTGTCAGTCTGTCAGTCTGTCAGTCTGTCAGTCTGTCAGTCTGTCAGTCTGTCAGTCTGTCAGTCTGTCAGTCTGTCAGTCTGTCAGTCTGTCAGTCTGTCAGTCTGTCAGTCTGTCAGTCTGTCAGTCTGTCAGTCTGTCAGTCTGTCAGTCTGTCAGTCTGTCAGTCTGTCAGTCTGTCAGTCTGTCAGTCTGTCAGTCTGTCAGTCTGTCAGTCTGTCAGTCTGTCAGTCTGTCAGTCTGTCAGTCTGTCAGTCTGTCAGTCTGTCAGTCTGTCAGTCTGTCAGTCTGTCAGTCTGTCAGTCTGTCAGTCTGTCAGTCTGTCAGTCTGTCAGTCTGTCAGTCTGTCAGTCTGTCAGTCTGTCAGTCTGTCAGTCTGTCAGTCTGTCAGTCTGTCAGTCTGTCAGTCTGTCAGTCTGTCAGTCTGTCAGTCTGTCAGTCTGTCAGTCTGTCAGTCTGTCAGTCTGTCAGTCTGTCAGTCTGTCAGTCTGTCAGTCTGTCAGTCTGTCAGTCTGTCAGTCTGTCAGTCTGTCAGTCTGTCAGTCTGTCAGTCTGTCAGTCTGTCAGTCTGTCAGTCTGTCAGTCTGTCAGTCTGTCAGTCTGTCAGTCTGTCAGTCTGTCAGTCTGTCAGTCTGTCAGTCTGTCAGTCTGTCAGTCTGTCAGTCTGTCAGTCTGTCAGTCTGTCAGTCTGTCAGTCTGTCAGTCTGTCAGTCTGTCAGTCTGTCAGTCTGTCAGTCTGTCAGTCTGTCAGTCTGTCAGTCTGTCAGTCTGTCAGTCTGTCAGTCTGTCAGTCTGTCAGTCTGTCAGTCTGTCAGTCTGTCAGTCTGTCAGTCTGTCAGTCTGTCAGTCTGTCAGTCTGTCAGTCTGTCAGTCTGTCAGTCTGTCAGTCTGTCAGTCTGTCAGTCTGTCAGTCTGTCAGTCTGTCAGTCTGTCAGTCTGTCAGTCTGTCAGTCTGTCAGTCTGTCAGTCTGTCAGTCTGTCAGTCTGTCAGTCTGTCAGTCTGTCAGTCTGTCAGTCTGTCAGTCTGTCAGTCTGTCAGTCTGTCAGTCTGTCAGTCTGTCAGTCTGTCAGTCTGTCAGTCTGTCAGTCTGTCAGTCTGTCAGTCTGTCAGTCTGTCAGTCTGTCAGTCTGTCAGTCTGTCAGTCTGTCAGTCTGTCAGTCTGTCAGTCTGTCAGTCTGTCAGTCTGTCAGTCTGTCAGTCTGTCAGTCTGTCAGTCTGTCAGTCTGTCAGTCTGTCAGTCTGTCAGTCTGTCAGTCTGTCAGTCTGTCAGTCTGTCAGTCTGTCAGTCTGTCAGTCTGTCAGTCTGTCAGTCTGTCAGTCTGTCAGTCTGTCAGTCTGTCAGTCTGTCAGTCTGTCAGTCTGTCAGTCTGTCAGTCTGTCAGTCTGTCAGTCTGTCAGTCTGTCAGTCTGTCTGTCTGTCTGTCTGTCTGTCTGTCTGTCTGTCTGTCTGTCTGTCTGTCTGTCTGTCTGTCTGTCTGTCTGTCTGTCTGTCTGTCTGTCTGTCAGTCTGTCTGTCTGTCTGTCAGTCTGTCAGTCTGTCAGTCTGTCAGTCTGTCAGTCTGTCAGTCTGTCAGTCTGTCAGTCTGTCAGTCTGTCAGTCTGTCAGTCTGTCAGTCTGTCAGTCTGTCAGTCTGTCAGTCTGTCAGTCTGTCAGTCTGTCAGTCTGTCAGTCTGTCAGTCTGTCAGTCTGTCAGTCTGTCAGTCTGTCAGTCTGTCAGTCTGTCAGTCTGTCAGTCTGTCAGTCTGTCAGTCTGTCAGTCTGTCAGTCTGTCAGTCTGTCAGTCTGTCAGTCTGTCAGTCTGTCAGTCTGTCAGTCTGTCAGTCTGTCAGTCTGTCAGTCTGTCAGTCTGTCAGTCTGTCAGTCTGTCAGTCTGTCAGTCTGTCAGTCTGTCAGTCTGTCAGTCTGTCAGTCTGTCAGTCTGTCAGTCTGTCAGTCTGTCAGTCTGTCAGTCTGTCAGTCTGTCAGTCTGTCAGTCTGTCAGTCTGTCAGTCTGTCAGTCTGTCAGTCTGTCAGTCTGTCAGTCTGTCAGTCTGTCAGTCTGTCAGTCTGTCAGTCTGTCAGTCTGTCAGTCTGTCAGTCTGTCAGTCTGTCAGTCTGTCAGTCTGTCAGTCTGTCAGTCTGTCAGTCTGTCAGTCTGTCAGTCTGTCAGTCTGTCAGTCTGTCAGTCTGTCAGTCTGTCAGTCTGTCAGTCTGTCAGTCTGTAAGTCTGTCAGTCTGTCAGTCTGTCAGTCTGTCAGTCTGTCAGTCTGTCAGTCTGTCAGTCTGTCAGTCTGTCAGTCTGTCAGTCTTTCAGTCTGTCAGTCTGTCAGTCTGTCAGTCTGTCAGTCTGTCAGTCTGTCAGTCTGTCAGTCTGTCAGTCTGTCAGTCTGTCAGTCTGTCAGTCTGTCAGTCTGTCAGTCTGTCAGTCTGTCAGTCTGTCAGTCTGTCAGTCTGTCAGTCTGTCAGTCTGTCAGTCTGTCAGTCTGTCAGTCTGTCAGTCTGTCAGTCTGTCAGTCTGTCAGTCTGTCAGTCTGTCAGTCTGTCAGTCTGTCAGTCTGTCAGTCTGTCAGTCTGTCAGTCTGTCAGTCTGTCAGTCTGTCAGTCTGTCAGTCTGTCAGTCTGTCAGTCTGTCAGTCTGTCAGTCTGTCAGTCTGTCAGTCTGTCAGTCTGTCAGTCTGTCAGTCTGTCAGTCTGTCAGTCTGTCAGTCTGTCAGTCTGTCAGTCTGTCTGTCTTTCTGTATAAGGATCTACAGCCTAAACGGATGGACCGATTAATGTCAAACTTATTATGTAGCGTTATTTGGCGACTCTCCAGAGGTGTTTTTCGAATTAATTTTTTTCGACCAAAAATAACGGTACTTGTCATATACCGATTTTAGTAAAATTGAAATATCTCGAAAACGGCTCCAACGATTTTGTTTGAAAAATTCAAGAGTTAGTTTTAAGCTAAGGTCTATTTTCTAATAAATTTTTTTTTTTGAAAATCATTATTAAAGGTACCTGCGATAGAACCATTTTTTGTCAAATCCGATTATCTCCGAAACTGCTTATTCTGTTTTAACGAAACTTTTTGTGAAGAAGCATTTATATAATATAAATGCTATATATATAAAACAAAAATCAAATTTCAAAAAAAATAATTTTTGGATTTTTAAAAAGTCAAATTTTCGAAAACGGGACATCGAATTTTTTTGAAATTGTGTTTTTAGATGCTGATTAGTGATTTCTACAAAATGGTATACCAATTTTATCTTAAAACTTTTTTTTCAAAAATTATTTATAAAAAATTAGTTTTTTAAAAAACGGCTCTAACGATTTTGAAAATGCATGTTAATATATCATTCAAAACTGCATTTTTGTTTTGGAGGGCAATTTGATTTCAGATTTTATTTTATTTTTTTATTAAATGAATTTTATTGTTTTTTTTTTTTTTTAATTTCTATATAAAAAGTCTTAACAATTTAAGCAACTTTAACTCTAAGAGGAAGTTCGTGCGACCCAGTCGTGCATTTTATTTTATTTTGTTTTAACGTACATTTTGTCAATTTTAAAAAAAGTGTTTAGGCATGTTTCCCTAAAATAGAGGTCATACAATTGTTGCGGTAAATTTTACCACAACAAGTTTTACCTCCCCATTCCATTCCCTTTTAATCATTTTCTTGAATCCCATTCTTTTGCTGCTCCAAAATGCTCGAAGAGATTATTAGAGACCTGGTCCATCAGCCAGAAGCTTGTTCTTTGAGTATCTTGGAAAAGCAAACAAAACAGGTTTACATTACAACATATAGTGTGACGTGTGATTGATGGTTCACACAGACTATAAAGTCAGTATTGGACGGGCGGTCCATACTTTTTGAGAATTATATTATATCTATTTGGACGGGCGGTCCATAAAATTACTGGAAGAAAGATACATGTGATATGTTTGTGAGAGATGACTCACCCAGGATATAAAGGCATGAAGTATTTACCCATGCCCAACGTAAATGTGAATTATAATTCACCAACATAAATTTAGCATGGCCGAGTGCCCAACATAAGTGCCTTGTACAAAAAGTAAAACCACTTTGCGATGTGTTTCCCTTCCCCTATTTGTCTGCGCGAAGGTCTACGGTTTTAGTTTAATTAACTTTCGCGTTTGAATCCTTTCTCGCGGTTTAATTTGAAAATGTAAATGGTCGTGACTCCGTCTAGAAGAAATATTTTCCTCCAATTTATTAGTTCTGGGCCGGTTTGGGCTGGGGACTTTGCGTGATTTGTAAATAGTTTTTCGTTTAATTCTTTTTAAATGGAATTGGCGGAAGCGGGCTGAATGCGTCCACTGAGCCACTGTTGGTGAGAATATCACCAACGCATGAGATCGCATGCGATGGTTATTCGACATCGGAGCAGGCCGCTAGCCAATAGGCAGGGTACTGTTGTTAGACCGAGACAGAAAACCTCCATGCACAAAGATCGGAAGAGGATGACCATATGGTCGTGGCGGCATGTTCGTTTTGGCCCGCCATTATTACTTCACTTCTTGGAAGACCTTTAAGTGATTGAGTTGTGAAAAGTTTAAGCCAAAAACTATTGTCGATTTTTTTTGCGATTTAATTTGGAGAGAGATAATTTTTTGAGATTGTGAAAATATAAGTCCAGTTGGGGACGAATATTTTCAAGTAAATTTTGGAGGAAAATTTTTATTCGGAGGAGGTCCGAAGATACCATTCGAGGGAGGAAAAATTGTTTGGGACATAGACTTATACCAGGACAAAGGATTCAAGTTTTTTTGAAGCTAAGTATTTGGTTTTATTTGTGAAAATATTAGTTGGTTAAATTTCGTCTTTTGAGTGGCCCTAAAGTGGGAATAATTTGTTGACCGATTAGGCCTTCGTAACGTTTTGTTCTATCCCGATATTTTGCGGGACTCGCGACCGTTGTAACTTACCGTTGTTTTTCGGGATCTTTCCCAAAGTGGTTTTCCTTTGTGTCTTTTTGGCACAAAGAAATTGTTAATTTTTGTTTTTGCTTTTGGTTTTCTTTTGCTTTTTTACATATTTACATTTTGAATTTCATTCGTCGTTTCAAATAAATTATTATTGTACTATTTCTTGTTTTCGAAAAGATACTGGGTTTTAGTCCAGGACTACCAAGGTTTCCCAGTCTTTAAAAATAAAATTTCTTAAATTCCAATTAGGAAATAAATTCATTTCTTTTATTTTCAATTTTTGAAGATTAATTTTCAGCTTAGGTCTGGTTTTGGTAAACTTCCACTTAAAAAGTTTCCTGGCGCCCACCCTAGTAAGTAGAAGTAACACCCTGTGTTTACTTTTATTTAATTTCCATTTAGATAATTTGTTTTTATTGTTGTGTATTTTTTTTTATTGTTGTTTGATACATTTTATTAATCGGACGGATTAATAAAGTGTATCAAAAAGTCTGAACCCACCCCATCACACTGAGCTACGGGATACAGCATAATTTTGTTGTATGTTTGCATATTTCATTTCATCGAACGCGCTCATTGTTTGACAGTTGTCATTTACCTCATTAAATTAATTTCGATTAAGTCGCGCTTTCGTTTGTTTTTCTTTTATTAAAGTAATAAATTTATTAAAGTAATAAAATAATTAGATTCGCGTTTCATATTGCTTATTAATTAAAGTTTAGTATAATTAAATTTATTAAAAGATCGGTGAAATAAAATTGCAACAATTGGCGCCCAACGTGGGGCCCATTTGAGAAATTGTTGAGAAGAAAAAAAAAAATACATAATTATCTACCTACCTAACCTAACCTGTGCAGTGTGCATATTTTTGGAGTTCTCTAATTGAGATTGAAAGTGTTTGTTTTGGTGTCATTTTCTTTTCTTTTAATTATTCTTCTTATTGTTTAAATTGGAAACTAAAAGTGTTTTATTCCCTAGGTACAATTTGATTCATTTTTAATTGAGTGATCGCAGCAGGGCGAAGTTGCAGTGTTAAAAACAACAACAACATCAACCCCATTTTGTTTGGATTTGTTCGAGTTTTTTTTGTTTGGTGGACAAGTGAAGTGAGGAAGTACATTGTAAGGTTTTTATTTTTTTCATATATTGTTTCAAATCGTATTCATTTCATAATTAGTTAGTATATACCTACATAAATAACATTTCATTTATTTTGTTGTTGTTCAATGGTAAACGAATTCATTTCATTGCACCAACGAACCAACATACATACATACATACATATATACATTACATATTATTTTTTTTTTCTATTAAATTCTTAGTCGTAAACAACTAGAATAGTGTTATTAGACCGTGGGGATTTTTTGTGGGAAATTTTTTTGTGAAATTTTTTTTTACTTGATTTTTTTTTAGTGAATATTTTTTTTAGCTTTTTGGGGAAATTTAGTACTTGGCTATAATTAATTTTGGATAGTTTTATGAAAACTTTTTTTGGATGAAAAAAAAACAATTTCAAAGCACAGTCGGTGTTATTGAGAAATAATTTTTGGAAAAATTTTAAATTTAATAGTTTCAGCTTGGAAACTTATAGTTGGGTGGAAAATATTTTGTTTTAAAAATTTTGGATTTATTTTAGGGTTGCCAACGTGCAATAATTTAGTTTAGTAATTTTTGAAAAAATTTAAATTGAAAAGTTTCAGCTTGGAAACTTATAGTTGCGTGAAAAACATTTTTTGAAAATTTTTGGATTTATTTTAGGGTTGCCAACGTGCAATTATTTAGTAATTTAATTTTTTTTTGCATATTAAAAAAAAAAAAAAAAAAAAAGTACTTATTTTTCTTTTTAAATATTTTTATACTGTAGGATAGTTAATCATTGTAGATAAAATTTGGTGGTAAAGGGTGGCCAACGTGCAAATTTAATTTTTTTTATTCTTTTTAAATAAAAATAAAAATAATTTTAAAACTTTTTTTAACATCTACAAGAATTTAATTAGTTTCATTGAAGATAAATATTTCGAATTTTTTTTAGAGTTGCCAAGGTGCAAGTTAATATATATTTTTATTGTTTTATTTTTTTTAATAATTTGATTTCAAAATAAATTTATTTCTCCACTACAGGAGTTGATAAATTGTATTTGAGATAAAATTTGTCTGTTTCGTGCAGAGTTGCCAAAGTGCAAATATTTTTTTTATTCATTTTAATATTTTCTTTTATATTTTTTTATTTTTTTTTTTTTTTTATTTTATAATTTAAACAATTCAAATTAAAGTTCTATTTTATTTAATTCGCTTCGGTACTTAAAGTTTTAAGATAAAGTTAAATTTTTGTTCAATTTATTTATTTTCATTTTTTTTTTTCGTTTAAAGTAAATTTATTTTGTTGGTTAAAAATGGATGTTAGTCAGATAAATCGATTATCGCAGGAAGAAATTTCCTACGAAATTGAATGTCGAGGGTTAACTTTAGGGAACGTTGAGGAGATGCGCAAATCGTTAAGAGCTGCCATCAAATTGGAACGTAGGAATTCGTATGTGCCTCCCGCTTACCCGTTCACATTTGAACAGGATCAAATGGCGGTCGAGAAGAAATTATTAGAAATAGGAAAATTGTTATTAAATCCACCAAAGTCAGAAACTTCGGCGGAATATTTGAAAATTATTACCAAAGTTGAGTGGGGATTACGTAGAATGGATCGATCAGTACCAGAAAATGAAGAACAGGATACAATCAAACAAGAATTGAAGAATAAGTTGGTCATTGCTATGGCAGCTTTAGAAGATGATGGGGATGATAGGGAAAATATTGATAGGGAAAATTTTGATAGGGAAAATAAGGATAATAAGGGAACAAGGGAACAGAATCAAGCAACGAAAGAGGTTGAAAACCAGCGTTCAGCTGAATCCTCGGAAACCGGTTCGATTAGTACTTCTGGCAGTACATCGACAACAGTAGGAGTGCCAGATGTTAGGATAGATAATAATCGCGATAGGGACAGCGGGGTCAATCCAGTTATAGAACGGGTTGTACTCCAATCTGAAAAATTTTTAAATATAGCGAAGTGGGACGTGAAGTTCACTGGAGAGCGTTGTGGTGCTTCCGTGAACGCGTTCCTTGAGAGGGTCGATGAAATTCGAAAAGCTAGGGGAGTTTCAGAAACTCAACTTTTTAGGGCAGCAGTAGAACTTTTTGTAGGGAAAGCTTTAATCTGGTTTAGGGCAATTCGGATCTCGATTAATTCGTGGCAGGAACTCGTGAAAGAGTTGAAACTCGAGTTCTTGCCACCGAATTATGACGATCAACTTTTAGAAGAAATTAGGCGTCGTACACAAGGCAACGATGAATCCATCGGGGTCTATGTTGCTACAATGCAAAATTTGTTTGGTAGGTTAACTGAACCCATTTCGGAAAGTAGGAAGTTGTTGATGATTCAACGGAATTTGACACCCTTTTATCAAACACAGCTTGGTTTGGCTAAACCAACTTGTGTATCTGATTTAGTAGCATTAGGTAGGAATTTAGAGGCTGTTAGGGCAAATGTGGAAGCTTATGTTCCACCACCCAATGTTCGGAGTAGTAAGAATTTGCTTGAGCCAGATCTGGCATATATTGGATTAGGTGTTGAAAATCCCAGAGTTTCGGTTGTTGCTGAGAACAACGGAAATGTTCGTCAGGCCCCATCTTCAAACCAATCAAGGTCGTCGTCGATTAGGTGTTTTAATTGCAATGGATCAGGCCATTTTGCAAATAGGTGTTCCGCTCCTAGGCGTTGTTTCGGTTGTGGGGAATTGGGGGCGAATAGACAAAATTGTAGACGCTGTTCGGGAAATGGGCAACGGGCTCTTGCGCCAGCAGGGCGGGAAGCTCGGAGACGTTGAGGGTTTTACCTGCTGGAAACCAGCTGGGGGAGAAAGTTTATTTAAGTTTTACTCTGGAGGCAAACGGTAGGGACAATAGACCACACTTAGGAATTAGTATTTATGGTTCTAAATTTTTAGGTTTATTAGATTCAGGAGCTTCTAGGACCATAATAGGTAGGGATGCTTGGAAAATAATAGAAAATTTAGGGCTTTCATTGAAAAAAGACACTGTTCACTCTGTGAGTTTGGCAGATGGGACAGGTGTCGAAGTTTTAGGAACTCTCTCTCTTCCAATTATAGTAGAGGATAGGGCAATTCTGATTGACTGTTTGGTCATTCCATCTATACCACATACGGTGATTTTGGGCGCAGATTTTTGGGCGCTATCGGGTATTGTTCCGGATTTAAGATCACGCGTATGGAACTTTTCGGAACCGGAAAGCTCGGTTTCGATTTGTTCCATTACAGATAGATCAGATTTGGGTGATAGGGAATTAAAAACTTTAGAAACGTGGATCGAGGATTCTTTTAAGAAAATGCCTGAGGGTTTAGGGTGCACAACTTTGGTTGAACACAAAATTAGGACGTCGGCGGAGCCGATAAAACAAAGATATTATCCGGTTTCTCCGGCGATGCAGGGACATATTGATAGGGAACTTAACGAAATGTTAGAGTTGGGGGTTATCGAAAAATCGACCAGTGCGTGGTCATCTCCAATACTTTTAGTTAAGAAGAAGGATGGTTCCTATAGGTTCTGTGTGGACTATAGGAAGTTAAATAAAAATACTGATAGGGATGCTTATCCACTTCCATACATAAATTCAATTTTAGATAGGCTTCGGGGTGCTAGGTTTTTGTCTTCGCTAGATATAAAGTCAGCATATTGGCAGATTCCTATGGAGCATGGGCGTAGCTAGAGATTTTGTCTAGGGTGGGCCAGATGATATCTTCCACCTGAAGCCATGCATTTTTTTTTTACTTTGCTCCCTACAATGGCAAATTATTCGCCAAGTTCTGTTGTTGTAAATAACTTAAATTTTGTCAAAAATAATGGTTGTGTAACTCAATTTTTTTAAAAAAGGTGTTTTTTGATTAATGGTATCGTATTTTGTTAATATCATTCAATATAAAGAGGAATCAACTCCAATTACGCAATATATCTTTGATAGTTACTGTTTTTTGTTTTTATATTGTGTGGTGTTAGGTATATGGAATTCCTTTTTTTAAAAGCTTGTTATCTCGAAATGCAATTGGATGGAGTTACAGCACTTTTATTTTGATGGACACACATGTTGAATTCATTCAAAATATATGACAGCGATTGGCTTTAAAAACTGACCTTACCAAGCTGTCAATTTTATTTTATTTGCTTTTTATTTTTTACTTAAGGTGCTCTTAAAACCTTAGCCGAAATGTAGGAAATTAAATTTTGGGCATTGGGTTAAGTTAAGAAATTTGAATGTCTGGTTAGTAAAAAAATTATCTTTGGCTTAATTTACCTGTGTGAATTTGAATAAATTTTTAACGTAGATATATTTTTTTTTTCTGCAAAACAAAAGAATTAATGATGTCAAATTAATTTATAAATATTAACATAAGCTTCCAACACACATTTTCCTGTGAATTTTATTTTTGTGTTGCCATTGGGCACGTTCAGGAAATGTTCAAGTTCAGGAAATATTAGGGACTAAATATTTAGGCAACGTCATTTTCTGAACGGAAATTTGAGTAAATTGACTAAATTAGTTTGGATATCATGTTATTGTCAAATTTCGAAATTTAATTAAGGCCACATGGAGCAAACACCGAATTTAACTTTACTTTAATAAATAAATAATATTAATTATAACCGATACTACACTTTTAACGCGTTTTTCACACGAATAAATTCAATTTTGCTAACGAAATTCTGTAATTTAAAACAATCAGCTGTCATGTTGACAAAAAAAACTTTCCTAGATTTTTAGGTAA
Source organism: Episyrphus balteatus (assembly GCF_945859705.1). Taxonomy (NCBI): domain Eukaryota; kingdom Metazoa; phylum Arthropoda; class Insecta; order Diptera; family Syrphidae; genus Episyrphus; species Episyrphus balteatus. The sequence goes on along the minus strand of NC_079136.1, from coordinate 86,059,294 downwards.
AATTTTCTTGCCTAATTTTCCAGTCAGCTTTCCAACAAAATTACCTAAATTGGAAGAATTTTTTTTGACAGCTGACCAATCAGAGGCCGAGAAATTACCTAAATATTTAGTCCCTAACGTTTCTGAACCTGCCCAATATTAGGGACTAGATATTTAGGCAACGTCATTTTCTGAACGGAAATTTGAGCAAATTGACTAAATTAGTTTGGATTAGATGCTATTGTCAAATTTCGAAATTTATTTAAGAATTTTACCGGTCGCATGGGTAAGACACCAAATTTCACTTAACTGTAATGAATAAATAAAATTAATTATAACCGATAATGCACTTTTTAGTTGTTTTTCGCACAAATAAATTTAATTTTGCTAAATTAATTCTTTAATTAAAAACAATCTGCTGTCATGTTGACAAAAAAAAACTTTCCTAAATGTTTAGGGAAAATTTTCTTTCCTAACTTTCCAGTCAGCTTTCCAACAAAATTACCTAAATTGGAATGATTTTTTTTGACAGCTGACCAATCAGAGACCGAGAAATTACCTAAATATTTAGTCCCTAACGTTTCTGAACCTGCCCATTCACTAACAATTTTTTTCATCATCAATAAAATAAAATATGTATATTGAAAAATATTAATTTTCCCTAATACACACTCATAATGTTTATTTTGACAACTGAAATTATCTTTTCACCTCAAAAGTGTCAAAAATGTATTCTCGTCTAAATATTTTACCCGATTCACACACGGCCTAAATATCAAAATAAAGTCTTGTGCCAAAATTTTAAGTTGAAAAAGGTAATTATTGAATCCGGCCTTTGAGGGCCAGTTGTACAAATATTAAATCCATGGTTCAGCAACTTTTATCTTCTGAATTCGGTGGTAAATTTGACTTTTAGCACTGGTTCTAGGTCCATATAGGTTGAAATAGCTAGATCCATTCTTTAAATAAAGTTGATCCACTGCTCATCCGCCGAAATCGACGAGTTAAATTCCTGATCCGAAGCTGAACCACGTTTGTACAACTGGCCCTGAGTCTGCTCATATAAACGAGGTATGTACTTATACTATAGCAAACAACCTTATAATTCTCAGCAAGCGATATTATGAAAAAAAAAAAACTGTCAGTGGGAGCTAATACCAGACTAAAGCCAGAACTATAATTGTCGGATGAACATAAAACGGACGGCAACAGTGCTCGCAACCGCACTCGACGGATGAAAACTTATCAAAAAGACAAAGAAAACAACAACAAAAATGTGAATTTGACATAAGCTTCCGACTGCTTCCTCCAATTATAGTTCTGGCTTAAAAGTTCCATAGTACTGTCAATTTTTCTAGAGTGGGCCATGGATTTTCTAGGGTGGGCCTGGCCCACCCAGGACCCCCCCTTCCTACGCGCATGCTATGGAGGAGAAATCTAAGCCTTTTACTGCCTTTACGGTTCCTGGGAGGGGTTTATTTCAATTTAAGAGAATGCCTTTTGGTCTTCACAATTCGCCAGCGACTTGGCAGAGATTTATCGACACAGTTTTGGGTGCCGATCTTGAGCCGTACGTTTTCGTCTATTTAGACGATATCATTATCATTTCCGAAAGTTTCGAAAAACATCTAGAAATTTTAGAAGAGGTGATGAAAAGGTTAATTGAAGCGGGATTAAAAGTTAGTAGGGAGAAGTGCAACTTTTGCATGCCATCATTAAAATTTTTAGGGTATATAGTGGATCGAAATGGTTTACATGTAGATCCAGAGAAAGTGGAAAGTATGGTTAGGATTCCAGCACCGAGAAATGTTAAAGAAGTTAGAAGTTTTATAGGAACAGTTTCGTGGTACCGACGATTTGTACCAAATTTTGCGGAACTGCTTAGACCGTTATCGGATCTAACTAAAAAGAATAGGAAATTTACTTGGACACAAGAATGTGAGGATAGTTTTAGGAAGGCAAAAGAGTGTTTGGTGACGGCACCAATACTTACTTGCCCAGATTTTACACGACCTTTCGTCGTACAAACAGACGCGTCAGATTATGGTATCGGTGCAGTTCTTTCACAGAATTTTGAGGAAGGGGAAAAGGTTGTCTGTTACCTTAGTAGGTCTTTAAATAGGAACGAGAGAAATTATAGCACAACAGAGAAAGAATGCTTGGCTGTACTTTGGGCTATTGAGAAGTTGCGACCGTATCTCGAAGGTGTTCGATTTACAGTCGTAACGGATCACTATTCCTTGGTATGGTTAAGTAATCTTAAAGATCCACAGGGGAGGTTAGCCCGTTGGGCAATTAGACTTCAACAGTTCGACTTCGAAATCATTCATCGCAAGGGCAAAGAGCATGTAGTACCGGATATGCTTTCTCGAGGAGTGCCGCAGTTGGGTGGTATCTCAGAAGGGGATGTAGATCCTTGGGTGAACAAAATGATTGCTGCGGTCAATTCAAATCCGCTTAGGTATCCAGCTTGGAGGGTTGAACAGGGACAGTTGTTCAAATTAGTAAAGGCTAATCATGTAGTTGTACATGAAAACAATCAAGAATGGAAGAGAGTGATAGGTAGGAACCAAAGGTTAGGGATTTTACAAGAATTTCATGATGGTCCATTAGCAGGACACATGGGTGTTAGGAAATCTTTTGCCAGGGTTGCGGCGAAGTTTTACTGGCCAAAAATGAGGGCTGATATTACCAAGTATGTTAGAAGTTGTAAAGTTTGCCAACAGGTAAAGCCGGTGAATGAAAAACCAGCTGGGTTGATGAGTGAGAGGGTTGGGATAAAGTCACCGTGGGAAATGATTTGTATTGATTTGGTAGGTCCACTTCCAAAGTCGAGTAGGGGTTTCACTTACATTCTGACGGTAGTGGATTACTTCACAAAGTTTCCACTATTGTTCGCGTTGAGGTCGGCGACTGCTAAGGCAATTTGTAGGGAGTTAGAAGATAATGTGTTCCTGTTATTTGGCATACCCAAGGTGATCGTGAGTGACAACGGTCCCCAGTTCCGATCCAAGGAACTGGCAGCGCTTTGCCAGGCGTACGCGTCACAAATCAACTTTACTGCTCATTATCATCCGCAGGCGAATCCTGCGGAACGGATAAATCAAATTTTGAAGACGACGCTGAGGGCGTACGTCGCAGAAAACCACAGAGTGTGGGATCTACAACTTGCTAAAGTGGCGTGTGCTATTCGCACGTCACAACATGAGGTTTTGGGTGTTTCACCCTATTATGCGAATTTTGGGAGGGATATGGTAACCTCGGGGAGAGAAGTGCCATTTGTTGGAGACAGTTCTGGGAACGCTCAGGATCCGGAGGGGATCAGAGAACGTTTCCGAGAACTCAGAATTGATATTGGGAAAAAATTACAGGCAGCCTCGAAAAGAGCTGCAGAAGCCTATAATCTTCGACGGCGTGATGTTCAATATCACCCCGGCGAAATTGTTTGGCGACGAAACTTTACTTTGTCGGATGCCGCGAATTATTATGCAGCCAAATTAGCACCGAAGTTTGTCGGTCCGTTTGAAATTAAGAAGCGTGTGTCACCTTGGACATATGTCTTACAAGATAGTAATGGTAAAGAGCGCGGAACTTGGCACGTTAAGGATTTAAAACCGTTTACAGATGCATCCGTTAATAATTAATTTTTCAATAGTAACGTAGTTTTTGTAGTTTATTTTTTTTAGTTTTTTTTTTATTATCATTTTCATATATTTTATTTATTTTTATAATTCACATTACCTTTTGATTTTAAGCTTATTTATTTTTGATTTTATATTTTTAATTTTTGAATTTATATTTTTAAATTTTTGATTTTATAGTTTTAAACTTTTGATTTTTGATTTTTTTTTCTGATGGAAAATCCTTTTTCATCCTGGGTACATCTTTGAAAATGTGTTACAGTTCTTCGAAATGTAATCACATTTTCGAGGAGGTGAGGGTGGGATTTGTTGCGGTAAATTTTACCACAACAAGTTTTACCTCCCCATTCCATTCCCTTTTAATCATTTTCTTGAATCCCATTCTTTTGCTGCTCCAAAATGCTCGAAGAGATTATTAGAGACCTGGTCCATCAGCCAGAAGCTTGTTCTTTGAGTATCTTGGAAAAGCAAACAAAACAGGTTTACATTACAACATATAGTGTGACGTGTGATTGATGGTTCACACAGACTATAAAGTCAGTATTGGACGGGCGGTCCATACTTTTTGAGAATTATATTATATCTATTTGGACGGGCGGTCCATAAAATTACTGGAAGAAAGATACATGTGATATGTTTGTGAGAGATGACTCACCCAGGATATAAAGGCATGAAGTATTTACCCATGCCCAACGTAAATGTGAATTATAATTCACCAACATAAATTTAGCATGGCCGAGTGCCCAACATAAGTGCCTTGTACAAAAAGTAAAACCACTTTGCGATGTGTTTCCCTTCCCCTATTTGTCTGCGCGAAGGTCTACGGTTTTAGTTTAATTAACTTTCGCGTTTGAATCCTTTCTCGCGGTTTAATTTGAAAATGTAAATGGTCGTGACTCCGTCTAGAAGAAATATTTTCCTCCAATTTATTAGTTCTGGGCCGGTTTGGGCTGGGGACTTTGCGTGATTTGTAAATAGTTTTTCGTTTAATTCTTTTTAAATGGAATTGGCGGAAGCGGGCTGAATGCGTCCACTGAGCCACTGTTGGTGAGAATATCACCAACGCATGAGATCGCATGCGATGGTTATTCGACATCGGAGCAGGCCGCTAGCCAATAGGCAGGGTACTGTTGTTAGACCGAGACAGAAAACCTCCATGCACAAAGATCGGAAGAGGATGACCATATGGTCGTGGCGGCATGTTCGTTTTGGCCCGCCATTATTACTTCACTTCTTGGAAGACCTTTAAGTGATTGAGTTGTGAAAAGTTTAAGCCAAAAACTATTGTCGATTTTTTTTGCGATTTAATTTGGAGAGAGATAATTTTTTGAGATTGTGAAAATATAAGTCCAGTTGGGGACGAATATTTTCAAGTAAATTTTGGAGGAAAATTTTTATTCGGAGGAGGTCCGAAGATACCATTCGAGGGAGGAAAAATTGTTTGGGACATAGACTTATACCAGGACAAAGGATTCAAGTTTTTTTGAAGCTAAGTATTTGGTTTTATTTGTGAAAATATTAGTTGGTTAAATTTCGTCTTTTGAGTGGCCCTAAAGTGGGAATAATTTGTTGACCGATTAGGCCTTCGTAACGTTTTGTTCTATCCCGATATTTTGCGGGACTCGCGACCGTTGTAACTTACCGTTGTTTTTCGGGATCTTTCCCAAAGTGGTTTTCCTTTGTGTCTTTTTGGCACAAAGAAATTGTTAATTTTTGTTTTTGCTTTTGGTTTTCTTTTGCTTTTTTACATATTTACATTTTGAATTTCATTCGTCGTTTCAAATAAATTATTATTGTACTATTTCTTGTTTTCGAAAAGATACTGGGTTTTAGTCCAGGACTACCAAGGTTTCCCAGTCTTTAAAAATAAAATTTCTTAAATTCCAATTAGGAAATAAATTCATTTCTTTTATTTTCAATTTTTGAAGATTAATTTTCAGCTTAGGTCTGGTTTTGGTAAACTTCCACTTAAAAAGTTTCCTGGCGCCCACCCTAGTAAGTAGAAGTAACACCCTGTGTTTACTTTTATTTAATTTCCATTTAGATAATTTGTTTTTATTGTTGTGTATTTTTTTTTATTGTTGTTTGATACATTTTATTAATCGGACGGATTAATAAAGTGTATCAAAAAGTCTGAACCCACCCCATCACACTGAGCTACGGGATACAGCATAATTTTGTTGTATGTTTGCATATTTCATTTCATCGAACGCGCTCATTGTTTGACAGTTGTCATTTACCTCATTAAATTAATTTCGATTAAGTCGCGCTTTCGTTTGTTTTTCTTTTATTAAAGTAATAAATTTATTAAAGTAATAAAATAATTAGATTCGCGTTTCATATTGCTTATTAATTAAAGTTTAGTATAATTAAATTTATTAAAAGATCGGTGAAATAAAATTGCAACACAATTTGTAGTTTTTAAGATATCGTTTTAGAAGTTAAAAGTTGTTCCACGTGGAACATTTAAATCGCTTAAACTCACACCAAAAAATCCGCTAAGAACAAAAAAAATCATGTGTGCAACTCACACGTGGAAGAAGTGAAACCTTAAAAAATCATTTTTCTTGCAAAAAAAAAAATAGAAAAAACCTACCTATTTTTATTCTATCACCTTCAAATCCATGTTTTTTATATGACAACCTAGATAAATTTTATATCATCTGAAAGCTTATTGTCTTAGCTCAAAATATATATAACGATTAAGTCTATGAGACATCTACAAAAAGAGCTAGAATTTTTTAAACTCGATGAAATTTCATCCCAAAAGCAAAAAAAAAACATTTCTTTTTATGTTCTCATGCTATTAAATCAATTTTTTTGTTTGACATCCTATAAAAAATTTTATACCATGTGAAAGCTTATTGTTTCACCTTGTATAATGATGCATAAATCTTATTTCAAAGATGTCTACAAGAGAAGTTAGAATTTTTTAAAGTCAACCATGTCGAATTTCCAGACTGAGATTACGGTACTTCCTACACTGGTAGCTGGTCATCGCCAACAGATCTCCACAGGTGTTTTGAGGTATTTTTAAATTTTTTTTCAATTTAAGATTGTGTAACTTGTAGAGCACGTAACGTTATGTTTGATATATCAAATAAAAGGTTATGTTATCAGCATGCGTATTAAAGTTAAACCAAATTTGTATGTGCACTAGATCAAAAGATATAACGTGTGTTGGAAAAGAACATCTTTTTACCGTTATCTCCAAATTTTGAATATGAAATTAATTGAAATTTTGTACAATTATAATTTATTTAATTACCTATCTACAGTACAAATTTCATTCATCTATCTATTTAAACAAAAAAGTTATAACAAGTTGAAGTCGTGTCGCGTTTTTGTTTCATGTTGTTTCAAATCACTACGATACTAAAGAAGTTTTCACTTCAAAAAAAAAAAAAAAGATCTACAGATTTTAACTAAAAACGCGTTTTAAGTAAACTATTACTCGACATTTAACCACTTTTTGAGAGTTTTAAAAATAAAAAAAAAGAACAGGTTGATTTATCTGATTTCCTAAGACCTCTTAAAATCATATCAGCTTTAGTTTCCTATTTTCGTAACCTTTGTTGGATAAAATAATAAATTCTTTTTCTCATCGACTTTTTCTTAGCTCTAGTAAAATTGAATTATGATTTTTTTTATTTAATAAGAAATTCAAAATTTTCTTTCTAGTTTTTGTTATTTTATAATAAATTCTATAAATTACTAATCTCATTATTTTGTCAAAAAACAAGCTGATGTAACATTATTTAATATTTTTGCTGTTCTTCATAATTTCATATTAATAACTATGAACATCACGTTTTCAAAAAAGCCCAGATGTCAACAAAATAATCGCAAAACTTTATCACGTTTTATTTATATTGTTTTTAATATAAAACTATACGTGGCAATGAATATTTATCCTTGTTAAAAAAAAAAAATTTTTGAAACAACTCACATAATCGTTCTTTTATTAATATGATGACTTGGTGTGGCAGAACAAAAAGTAACATGAAATAAAAATCCTTACTCAACAATACCCATTGTACCATGTGTGTGTATCTGGCTCTGTTTCGGGCAGCCACATGGTCATCTTCTAAATATTTAATAAATCCAAACTCAAGATGTAGGTATAATATTTGAAGCTTAACACTCATATTTCTAAACACTATTTATGTATAATGTATCTTCTTCTATATATACTTCATCTGTGCATAATCTGCACCATCCTCAAAATCAAGAGTAACACTTGTCTCACTTGCATCTGGATAATGGTAAAAAAGTTTAACGTGATTTATAGCTTCTTCCTGACCCACACTGATTTAGATGATATACATGTGTGAATGTATGTTTTTATAAAAACATTCCTTGTACCCACAGAATGTCTGATGGAAATTCCACCATCTCTCGACACAAAGCAGAAGAGGGTCATCTTTAAAAAAAAAAATCAAGGAAAAAAAGAAAATCTCTACGAGGAGTGAAATGGACAGTGGAGGGTCAGCTTTGTATCATACTATCACTATCATCCACATAATAACAGCTTTGGTTTTCCTTCATGGTCAGATGTTACTAGAAACAGAAGTACTTATGGTCATTTTTGATAAGGGAATCGAATATCTTGAGGGAGGTGTGTATTTTGATATGATGTCCCCTAACAACGTAATGATGTGAATTTGACTGGGAAACCATAACGTAAAAATATTTGATTTTCAATTTAGATTTTAAACTAGATTTTTTTCCATATAAATATGAACGAATTTTGTTGGTTTGTGAGAATGAAGATTTCGATAACTAAATATTGAGAGTTCATCTCAGATTTTTCTTAAGAGAAAGTAAAGAAAGATGACTATGATGATCGTAATTTGCTAAGCTAAGTTTATACATTGTCCATTTATCGTTGGAAAATCAAAAGAGCCCGTGAATATTCGATGAAAAGGTGTTTTATTTAAGCGGATCATAAGACTGATAATTCAGCTACTTAAAATCAAACACCCTCATATAATTTTTTTTTAATGAAATCTGTTGATTTTTGGTTTTCATAAGAAATGTATACTTCATTTATACGAAATATTTTGATAGCTTTCATACCTAAATAGCTAAAAAAAACTGTCTCCTTTTCCAAATGAGATAAATTAAAGCCTGATATAATGATATATTCATTTTCTGACCTTATTTTCGACTCCTTTTCTTTTCTTCCATTGTCTTTCATAATTTCCAAGATTCCTGATTTATTTTCCATACTATTTTTGGGCGTTTTTTTTTTCAAATTTTGAGCAAAAACAAAAAATTCTGGCGTTTTTTGAAAAAAAAAAAGAAATCTGGTACCAATCATCTGACTTAATGTTTTGGAGCTTATTTTTCGATACACAGGGTAAATTGTTGTGAAAATTTACTACAGATAACTTGCCTGTAAGACACATTAAAATGATAACAAAACCGATGTTCACTGTGGCGTATGCGCAACATTTTTTTTCTGTACCTACATAAAAAAAGTTAAAAATACCTACATACCTCCGACGAAATCATCATTTTATTTGTGTGGTTTAGGAATCGTAAGACCGGGCTGAAATGATTTGTTTTCTTCATTTGTGTGCTTACTTGTCAGTTAAGTAAATTCCAGCCAAAAATGTCTTGGGATTGTTTTAAATGACCAAATTAATGTTTTTTTGAACAAGAATCTGAAGTTGTAGATAAGGTAAAATCATTATGGGAAAACTTGTGTAATATCTAATATACGAAGTGCTGCAAAAGAAACTTCTTTTATTATGTTTTCTTGCAAATACGACAAGAATTTAGACAGTAACTTCTAACTTATTCTTTTTACTGCTTTTGGGTTATTTTTTTTTCGAATTTTTTATTTTTAATAAGAAATATCTGTCTGAAAATTTTGATTTAAATAGGTTCAGCCTTTAACTAAATATGCACTGAACCAAATCCTTACGTAAATACAACGAAAAAATTCGTTGAGCCAACGAAAATTTAATTAATTTTCAGCCGATGAAAAGTTTAATTGGCTCAACGAAATGGCTTTCATACGTTAATGAAGAACTTCATCAATTAACGAAAACTTTCGTATTTTAATGAAATTTTTCATAAAAATTTTTGATCGAGAATTAATGAATTTTTACATCACTTTACGAATTTTTTTCATCAATTAACGTAAAATTTAATTAAAACTTTCGTAAGCTAACGAAGTTTTTCGTAAATTTTATGAATATTTTAATTAAATTACGAAAAAATATTCGTTAGCTAACGAAACTTTTCGTTGTATTAATTATTTTTTTACTAGATTATTTTTACATTCTTTTCGTAGAATTACGAATTTTTTCGTTAACCTACGATTTTTTTCATTAATTTTTCTTTTTATAAACATTTTATTGGACCTGTTAAATCATTGATTTAATAGTCCAAACCAAAAATTGGCGTTTCGACAAGGTTGAGCTCACTTAAGTCAACTGATGAGTCCGACTTATCGTGAGACACCTTGTCAATACGCAAATATTTTTTATATTCAGCTCAACTAACATAGATTTTTAAACAAAAACCTAATGTGAACTATATAAAACAAGATTCAATTTTTAATCATTAAAATAGAAATGCACCCAAGTCTACGTTTTTTTTTGTAAGGCAACGATTTTTTTCGTTAACTGATGTATTTTTTCATAAGCCAATGTAATATTTCATTAGTATATGAAGAATTTTCATAAGCTTATGAAGATTTTCGTTAGTTAATGTTGAATTTCATAAGTTAATGAATTTTTTCGTTACTTGATTAAAACTTTGATAAAGTAAGGAAAACATTCTTATTTTTATTCTTTAAAATGAGTATGAAATTTTTCGTTAAGTGATGAATCTTTTCATTAAGTTGGATTTTTTGGCCCAGGATAGGGAGAAAAAGTGTATGAAACGTTTTCATTAATTGATGAAGGTTTTCATATTACGAAAAATTACATATTTTCGTTGAGCCAACGAAAGTTTCGTTGGGCCAACGAAAATGTAGTGTATGAAACGATTTTCGTAATTTTACGAAATTTATTATTTTCAGTGTGCGCTTATATCTGAAATATAATGTCAATTTTTTGTAAAATACACCAATGCTATGTTTCCGTAAAAAGTTTTACCTAAAGAAGGGAGGTTTCCGTTCTAAAAGAGGTATTAAAAAACAAAATGGTATTGGAAATTTATTAAAAATGAGTTCTAAGTTTCAAGCAAATCCATCCATCCGTTTTGTCTCTACCTCAATGTACAGATGGACACACAGACCGATGGACGGCATGACAAAATAAAATGCACGACTGGGGTCGCACGTACTTGCTCTTGCAGTTCAAAGCACTTTTATGTTAGTCTACTTGTAGATTTTAAAAGCTGGATCTAAATTTAAAAAAAATTGATATTGGGGAAGAGCCGACATTTAGGGCAAAATTTTGTTAAATGAAAAAAATTTTTTTTTGTTATTTGACTTTTTTGAGAAAAAATAAAAATGCAGTTTTATTGCCACTGCTTTAAATATTACGTATACAAAGTTTAATCAAAATCGTTAGAGCAGTTTTCGAGAAATTCGCAATATCGTATTTTTTTGTATGGGAGGTATACGTTCTAAACGAGAAAACAAAAAAAAATCAACTTTCAGAAGTACATAAAAATCATCTGTACCAAATTTGAAGAAAATCCATCCACCCGTTTAGGCTGTGGAAATGTGTACAGATGGACGCACAGACGCACAGACGCACGGACGGAATTGCGGGACCCACTTTTTCGGAATTCTCCATCATCGTAATGTTGGTTTTGATTAAAACCTCAATTTTTTTTTCGACACGAAACCAATACTTGCCCTATAGAGCAAGTTAAAATACTTTTTTGAACTAATTTCTTTTGTACAACTTTGATGAATCGGATAAGCAGTAAAATCACTGATTTTTCTTTCCCTAATGATTTGTCAGTATTTTTTTGCCAAAGGTCTATTCTCTAGTCAATTAGAATGATTTTCTATGATTTATGTTCATTATTTTTTATCACATCACTTAATAAAGTTTTTTATCTATCACACACCTACCTAATACGAAAAATGTTTTTTTTTTATCAATTTTTTTTTACTAACACAAATTAAAAAATTTATGGACATGACCCAAAAATTTGGGCCCAGGACGTACACTGACGAGAATAGTATCAAATAAAAGCTTATATTGAGCTATATTATTGAGCCAAATATTTTCAAAATTGGTTTTGGGGATTTCAAGATATTTAAGTCTTATGTTGGGGACGAAAAAATCAGAAAAATCAGATTTTTTCGAAACAAATCTTCATAGCATCCGAAGTATAGAACCTAGAGAAATAATTTTGATACCAAATGAAATAATACCTTTCGACTGATACTAATATCTTTTTCCTATGTTCAGTATTTTTGTATATGTTTATGGTTCTTAGACTTTTTTTGAAGAAAATTCCTTAAGACTGATTTCTACGATTGATATCTCGAAAAAATAAGTTATGACATATACTTTGCTTTCCTTTTTTGTAAAAAAAAAGAATTGTTAACCGTGGGCATTTAAGTTCAAAAAATTTAAAGAAGAAAATTTGGGTCGACCAGAGCGAATGGACAAAAAAGCTCCAACAAAAATTTCTTTCAAATTCCAACTGCCATGTTCAAGGCGGCAAAGAAGACCCAAATACGTAGTCAATCGGTTGAGGCATAACGCTTGTGATTGTTAACTAGGGAAACCGCCGAATCTCGGTCAGGAATCCTTTATGGATCCGGAGCACGTTAATAGAAAGCAGGTACGTAAGAATAAATTATTATGTATTATGTTTTTTTTTTTTTTCTTCTTCTTTAAAAGTAAAATCATAATCTTTTTGTTGCAGGGTGCAGAATTTATATTTTTTTCTTTAATATTCAGTTTAAATATGAAAATAAAGAAAACTTACAAAATCATAACAATTAACTTCCCCGGCTGCTTCTTAGCTGTTTCTTAGCTGTTTCTTGAAAATTAAAATTGTTTCAATAATTTCCTATCGATAAATGTAGCATTTATGCTAAAATTGGAGGGAAATATTTTAAGTTATCGGATTTTCGTGATTCGATATCCTGATCCCGCTATAACCAACTCCTTGACTAGTTAGATGATACAAAAATGCCAAAGAAAGGAAAATTGATTAAAAGGCTTTTATGTACAGGTTGGTGTAGGTACACAATCTGTGAAAACTCCTGAAGTTTCCGCCGTCTGCACAGCCCAAAACATGGGCCCAAAATTCATAAAAACCTATACACCTATTTTAAAAACAGTAAATTTTAGATAACTATTATGTTCTTCAAACTTGTAGCAGACCTGATATGACATAAAACTGTCCCTTACAAATTTTTAAAATGATTAGATATTACAGCAATTTTAATTAGTATATACATTATAATTGAAACAAAATTGCATACTTTTGAGGTGCATATGTTTGAAGTGCTGCTGTTATTACTAAAATTTGCTCAGTTCCAAATTTGTTATTTTTCGTGAACTCTGACATTTAACTGGTCTAGCGGATGGTGAAAACCTCAGGACTTTCCACAGATTGTAAATATCTCTAGTCTGTTAAAATTTATTTTCCTGAAAAAATCTATTGTAATGTTTTTTTCTATAAGCAAAATTTTCATATGGATGCAAACTTAGTCACACTAGTGAGTTCAGTATTCCGACGGTCAAATCTCCAACTAATAAAAATGTTCACTTGAGTGTTAGGAATTTTCAAACGTTTCACAAATATTTTTTTTTAACATAATTCCTTGGTCTGGAAATACCATTTAAATAAGTAAAAATTCACCTAAATTCGGATAATACTTAGTCATTTATGCAGAAACTATTTTCGTTGCATATAGATTTTAATTTATATACCTACCATCCATTAAAACAAGTATAGAAAATAAATACAAAACAACCATCATAACTCACGTAAAGGAACGAGTATATGGGTATGATATTTCTTTCTAATTTTCATTTAATTAAATATACCAACGGCTTCGGCATCAGATTTATAAATTAAATTATAGGTAAGGATTTTTTTTTCTCTAGAACTAGCTACGAATGGGCTAGGCACCTATAGACACGCAAACAAAACTTTTACAATACAATAATGCCTTAGTTGGAAGGTATGACTTTTCATGCCACCTCGGAGAATTAAATTTTTTCTTTCTAGCTATACATTACTTGCTATAAGCACGCGCCTAACCATATTTAAACACTTCTAATAAGGTTTAATAGACAACACAAAGTTAAAAAAAAAAGAAAGAAAGAAAAAAAAAAAATAAAGAAAATTTGCACAAAAAAAAAGAACTTCTCAAACATAAAATCCAATAAATTTGTTGAACATTTTTCAAATCCAATGGAACATAGTGTAGGTCAGAAAACTCCAGACAAGAAAAAAAAAAAAACAAAACAAAACTCACTCAATAATCTTCGAGTGGAAAATCTCATCAGAGGGAGATATACATTTTGTTGACAATCCACAAACCAAAGAGAGCTTGTTTGCCGGCCTGTCTAACCAGTTTTCCAGTCGGCAGAAGTATTTTGAATGTATTTGTGAGCCATGGAGTTAGCTCATACAAAGAATAAAGTATCCATCCATGCCACCTACTTGAAAGCCCCCCCAGCCAAACGGCTAGATCATTTTTTTGTATTTTTTTGTTACCACAACTTTTAAAGATAAATTTACTCAGTGGGCGGCCAATAGGAGTCGAGCACTTGGGCCATTTAACATATTCTGTCGCCGACTCGAAGGCGGAGAATCGGTTCAGGCGATTGCGCGTTATATGCTCCCCAACCAATTGTGCGTCGTCAGTATATATACAATATACCGGCAAGACTGTTTAGGTGCTGCGGGTATTTTTCTTGACTCTTTTAGGTGCAGCTTTAACGAAGAAAGTAGATATTTCACCAAGACCTACCTATCTGTTAGGTATATGGAAACAAAAAAAAAAAAATTAAACTTAGAAGCGCACACAGACAGGACAGGAGAAAGGTTTCCCCCCCATATTGTGTAGGCTAATTCGATTGTCGTTATTGTTGTCGGAGGTTCATATGGGGTTGATTTGGGTGGTCGGGTATTCGTATATATAGAAAAGCGCGCTCGGCAGGCAAAGTCAAATATTTAATTACGCTAAAATTTTACCATAAAACCCACATTGTTTGAATTTTTGAGCTGAAATAGATATGCGTTATAGCTCGTGTGCAGTTTCGATTGTTTATCTTTTTTTTTTATTCTGTTTTTTTTTTTTTTTTTTTTGCTCCCATAGAAATTGTTGTTGATGGTTTTTTTGCTTCTTTTTTTATCTTCCATTTTCTGCTCGTTTGTTTTAATTTTTAATTCGATTCAAAGTAATTGTTAAATTGCTTTATTTGGTAAATTGCATTATGGTGAACATTGTTAAATTAAAGTAACAAACTATGGGTATCGCTGCTAGTTTTGCGAGAGGATGAGGTCGTGAAAAAGGTGCAGCTTTTGGGTGCAGTATTTTTTTGCGCACTAAGCTATGTAGCCGCAATTATATCTATAGTTGTATGTTTTTATGATTTTATCTTAATGGATTTTGAGACGATTGACATATTTTGCATTAAGTGAAACTTTTAATTTATTTTCAATTTTCATATACAAATATAAAATAATTGGGCATAAATTTAATTTTTGTGATTTTTATTGTAAATATATACACGGCAGGAATAAATTATAAAACTTGCAACAATGTGACTAATAATTTGATTTGCAAACTAAACTAGCCGGTATTGATATTTAAAGACTAGATAAGTGTGTCTACCTTCCTCTTGTTGAATCTGTTTGTGTAGAAAAAAAAACTGTCTCACGCTGCCAGCCGATATAGGTGCCTATAGTTTTAAGTGTTAAAAAAGTTGTTAGGGAAAGTATTATAACGCGTTTTTCTTGTCCAACTCTATGTGCTTATGATTAAATCATACCTATATTATTCGATGTCTGGAGTTGTTTTTAATTATGAGTTTTTTGAGTAGCAATTATTATTATTTTAAAGTTCCCATACGGAATGTATATAGGCACCTATATGAGTTTTGATAACTGCTGCAAAAAGAAAACCTTGTTTAAAAGCTGGTTTTGTTAAATAAATTAATAATTTTAATATTATGTTCACTTGTTTGATAGGTAATTAAAAACAAAAATATTGACAAATTATTCAATAATGTTTATTCAATAATTTTTTTTTATATTTGAAGATTTCTGTAGCAGGTTTTTTCATTGATAAAATTAGCCAACGGCAAATTGTTTCCCGTCGGCGTCGGGGAAGCATATGAAGTCTTTTTTCTTAAATTAAGACTGAGTTAATCGTTAGATGGTTGCTCTTATGTACTTTTTTGGGAGGAAAATAGAAAAGTATATGCAAAGAAACACACAAAAAATTATTTCTTTTTAAATCGTCGGTGTGTGCTTTAAACAGATACTTATCTTTTGATTTATATGCGGTCTACGGATTATCAATTTGAAAATCAATATATAAAAATTTTTTAAAATAGTTTTTACTTCCATTTTTAAAGTGTGGATCAGCTTTTGATATCGGGTTAGATTTTTTCGAACATCTCAACTACCGTTTTGAGTTACTTTTTTGTTATTAAGTGATTTCTCTTTAAACCGAATTAAGAATGAAATATTGCGCATATTTGCTAAAATGTTAATCTTTTAAATAACAATTATGCAAGCAACATTGATAATTTGAAGAAAAATTTAATATTTTTAAGGGGAGAATAGCAAAAATTAAAAAAAAAAATAAAGTTCGCTTCTCAGCTCTTTTGTTTAATGGAACCCGCAAATATGTTTTGCTGAAGAATGCTTCCCAAGTAACAATTTTACTTGCATAAAGTCCATTTTCTTCGATTCGGCAAGCTATAGTTTGTATACGTTTAGTTTAAGGCTTACTTACGCAAATTATCCATTTTGGAAAAAAGGAGGTCTCCTTAACCCTTTCGAACCCAAGCTATGAAAATCAATATTAAAAAATGTTTTTTCGGTATTATCGGGTCAAAAACATCACAACTAAGAATTATGAATAGTAAAAGTTATTTTCCAAAATAATAAATAGCAAAACTAGTGTGTTATTCTCATGTTGCATGTAAGTAGCATGCACAGCTTTGGACCACCAAAAAAAGTCGGAGAACTGAGAAAATAACTTTTTATGAAACTATAATGTATGCTACTTCTTCTAAGCAAAAAAACAAAACACTTTCTGCATTAACATTTTTTATATCTTTTTTTTTCAAAATTATGACCATATATAAAAAATTTTTTTTTGCAAAAAAAAAAATGTGAATTTCAGTCTCTTTTTCGATAAAAAAAATTAAACGTATGATATTTGACTAACTTTTTGTAATAATCCAGTAACTAGGCATTATTATCTTTCAATTAAGCCATCGAAACCTTAAAAATTGTTTAATTTAATATTTTTTACGAATTTTTAAAAAAATGTTACATGAGAGTAACGCTGGGTCCGAAAGGGTTAAGGCTATCTGGAAGTGTTTAGAAGAAGCCTTGTAAATATAAGTTAAAGAAGACCTTTATAAGACCTGTTTGAACCGTTCTAAAGAAGCCTTCTATTTTCAAGTGACAAAAGGCTTTCATAAGACCTGTTTCAAAAGGTTCTTGTAAGTATGCAATGTTTTCATCTCTCAAGTATGCAATGTTTTTCACCAAGAAGTATGCAAAGCTTTTATCCTGCAGATATGCAATGTTTGTAACGCTTTAGAAAAAAAACATTGCATTTTTGTGTGAGGTTTCAATTAGCTCCCTTTTTTCCACTCATCTTTAATATTCGACTATGGTCTACTGGTAAGGTGCTGGCTAGGTATGCAGAGGTACGTGGGATCGATTCCTGGCCGGGCCATGTGATGAAAATAAAAAAAATGTGTTCTTTTTCAATTAAAATAATATTCTCATCATTTCAGAACAACAGAAAAAGCAGTAGAATTTTCAAAAAAAGGAAAAGAAACAAAATAGGAAAAAATTAGAATAAATAAAATAATATGTAGAAAATACAAAACAGAAATAATCAAAAGAAAATTAATAAAATTTTATTACCTAATTCTTTTTTTTTATGCATTTTCTACAACAACTTCTATAAGGCCTTATTATAACATTAGATAAACCCTCTGCAGAAAGACATCCGTAAGGCCATTTTAAGCTGTTTGTCACAAGCTATTAGCTTTTGGATTACCTGTGATGGAAAGTCCTATGCAATTTCGGTAAAATGCGCCAATATTGTTTTTTTTTTCCTTCATTCAGAAGCATATAGGGTAAGTCGGGGGAATATGCCACACTTAACAGTAAAACAATCATATTAAATAGTAAAGGCAAGTTTAGTTCAAGATTTGATTTTATTTATTAGATTGTCATTTTATTTAATAGAAAAACCAATATGCCACTTCTGACGGGTGGATATGCCGGCAGACATTTAGGAAAAGGCGTGAAACAGCTGTTCCTTGTGCATCGATCTCTGACATTTAGAGCATTAAATACAGTCACATCTTGCTCCGAATTTGTCGGAGAAGCACAGGTCACAAATTGGACAAAAGTTGTTTTCGCCACTTAAGGAATCATACAATGCTGGTAGTGCTTCCTCGGAAGTGTCATTTTCACTTTCGTTTTAATTTTTGTTCTGTTAATTCTGCTTTGTTTTTCTTGGTGTTCGACGTATGTCTATGTGGCATTTTACCCCAAAACGTCCAAAAATATGAAAACATCCCTGAATAAAAATTAACGCCAAATATCATGTCTAAACAGGAGCATACGTTAGGCTTACATATCGAATCTTACCTTTTTTGAAAAAAACTTTCATATATTTAATTGAAAAATCAAAAAAAAAAAAAAATAATAACGTTTTTAAGCAACCTATGTTTAATAAAAATACAATTGGATTTATATATTCTCGAATATTTTCAAAAATAAATAATCAAATGACTTGAGCGTCTGTTTGTCAGGTGAACTAAGCATTACTGAGCGAACTGCATTGTCAGAATTGCCAATATGAGCTTTTTAGTGTGTGGATTGGGGACAAAATCCCGAAAACCGAAATCCCGAAAACCCAAAATCTCGAAAACCCCAAATCCCGAAAACCCAATATCCCGAAAACCCAAAATCCCGAAAACCCAAAATCCCGAATGGGATCCCGAAATCCCGAAAAATTATGTAAAATGAAAAATTTGCGCAGATTTTTAATTTTATATAATTTTTCGGGATTTCGGTTTCGAAAACAATCCTAAGTGTGAACTTAAGGTGTTATTACGTAAAAAACAATATAAGTTTATGATTCCGTTAATATCTCTTTTTTACATGATTTCAAGTTCTTATTGTGATTTCAGCAATGTTTTGTAATGATTGAGTTATGTTGGAAAATCGTTGAACTAAAATCAAAAGAATTATTAGTTTTAATATTTAACTTATAATAGTTGTAGGTATGTTTAAATTGTTTTTAATTGGTTTTAATTTTATGTTTCAGTTAAAATTTCAGTGAAACACAGTTTTGAAGAGTTTTTTATTTTTTCTGTTTTTTTTTCGGGATTTTGGCCTTTCTGGATTTTGGGTTTTCGGGATTTTGGTTTTTCGGGATTCTGGGTTTTCGGGATTTTGGGTTTTCGGGATTCTGGGTTTTCGGGATCTTGGGTTTTCGGGATTTCGGGATTTTGGGTTTTCGGGATTTTGGGTTGTCGGGATTTGGGGTTTTCGGGATTTAGGGTTTTCTGGATTTTGGTCTTTCTGGATTTTGGATTTCGGGATTCTGTCCGTCTCCCTTAGTGTGTAATATTAAAATATGACATATTAACCAAACTGGCATATTCGCCCGAATTACCTTACATATTTTCGAATCAAAGTCCCGAAACAGGGTTTGGTTTACAGTTATAAGATCATAGTGAACAGGCCAATGCATTCAGCTAAAGGATATACAAATTTATTTTTATAAGATTTTCGAAAATTATCCAAGGGGTACCCCTTGTCTAAAAAAAAGGGATTTTCAAAAATTTTCTACAAATCCATCGAATAAGACATCAAGACAGGACTTTTTAGACTCTATTCATAACTGAAAACCAAAAGTTTGTAGGAGTTCGGGTTGCTGAATTATTTGCAATCGAAAAATATTTTTTTTCTCCTTCATTCGGAAGCAGATATTTTCGAATCAAAGTCCCGAAACAAGTTTTGGTTTACAGATATGAGATCATAGTGCATTCAGCTAAAAACGATACAATTTTATTTTTTCAAGATTTTCGAAAATTATCCAAGTTGTACCCCTTGTCTAAGAAAAAGGGATTTTTTAAATACCGTTTTTTAATACCGTTTCGTGAATCTCATTTTTAACTTATTTCATCAAAACTTTCTCTAAGGGCCAATTTTTCAATAGTCAGTTAAACAGTCAATTAGTACTTTTTCCTAAGGATAGAGAAAAAATCAATTTTTCAACAGGCAGATATAGCTTATTCCTAAGAATAAAACTATCTGCTTCTTTCAGAGACGAATAAAAATTATTCTAAGGAATAATCTCAACAAAAATATTGTGTTAGTTGTCAAAGCTGTTTTGAAAGAATTTTGAAAAAAATACAGTGGAACACAAGAAAACAAAAACAATCATGAATAAAAATGACGTTTAATTTTAAATATTATTGAATTTGAAAACTTTTTTTTGTTATTCTGTAGAATAAATTATTCTTGATTGAAAAATGCAATGTTTTTATCTGATTGTTTATGAGCCTAATAACTTTATTCGTCGAACAGTTAACTGACTGTTTATTAGAAGATTGAAAAATTGGCTCTAAGTCAATTAAATTTTGTATTCAACTGACTCTTAATTTCGCAGTTAAAATTTGTATTCAGTAAATAATAAAGTCAATCAAATAGCTCTGAAATCCCTTCATTACCAATTGGATTCTTTTACAAAATCTTCTAACCATCAATTGCATGTTTTTCTTTCAACGCTCTGTCTTTTTGCCGCTCATTGCAGGACGAATGGCGTTAGAGAGTGAAATTATGAAATAGAAAAACAATTCCACCAAGAATTAGCTCAAAAAAAGTCGAAACTTTCAATGCCAAATGTGTATATAATGTGAAGTGTTGAAGAACATTGTATCTATACAACCTACCAACAAATATTCTCATGAAGTCATGATATCATCACATCATCTTAAAGATACACCGCTTTTATGAAAAGAATCTAGCGTGACGCCCTCTATGAATAATAATCAACTTGCATACATCATTGTTACAACGTTTAAACAATGTTCGACAAATTTATTGCCATGTCGAAGTGAAATAACCAAAGCCAACTTCTTTTCCTCCCCACCCTTTTTTCATTCAAAGCAGAACTTTTGAGTTCATTTTTATTATAATTTCAATTTTATCTTCAATTTTAATTAATAACTTTTTTTTTCTCTACACAATTTGTGAAGTATTCATTTTGTTAAGTAAAGAGTAAAGTTTATTTATATTTTAAAATAATTTACCTACATTCACTAAATTATCTTAAAAAACACAATTTCAAAAACTCATTTCCTACCAAACAATGCAATAAATCAAAACAAAAAACAAAATGCAAAAAAAAAAAAAAAAAACTCATTACACACGAAACACAATTTAAACGAGAAACTAATTCTAATTGCACATTTTCTTATCTCTATTTTATTGTTCTGACCAAATTTTTATATAACAAATGGCAATTTGGTTGAATTAGTGTAATGGCAGCGATTGCGATCTAAAAAATTTAAATGACACCGCATCCGACTTTTGCATAAAAGAAATCTCTGATTATAATTTTATCAATTGCACCGAACCACTTCAAAAAATTTCATTTCAACACGAAATATACAAAAAAAAAAAAAAAAAAAAATGCATCAAATGTTCAATGGTGTGTAATTGTGTATGCATGATGGCCAACAATATAAAAACTGAAAATTAAAAAAAAACAAAAAACACTTAGTAGAAAGATAGGAGCTGAATTAATTGATTAGTTGCAAACAAAAGGACAACATGGAGGCTGATTGTTGATATTACAGTTTGTATACTTGTTTTTTGTTGGAGTTTTTGTTTCAAAACACTATGCCACTAGTACAAAAACGGATTTATATTCCTACCGCCTTTTATTGAGCCCTAGAGATTGGGGTATCTAACTTACCTACATTCCTATATCTAATAATAAATTAATGTTATGTTTGCAATTGGCAATTTTGCTAAAGCTTAGCTTCCTATGATTTTGATAATTTCGGACTCGATTGGTCTTGCGTTCTACCTCTTGCTATCCCTTTCAGTCGTTCCCACCTAACCTACCTCGTCCATTATAAATTTATTACAAAAATCCATTCTTGTTTCATTTTAGTTTACCCGAGTTGTGGCCTGGGGATATGAGTTATGTTTGCGGATAGAAGAGTGAATAAACGAGAAGGTTTGTAGGTTCCACTTTTCCACAAGAATTGGAGTTTAACTCAATTTAATAACTTTTTTCATTTGTTGATATATGAAACATTTAAGTTACGATTCAAGTCGCTTAGATTTGATTAGATTTTTTACTCAACCAATTTATAATAGTAATTCGATTTTAATTTTCAACTTAATTTCAATTTTCATTAAGTTTTGAAAAAGAAGAAAAAGCCTTAGGATTCCTGTGAACTGCACCGAAAAAAAAACAAATATCAATTTAACATTTTTTTAAATATCAAATTAATATTTTTTAAATATCAGCCAAAAATGCTCTATAAAATGTGTTTTATGATATTTAAAATGTTAAAACAATATTTTTATTATCAGGATGATATTTTAATGTCACATTTTGGAAATTTTTTTTGATATTTTATTATAATTTTTTCATATCAATGTCTCATAATAATTTTTGAAAAATATTAAATAAAAAATTCTTAACGTTTACTTATTTAAAGGTTTACTTATTTAAAGGTACAATGTATGATTTACTGAGAAAATTTGATCGGCAATAAGATTTTACTTCACATAGTTTGAGAGAAAATAACAAAACAATTAGTTATATCACCTATAATAGAAAAAATAATATTACCACTTTTTTGTAAAGAACAGGGTTCGTTTTAGGGGGGGCAACCTGGGCCGCCGCGCAAGAATTGAGGGCGCCCCGAACTTTTACAAAAGTTATAACGAAATCTTTCCAATCGATGTTTTATTTATTTTTTAAAGAACGAGGCGCCCCAATTTCTTTTGGAAGACTAAAGCAATCTTAATATTCCTCCAACCAATTTAATTTTTGCAAAGGCGCCCCCTATATATAAATCACTAAATCATAGCTGGTAAGATAGAGAGAGAGTGTGTTTCTTTATTTTTTCCGGATATGGAAAAGAATAGACCGACGAGACAAAATAGTTTGTGGAGAATATCCAGACTGTAATAATGAATAAAGAAACAGAAGGGAGACGGACAGAATCCCGAAATCCAAAATCCAGAAAGCCCAAAATCCAGAAAAACCTAAATCCCGAAAACTCAAAATCCGAGAATAAAATAGAAGAACTTGAAATCATGTAAAAAACACTTCAATTACACACTAAGGATCGTTTTCGAAACCAAATATCGAAAAAAATTTCTTGATCCCTTTTTGGATTTTGAGTTTTCGGGGTTCTGGGTTTTCGGGATTTTGAGTTTTCGTTTTAAAATGATTTTTTTTTTTAGAGGCGCCACTTGCAATCTTGCCCTGGGGCACCGGTAGTGCTTAAACCGGCACTGGTAAAGAATATTCACTTTCAGTAATGTTTTGAAAAAGGAAAGAAAATACTTAAAATAATAAAAATAATAAAAAAGAAAAAGAAAGAAATAGGTTTCATTATAATAAACTAAAACGTAAAATCTAGTCAACATTGATATTTAAACTGTCAAAGTGAAATTTTCACTATCCACCTAAAATTAAAAAAATGTCAAAATGATATGATAAAATATCAAAATTGATATTTTAATTGTTGGACGACTTTTGTCACTCAAAAATGTTAATTTGATAGCTGTTATTATCAATTTTTTTTCGGTGGGGAAAAGCTTATTTATGATACATCCAACGTTAAATAACGATCAATTAGTTGTATTTTTTATGGCAGAAGCTCATTGTTGTTATAATGGTTTAAAAATTGTTTTATGAATAAAAATGTCTAGAATGTTTTATAAATCCTTATTGATTGCTCTAGCGGTTTATAATATAAATAATGTTTATATTAGAAATAGGAACTATCGAATGATTTGATATACATATCGAATCAAAGGACACGATAGTACCCAGTCAAGTACTGTAGCAACTTTGGCATTCACTCTTATTTCCAGGAAAAAATTCTGCGTTTTTTGACACCCCTCTAACTTCTATACCAAGGGTGCCAGAAATTTCGTTTTATTTGCAAAGCTATTCAAAACAAAACTCCTCATAAAATTTCAGCTTGTTAAAATAATTATTGTAATAACGCTTTACATATCCAACTAAAGAAAATTTCAAATTAAAAGTGAAAGAGGGCTATTTGTAGTTGCCACAGGTCTTCTCGACTGCATCTTGGCACTAGCGTGGTAAAGTGAATTGTGCATTCAATTTCAATTTAGTTTATTGAACTTGTTATTTACAATTGACTTAAAATTAACTTATTTCTAAGATACATTGGTTGATATAAAATTTTGTTGGCACAGAAGGGGCCTAACCTTATACAATGACTAAGTTATAAAATATAGATAAATATTATACATGGATAAACTTAATTTAAAAAGTCTGCTGACTAGGTTGTCCTCGGGGTGTTCAGACCCGGATGTCCAGTTGTGGGGTGTGTTGAGTAGTGAATTGTGCATCTCATAGAGCTAAATGATATTGATGTCAAATTAAAGGTTTTATTATCTTTACTAAATTTAGAGGTCTTTTTGGTCAAAGCTTATCCGTTTCGTCATGTAGCCTGTTTTAAGGTTAGAAGCGATGAAAGTGAGTTTTCTCATAGTGAATTTTTTTGTTTTTCAATATAAAATACAAATAGAGGTTATTAACATTTAGATATAAAACGATCTTTGGAAAAAAACTTGATATTTTCTGAAAAACGATTCAAAGTATAGGCGAAAATAAAAATAATTCAGGAAAAAAAAATCCAAAAGCACAGCTTCTTTACCTAATTTTACCTTTGATTTGGCCAGCAAAATTCATTATTTCGGCGACCACAATACAGGACTTCAGCAAGAAAATTTAGAAAATAGAAAATGCAAAAAAACGTTTTTTTTTTACTTCTTCGGACTTTATTCTTTTATAAAAGGAAATTTTTTTGAACATACATTATTAAGTAACGGTTTATAAAAGAACTGTTTTCCTTTTTTTCAAGACCTGTTTAAATCTTTCCGACAAATATTTTATATTGCCCGAGATATCTTCAGTTCGGCCATTCCATTTGAACTTTAAGGACATTTTCACGCTTAGAGTCATTTGGGGTAAGATCGCGCAGTGGGTAAGAGCGCGCACTGCTTATTTCTCGAGTTGTGTCCAAAAAAAACTAAAACTGAAAATGAGGAAATCAGCGCTTAGTAAGACGTCAATAAGTGATAACCTTCGGGAGTGTGTGCTCAGTTCCATTTTATTTTAAAACAGGCTTGAAAAAATATGACTAAAAACAAAAAAAAAAAGTTGTGCGGGAAAAGTGTGTGGCGTCGGCGTGGGAGCATTATATACCGAAAGTAGCATATATTTTTGAATTGTGCCTATTTATATTTGATTTAAGTCAAAAATTTGTTAGACTTTCTTATATTTTATAATAAATTTGATAAATAGAAAAAAAAGTACCTTTGTGGGTAAAATCGCGCAGTCCATTTGTGGGTAAGAGCGCGCACTTCTTCCCATATTAAACTTTTCTTTTTTCAACAAGACAGAGAAATGTCAAACTTGAATCTTGAGAAACGAAGGCTTTTATTCCTTAATTTCAAAAAAGAAAGGCAGTTTTCTTTTAATTTAATTAGAAATATTATTTTGTTTGTTTTATTTTGTAAATAAAGTTTAAGTTTTTGTATTTGAACTTAATTTGTTTTTTCTTTTATATTTTCATTAATTTTAGTGAAAACTTGGAAGTTTTGAAACAAAGTTTTGTTTAACTAAGTATAACATAAAGTTTTTAGAAATTTAGTTTACGTAAACTGTCAAGATTCCTATTAAAACTATGTGCGCGCTCTTACCCAAGATTTTGCGCGATCTTACCCTGACTTCATTTGGTTTTTGTTTATAATCATATGAAATATTTAAACTAAAAAACTTTTTTTTTGTGTTTTCTTGTTCCCAAAATATAGGTTTATCAAACGTAAAAAACTTTATTCTGATATCTCTTATAGAATTTTCACAATTTTGCCTTAAAGTGAAAAGTGCGCGCACTTACCCCAACTGACTCTATTATCTAGTTTATCTCGGTGAAGAAGCAATATTTTTTCTTGAAACTTGGTGGGTCTTAAGGACTCATGATAAAGCTGATGTTCTAAGAGTTTCAAGAAAAACTAATCACAACAAAAATATTACTGTTAAAAAAAGAGCCAAGTTATCCTATGTTGAAATTATGCTGGCACAAAAAGTACTGAGATGTAAAAGTGTACCAAGTTCTAAAGTTTGGGTTCAAATTCGTATCAATAAAATTTTGATTGTTCTCTTGACAATTTTTCTTAACCATCGATTTTTAAAGTTATTTCAAAAATTGCCAAGTAAACAATCAAAATTTTATTGATACGAATTTGAACCCAAACTTTAGAACTTGGTACACTTTTACATCTCAGTACTTTTTGTGTCAGCATAATTTCAACATAGGATAACTTGGCTCTTTTTTTAACAGTAATGTTTTTGTTGTGATTTCACTACTTTTTGCAAGGTATGGCTGTAGAATACAAAATCTTTATTTTATGAAAATTCAGTGAAAATGGGTGGTTGCCACGCCCCCTGCCTGAAATTCTCAAACTTTAAATTTTTTCCTTTGTGTAAACTACCAGCTCCACCATTCTACCAAATTTCAAGATTCTACGACATACAGAAGTGCTCTATAATATTTGATGAAAATTCAGCTTGAATGGGTAGTTGCCACGCCCCCTGGCTGAAATTCTCAAATTTTAAATTTTTTCCTTTGTGTAAACTACCAGCACCACCATTCTACCAAATTTCAAGATTCTACGACAATCAGAAGTGCTCTATAATAATTTATGAAAATTCAGCGGAAATGGGCGGTTGCCACGCCCCCTGGATGAAATTCTCAAGTTTTAAATTTTTTCTCTTGTATAAACTACCAGCTCTACTATTCTACCAAATTTCAAGATTCTACGATAATCAGAAGTGCTCTATAATATATGATGAAAATTCAGCGGAAATGGGCGGATGTCACGCCCCCTGAATTGAAAATCTCAAATTTTCGATTTTTTCCTTTGTGTACACCACAAGTCCTATCACCGTCACCGTGACACCGTGTAAAATTTCAAGCTTCTACGATATCGGGAAGTTCTCCATAATTTTGATGATCTGTCAGTGAGTCAGTTACGGTTTTTGCGATTTTTGAAGCCCTATATCTCAGAAACTACTCATCGTAGGAGGCTGAAATTTTGTGAGGTGTTTGGTTTTGACGAGCTCAACAAATGTAGTGAGTTTGAAATTTCTAGCATCTTTGGTGTGGAAGTTAGAGGGGGGTCGAAAATGGCCTGAGTTGTTTCCTGTAAATAAGGGTGTAGTGCCAAAGTTGCTAGAGAACTTGGCTGGGCACTACCGTGCCCCTTGATTAAAGGTAGCAAAATTATTAACAGACAAAGACGGTAACGGAGAAGACTTGTACGCGTCTTCTCCGTTACCGCTTTATCTGTGAATAATTTGGCTACGTGTAATTAGTTTTTCGTGAAACTTCTAGAACACCATGAGCCCTTAATAAAGAACAAAGATTGCTTCTTCAACAAGATAGACTGAAAACAAGGTCAATATGTCTTCTCTGTTACTTTGGAATGGCCGAATTGTTTGGCATTATCTCCTTTATGATGTATGAAGCCAAACCCACTTACTTCATCTTAAGATATCTCGGACAATATAAATGATATCGAATAGGTTACTAAATATTTTCAAAAAAATATCCTTATATAATAGAATAAGGTCCGAAGTAGTCAAATAACGTGTTTTTTTTATATTCTAACGGTAATATTTCAAAAACAGGAGCTGATCAACTTTTTCTGACTTCGGATTCGAGTTCAGCACACCGAAATTTTTCAGAAAAGTATATATTTTTGTCTCTGCAACAAAAGCCTTGTAAGCCAGTGTAATACTTTAAGCTTCTTAATCACACAAAGCCCAAAAACTTCAGATTTTCGAATAAAGAAGTATGGAATAGTTACAATATTACAAGTAGTGAAATCTTAACAAAAAGAATTTCCATAAAATTACTGTCAGGTTTCTTATCCTCTTGCATTGAACTCGTATATCTGAAGAAAAAAAAAAAAGATAGCAAGAAGATAAAATTCCAGGTCAACTTATAGCTTAGCTAAAAATTCGGCGAAAATTAAACAAGAATTAGCGGATGAAAATAAGGAAATTAATATTATTTTACATGTTCATAATTAAAGCTAACTAACTGCTTAGTTTTTAATTTATTTATTGGACTAAGAATATTTTCTTAATTTTAAATAAAAAAAAACTTACCAAGAAAAAACCTGCACGATTCAATAATTAGTTTTAGGTCAAACAAATTTCTGCAAACAAAATTTTCTAACTTCCCATTTTTTAACTTGCGATATAGGTACTACATATATATCAAGTTATGCATTCGTACAAAAAAAAAATTTTAGATAACATTTTTCCATGACATTACGATGGAAGACAATGCCAAAAAAGGGGTCCCGGAAGTCCGTCCGTCTGTCTGTCTGTCTGTCTGTATAATTAGCTACAGCCTAAACGGATGGACTGATTAATGTCAAACTTGGTATGTAGCGTTATTTGGCGACTCTCCAGAGGGGTTTTTCGAATTAATTTTTTTGGACCAAAAATAACGGTACTTGTCACATACCGATTTTAGTAAAATTGAAATATCTCGAAAACGGCTCTAACGATTTGGTTTAAAAAAAATCAAATGTTAGTTTTAAGATAAGGTGTATATTTCAATGAAAAAAAATGTTTTTTGAAAATCATTATTAACGGTACCTGCCATAGAACCGTTTTTTTTTTTTTTTCAAATTCGAATATCTTATTCGATTTCAACGAAACTTTTTGTGAAGAAGCATTTACATATATAATTTAAATATAAACCAAAAATAAAATTTCCAAAAACATAATTTTTGGATTTTTAAAAAAAATTTGAAAAAATTTTTTTTTAAATCAAATTGAATTTTTTTGAAATTTTGTTTTTAGATGTTGATTAGTGATTTCTACAAAATGGCATTTTAATTTTATTTTAAAACTTTTTTTCCAAAAAATTATTTATTAAAAATTGTTTTTTTTTTAAAGGGCTCTAACGATTTTGAAAATTTTTTTTCTAAAAATGCACGTTAATATATCAATCAAAACTGCATACTTGTTTTGGAGGGAAATTTAATTTCAGATTTTATTTAATTTTTTTTTTTAAACGAATTTTATTTTTTTTCCAAATTTCTATATAAAAAGTCTTAAAAATTTAAGCAACTTTAACTCCAAGAGCAAGTTCGTGCGACCCAGTCGTGCATTTTATTTTTTTAAATTTAAGAAGTTCATTTTTGAGATCACTACTTAAAGCAAAAGCTTTAACATGTTGTTTCAAAACTTTGGTTGGTTTTTAAATGCTAAATATATGGTAAAACAATTTTTCAAAAATATTATTTTTTCTGTATTGCCTTGAGCGAACCGGAAATGCACATTTTTAACTTAAAATTAAAGTAAAATTTGTTCGTAAGAGATACGAGATTAACTTTTGCGCAGCAAATTTGCATTTAATCAGCTAACATTTTTAAGATTAAAATTGCTTGCTTTCGCCACATAGTGTTCGCCAAAGTAATTAACATATTTTTTAAATTTAAAACTAAAATAAAAATGGCCAGTTACAAAATAAAAATTTGCGGTAAAAATAAGAAATTAATTATCTAAAACTTTCGATTACTAAAAGTAATTGGTAGCGGGTCGTATTACTGTATTTCATAATACTGTATGATTAAAATTCCTGTATTTCGAAATATTGTAAACTCAGAATCCTGTAACTTAAAATACTGTATGAGTAAAATACTGTTTATTATAATGCTGTTTTACAAAATTCTGTAGGTATTTCAAAATTCTGTATCTTGAAAAGTGATACAAAAAATACTGTACTTTGGCAAAATATTGAAGAAAATTAAAAAATTGCCTAAATTTTCGTGGAAGTTTTGAATGATCATACAATTTGATTTAGTTGGTGATTGATCAAAGCAATGTATGTGAGATGGATAGAAAAGACAAGTAGAAAAAAATGAAAATCATATTTAAAACGTGTATTTGCAACTGTAATTGCAACTTTAATTGCTTAAGCGAAGTTTATAAGAACGTTCTGGTGCCATTTTGTTGGAGTGAATTTGATATGATACCGAGTTCTTAAAAAAATTGTCATTTAAAGTTCCGTATTTTAAAATGTTGTAAAAAGGCTGAAAAATCGTTTTGATAATGTAAAAAAGTGCGCATTATCAAAACGATTTTTCAGCATTTTAAAATACAGAATTTTGAAATACAGTATTTTGACCTATACAGTAATTCGACCCCAACTCAAATAATTATGTAAATTTTATTAAGTTTTTAATTAATAAATATAAATTTTAAAATATTAAGAGAAGCAAGTGCGAACCTTCATTTTTAAAAATTAAAATTAAATTTTAAATTATTAAAATTTTAATAATTTTATATTTATAAGTGAAAAGAACTAATATAAATATATGTCATAAAATCAAAAACTTTATTCAAAATGGCATCACTATTCGAACGAAGGTAGGTGAACCTTCCATCTTTTTTTTAAATCAACTTTGAGTTTTGAGTGCTTTTTCCCATTGAGTAGGACTTCTTACATTCCACAAAGAGTATTTTTCTCAAATACTCAAAATATCTGTGTGCTTCAGAAAAGAGTATCCAACCCCAACGGTGTGTATAGTGTGTTTGTTCCCTCGTCATCATAATATCTTCTAAGCAATTATAAAAATATACACACAATCTCAAATAGAACTTGTTTTGCCTTCTCTGTTCCACCTGCGGTAGCAACCTGTCCATATCCATAGCCATGTATCCAATGCGAACTTGATTCCAACCAATGCGACAACCGTCTGCCAATGTATGCGGCTGTTTGTTATTGTCACACTTGGACAATTTTTGGCACTCAAGGCAAAATTTATCCGGGCTTCCACCACATTCAAACAATCCCAGACCCAGCCAGACACACCGGGCGAGCAATTCTCGTTTCTCGTTTTTTGTGGATGCTGCCCAGCGCGAGCATTCGAGTTTGGAATTCCAGCGAGTTGGAAGCTGCTTTTTGCTGCTGCTTGCTACTGCGCTGCACTCAGCCCGTCTATCTCTCTGTATCTAGATATTCCATTCCGAGTGAATTGCCTATACCTTTTTCTCATACATTTATTGTGTTGTGCTGGGCGAGATTCCTTTTGGCCAAAGAAGCACCAGGCAGTCATTCAATGTCTTTTGGCCTAAAAATTAAAGAAAAACTGGTATTTTAATGCGAGTGCCGTATTGCAAGTTATTTTCTCCCGCATTCGTGTCTTTTTTTTTTGTTTGTTGGTTTTTTGGGCCGCGTTTTCCTTGCCAAAAACAAAACAATCACAATAAACAATGAATACAAAAAAAAAAAATGTAAACACGTGTTAAACTCAAATTAATTTCAATTGAAGATAACGATAAAAAGAAGAGTAAAAAAAAAAAAAAAAACAAAAGAAAAAAAAATCATTTGTGCGTTTTTGTTGCGTGACGCGAGCGATTTGCGCGCAATTTTTAATTAGCCATCGTCGCCGTTAATGGAAATTGATTTGGGGCAGGTAGGAAGGTGTATATGCGAGCACCATTTCCGCCCAATGAAAGTGAATTTGTGTGTGAATGCAAAGCATGCAACTGTGTAATCTCTATCAAATGATTAAATGTTTTTGTCAGTGATTTTTTAATCCTGTTGAAGAAAATAATTTTTAATTGATTTTGTGAATGAATCCATGATTTTAGTGGTTTTTTCGTGGTCTTTTAGTCAATTTTGTAAAGAGTGATTTTTGTCAATTTGTGTTTGAGCATCAGAAGCAAATTTGAAAGGATTTATTTTACAGCAAGACTCTAGTGGAGACGAGAGCAAATGGCTCTTGTGTAGAGCATGCATTCATGGTATAAAGGACCTCAGTTTCATCAGAAACATTTTCGTCATCCGTTAGCTGTTGCAGCTCCGCCACCGATTAAGCTAGAATCTGGATACAATGAGAATTATCTAGCTTTCGAGTGTGCTTCACCTTTTAAGGTGAGTTTATACTTTAAGAAGTACCTACTTTATAATAATGTTTGAGACCTATATTCAATCTGCTGGATGAACAATTTTTTTACCAAATCAAAAAAAGTTAAGCTTTAGAACAATTGGTACCTAATTATAATGTTTTGAATTCAACATTTCTGATTTTTGAGCCTCTTTTATGTGTACCTACCTCAAAATTCCTGCATAAGTAATGTTAAATAGTTGTGAATTCTTTTAAGATTACTTCTTCTTCTTCTTCCTTTTCTCGGCGCTGTTATGATCTCGATGTCGAGGGGATCATAACCTTCCCACGTTACTGCTTCACACTAGTGATCCGCCTGTGGGGTTCGCCGGGTTGACCTCAGAAATCGGCGGCAAGCCTCCCGGTTTTGTATTGTTCCGTTTCTAAGGCCAACTGAATGATGGTGTTTTTGCATCTGCTTGTACCAGGAGTTTTTAGGCCTACCTTTCTTTTTATTTCGTGTTGGAACGTTATATGATATTGCTTTTTTGACGGGGTTCTCAGGATCTCTCCTTTGAACATGGCAATACCAACTGAGTCGGTCGTGTTCAATTTTTTGGGAGATGGTATTTTTAACATGAAGGCTTCCTCGGATCTTCGTACTTCTAATTCTATCAAGCTTTGTTACTCCTGCTGTCATGCGAAGCATCTTCATCTCAGCTGCAGTTAACTTACTCTCATACTTTTTGTACATTGTCCAACATTGTGAACCGTAAACCGTATGTGAGTGCTGGACGCACAACTGCGGTGTAGAGCCTTCCTTTCAGCTTAGGGGGCATTTTTCGATCACAGAAGATAGCAGAATTTTCCCGCCACTTCATCCACCCTACGCTTACGCGATGATTGATATCGTCATCACAAGTACCTTTGTTATTTATCATAGACCCCAGATATTTAAACTTTTCACACTTGGGAAGCACTACACCATTCAAATAAATGTCAGGAATAGGCCTGTGTGGATCAGAAAATGGGCAGCATAGGTGTTCTGTCTTTTGCGCGCTTATGCGGTACCCACTACCTTCCAGAACATCCACCCATACATCAAGTGCTCGTTGCAGGGATATCGGGTCTTCACTTATGATGGCTCCATCGTCAGCAAAGAATAACTGATGCACTTTTGGGTCCGTCACTTTGCCTTGAAGCAGGTAATCAAGAACGGTAATAAAGAGCAGAGGACTCAAGACGCTTCCCTGGTGTACACCTACTGTGATTTCGAATTCTTCGGTGACTCCAGCTGCACATCTTACTTTAGTAACTGCTCCATCATACATGTCCATAATTATCCGCACATAGGTTTCCGGAACTCCTCGTTGTCTGAGGGCCACCCATTTCAGATCTCGTGGTTGTCGATCGAATGCTTTTTCAAAATCAACCAATACCACATGCAAATCCTCCAAGGAATCTCGATGTTTTTCCATAATGATTCTAATACTCTGGATTGCATCTGTGGTTGATTTACCCGCAACAAACCCGCACTGGTCATTACTGAAAAGTTAAAAAGGTTCAGATCCGTCTGAAGGTATAAAAACGATGTAAATGTATGTTTGTTACTCATTAGGCAGTCGAACCGCTTAACCGATAACGATGGTAAAGGTTCTTCTTAAGAAAGCCGACAGTTATGGGTTTTCGTTTTTGTTTCGATTGCAAATTAAAATGACAGTTTAAAGTTTATACTTTAACAACTTAACTGTCCAATGAGTCCCATATGACTCAAAATATATGTTTTGTCACAAGCCTACAGAGTCCCGTGTATCATATATGACTCATATACATATTTTACTAAAAACAACTTCACTGCCTCCATAAAATCTAATTAAAAACCCTCTCTACGTTCAATATTATTTTGTTTATTTGAAGGATTCAGCACTCCACGTCCAATGAGTCCTATTTGATTCATAAAGACGTGTTTCTAAAAATGTGTTTGCTATATGAAAATATGGCTAAAGAACATAATTTATTCATGAATGTGTAGGAAAAGAAGAAATACTTTCCCAAACTGCAAAAAAATTGGAAAATGTTTGAGCAAAAAAAGCTATTTCATAAAAAAATCTTTGATTTTTTTGAAGATTTTTTTTATTTTGGGAGAAGTTATATGTAAACCTATGGATGAATATTTTTTTAACTACGATTCACAATTATTGTATGGGTAGGTACATAATAAGAAAATTAAAACACCATTAATAGTACAGCGACTGAAAAAAACAAATCTAGTCAAAATTGTAGAGGCATCAAATTTGAATGCAGGGTAATTAAAAGAGGCTTGATAATGTGTTTTGTCTAGTACGGCGTTTTGATCAATACCTCGAAAACGACTCGTCTTACAGAAAATTTGCAAGGACGTTTTTGACATTAAATTATATTATCTTTCTTTTTTAAATTCACAATTTTCCTATAGAATGAATACTTTTTAATTAGAGAGCCAAACAGATAATACGTGCTTTTAATTTTTAGTTTTTACTCGCCAAGGCTGTTGTAAGGGGTAAGAAGTAAGGGAAACATACACAATTTCCAAACAATTTTTTTTTTTTTGTTTATTACTTTTTATCTCAATGTGTACATTTTTGCACTTTTTTTAGAGAATTCATATAAAAATAATAATCATAAGTAAATGAGACCAAAAAAATATACATAAGCAGTGCAAGTGCAATCTAGTTCATCTTCTCTGCGCTCTACACCCGAAACGGTTGATTTTAGAGAGAAAATTATATTGTATATAGTTTTACGACGAACCATGCCCTCTGATGACCTCCGAGAAATAGGTCGCGAGATATTTGTGAAAAACTGATTTCCGTGACCATTTGACCCTTATGAGTTATAACTTTTTCTAGCCTATGCGGTATCAATGTCAGTTTTTCACATTTTCATTACAAAAATAATGCAATTACAAATAATGCAATTAGAATTGGTTTCTTACCTGAGTAATTGGCAAATATTGTTAAAAAAGGGTTTAGTTTTATGCTCCTATATGATTCATTGGACTTGTGGCGATGAAAATCAAATATCATACGTCTATGAATCATATAGGAGCATAAAACTAAACCCTTTTTTAAACAATATTTACCAATTACTCAGGTAAGAAACCAATTCTAATTGCATTATTTGTAAATAGTAATGCTTATTTTTGAAAAAAAAGTACTGGACGTAGAGATGATTTTGAAGGAGTTTGTATGGGGACAGTAAATTTTATTTTATGAAAATATGTGCATGTATCATATATGACTCATTGGACTCTGGTGGCAAGGGAAAAAATAAATTATATGAATCCAATGTGCTTCATGGGACTTATAGAGTTGTTGATGAGAATAATGATGGACGTATAAGGTTTTATAATGAGTTTCTATGGGGACAGTTAAGTTGTTAAGTAATTCTGTTAACAGCGACGCTGGAGAGTTGAAATCAATTGAGATGGGTCTTGAAACTTAGATTTTAATGGAGATTCGTTATTGATTATAAGAGAACATAGCATATCGTCTACATAAATCAGAATAAGGCAAGATCGCTTTGCCATAATGAATGGCCATTACAAACCTGCATGAACTCTAAATGGTAACCTTGGGTACTTCATAAGAAACAAAAAGACACAAGTTCTCAAATTACCTAAATACTGTTTGTCAACTAAATCAAACTTATTGAGAAAAGTTTTGAAGGATTTTGCATTAAACGCTTTCATAAAATGTTTGCAATCACATCAAAGTTTTCCATCTACTTAAAATTAATGTGGAAATTTTATGAGACTTTAGTTTTAGTTGCAGTTTATCATACCAATTTCCAACTGCGAGATAGCCAGATGGTTGTGGTTCCATTTTTATTTTTATTTAATTGTCTCCACATAAAAAAAAGAAGATTTTCATTTTAAATTAAGTAAATTTCTCTTGAACTAGCACATTCAAGAAATTAATAAGATTTGTCGGCTTAGTATAAGACGGAAGTCATCTTGGCAAAAAAACATGCAGAAATCCGCTTTATTTAATACAGAATCCGCTTGTCTTTGGTGTTTTTTTCTCGGTGTGTAGATTATCTTTTCATAAGCACATGTTTAAGCGTGAATGAATTGATATCAAACAAAGACTAATACATATATTGCTAAAATGCTAACAAAATTATCTGGATCAAAAAATGAATCATCTTTTTAAAAGATAAGAGAATATACAGGGTGTCCCAAAAGTAATGGATCAAACGAAATATGCTGATTGGGGAACTTTAGGGCTCTCAGAATTTGGTAACTTGTTCATCCCAAATCCTTACGGTTTTCGATTTAATGCAATTCTTGTGAAATTTCGAAAAATCCCTACTTTGCAACAGTATTTTGCTTCCTGCACTCATTATTGATTTTTGTTTTTTTTTTTTAATTCTCTAACAAAATTATTGCCAAATAATAAGGAACAATAAATTAATCGCTGCAAATAAACTAACAGTTTCAAGTTTTATAAAAAATCAATTTCTAACTTTTATTTGAGAGCAACACCGCAAAAAAAAATTTGTACGGTGTGGGTTTATTGTTAGAAAAAGTTGCCCTGTTATTGTGGTTTTCAAACAAGTATAAAAGTTTTTTTTTCAACAATATTTGTAAATTGATTTTTTAGTTTTTTTTTTTTATATTTTTTTTTTTGAAAATTTTATGTTTTTTTTTTCTTAACTGACTCGAGTTTTGTTTGTTAAGCTTATTGAAGTAATTTTCGAAAACTCGCAAAGAAGAACAAAATTTTGTTCAAAAGACGATTAGTTTGGAGGCTCATAGTGATTACCGAGACTTATTTGGGGAACTATCTCGCAAACAAAGCGGGCTAATTAATTATCACATAGAGATTAAAAACAAATAAATCCCAATTAATTGGCGGAAAGCGAAGCGGAAAAAAATTTGCTCACATGAGAATCTATTTAAATTGCACAAGCCAAACGCGAAGCGGAAAAAAATTTTGCCCATGGGAGAATCAATTTTGAGGTGTGAAAATAAAAAAATTTTTAATCGCGAATTACCGAGTTATAACAAAAAATCTTTGGTGTGCGGTATTATCATACAATTGCCAAAACGGAATTTTTTCATTTAATGTTTTCAATGTTTATTCAAATGTTTTAAAAAGCTTTTGAATAATTGTATAATATTTATAAATGTTGAAAATTGAAGTAAAACCAATTTTTGAAAGTTGGCCCTATTTCACTTGGACTAATTTCATGACTCCAATTGAACATTAAATGAAGAAACTTTCGAAAATTGACAATTGTTTCAGTTTTGAATACTTATTAAAGTAATTTTCTAAAATTCACTCGAATTTAAAAGATATTTGATCACTTTTTTTTTTTATAAATGTTTTGGAGAGATATTGCGAAAAAAATTAGAATATGAGAACTCAGCCGCATAATGAATTTTTGCTTTCCTAATTGGTTTTAAATTTTTAATCGATGGGCCAAAAGTCCACAGGAATTTTGTGTGAACTTTTGACCCACTTGGGTGGGTTGTAAGTCCATATCACCGGCACATAAAAAAAAAATGTCATGTACCAGGAACCAGACCTATCTTTCTATATGTTTTTGGGTACGCTAAATCCGAATTTCAAGTTCGTTTGGCCCGGTCACCCTCCAGTTTTGAGCTGTGACTGCATTTTGTTTGAATTTGTATGACTTTTTTGGAGTTTTTTGCATTTTTCTCAAAACTGGAGGGTGTTCGGACAAAACCGACTTCCTTTTTTTTAGTTTTTTGCACTTTACTCAAAACTGGAGGGTGACAGGGCCAAACGGACTTGAAATTCCGATTCAGCGGGTCCAAAAACATATGCAAAGATAGGTCTGGTTCCTGGTACATGACACTTTTTTTTTTTTTGTGTGCCGGTGAATTGATTTATGACCCACACAAGTGAGCCAATAGTGCATTATGGACTTTTGGCCTGTGGACTTTCGACCCTGCACCAAAAAAACAACTCTGACAAGAAGAATTTATGCTCAAAATAAGCAGTATGGTAGTGTTGCAGGGCTCCAAGAGGACCAGTCGTTTGACTGTTTTCTATTAAAAAAAACTATCCGAGAGTATGCCAAATCGAGTTTTTAAGGTGACTGAAAACAGGGGTAATAAGATCCTATAACTAATTTTTTCATATTGAATATTTCATTCAAAATTATCCGAATTCAAAATTATAAAATGCGATTATATACTTTTGCAATGCAAGAAAAGCTTGTTTTTATTTCTAAAAATTAGAAGAGAGAGTAACTATTTGTTCCTATCAACATTCTTATTTATTGATCCCCTTTAATAGATAGATTTTTCAAAATCCTCAATTTAGTTTTGGTCAGCCTTCAACGTGCTCCATTTTTTTTTTAGCGGTATCTCAAAATAATTGGACATCTTTAGATAAGAATAATCCCTTCACAAACTATTTAAAAGCGACAAAGAACTATCGCAAAAATTGATGTACATCACCAAAACATGTTTTTTTTAGAAATGACAATGAACGCGACCGGACAACCAATGTTGTCAATTTCATCTATTTTTTGATGAAATTGACAACATTAGTTTTGTCAAGTTGGTTTCATTGCCATTTGTATAAATGACAACACGTTGTCACTGAAAAACATAGGTTATGGAAATGAATACAAATTTCTTTCCCGGATGCATTTCTTGTTTCTTTTGTACCTACTTATATATTTTTATTTCTTTTAAAAACATATTTAATTGTAATCAAGTTATATTTTAATTTGGTTGTAATATATTTAGTAATATATTTATTTTTAATAGCATAGGAAAATTAGTCAAAATATGGTCATGAAATCGCATTTTTTGCGGGCTTGGAGCGCGGGGACCAAATCAGGAAATTTCATAACGAAAAAACTTAACACCGCCCACTCGGGTGGTTCGCTTAACGTGTATGTATATGGTACGACTGTATGAAGCTTGCTTGGATCGAGACGAGCGAGAATAAGTAAGCAGCTGTTTGTGTAAAAATATATAGGTATCTATCATATCTTTATAATGCAGGGCTGTCATTTCACCTTTAGAGTTTGCAGCACTTAAAAATTCAGCAGGTATGCCGCAATACGGCAAAAAAAAAATCATGTGTGCAATTAACACGTGGTAGAAGTGAAACCTTAAAAAATCATTTTTCTTACAACAAAAAAAAAATAGAAATAAATCTACCTATTTTTATTCTATCAAATTCAAATCCATGTTTTTTATATGACAACCTATATAAATTTTATATCATCTGAAAGCTTATTGTCTAAGCTCAAAATATATAATATCGATCAGGTCTATGAGACATCTACAAAAAGAGCTAGAATTTTTTGAACTCGATCAATTTCCATCAAAAAAAAGCGAAAAAACACGTATTTTTATCTTCTCACGCTATTAAATGCATTTTTTACCTTAAAACCTATAAACATTTTTACACCATCTGAAAGCTTATTGTCTTAGCTCAAAATATATATATCGATTAAGTCTATGAGACATCTACAAAAAGAGCTAGAATTTTTTAAACTCGATGAAATTTCATCCAAAAAGCAAAAAAAAACATTTATTTTAATGTTCTCATCAATTTTTTTGTTTGACAACCTATGAAAAATTTATACCATGTGAAAGCTTATTGTTTCACCTTGTATAATGATGCATAAATCTTATTTCAAAAATGTCTACAAGAG
The DNA here is from genome assembly GCF_945859705.1 of Episyrphus balteatus. Taxonomy (NCBI): domain Eukaryota; kingdom Metazoa; phylum Arthropoda; class Insecta; order Diptera; family Syrphidae; genus Episyrphus; species Episyrphus balteatus. The sequence continues at coordinate 86,019,626 of NC_079136.1, read as the reverse complement.
AAGTTAGAATTTTTTTAAAGTCAACCATGTCGAATTTCCAGACTGAGATTACGGTACTTCCTACACTGGTAGCTGGTCATCGCCAACAGATCTCCACAGGTGTTTTGAGGTATTTTTAAAATTTTTTTCAATTTAAGATTGTGTAACTTGTAGAGCACGTAACGTTATGTGTGATATATCAAATAAAGGGTTATGTTATCAGCTTGTGTATTAAAATTTAATCAAATTTGTATGTGCACTAGATCAAAAGATATAACGTGTGTTGGAAAAGAACATCTTTTTACCGTTATCTCCGAATTTTGAATATGAAATTAATTGAAATTTTGTACAATTATAATTTATTTAATTACCTATCTACAGTACAAATTTCATTCATCTATCTATTAAAACAAAAAAGTTATAACAAGTTGAAGTCGTGTCGCGTTTTCGTTTCATCTTGTTTCAAATCACTACGATACTAAAGAAGTTTTCACTTCAAAAACTTTTAATATTGGTACTCATATTAAGGCAAGTGCATGTTGCATGTGGCGTGTGGCATTCAGCATGCAACATGTGAAAATGCATGTGGAAAGTTGCATGTTGCAAGTTCCATGTGACAAGATCCATTCGGCAAGTTCCATGTCGTCCCGTTTCTGCCTGAACCACGTATCTACACAGCAAATTTTGTTCAGTTCTTAAAATAAATATACATTTTTCTCAAATTTAAAAATATGAATTATAGCCCAGTAATTTTAGTCATTTTTAAGCCCAATCTGCGGAATAATTCCTACTGGGCTGAATTTTGGTATACAGCTTAATGACGGCTTTGTTATGAAGATGTGAAAAATCGACATTGATATCGTGTCCGCGTTAAGAGTTATAGGGGTCAAAAGGTCACAAAAACTGGTTTTTCACGATTTTCAGCAAAACGGTAAGTCTTATCAAAAAATTTTCAATGGAAGAATTGTAGACCAGATTATTATATATAAAAAGTGTCATGACACTTTTTTTCCTAAGACCCACCGTTTCTTAGGTATAACGATTCAAAAAGTTGAAGTTTAGTTGTAATCGTCATAATCCTATTCCTGAAAAAAAACTCCTAACTGAAAAGTTCCTGAAATTTCATTATTTTTTTAGCTTGAATTTCGTTCCTCAACTGTTAAGAATATGGGGAAACCAAAAAAAAAATGGAAATTTCCGCCATTTTTCCGATTGGGGCCCTTCTCCCGAAACCATTTCCCTGGGAATTTTTGTTTAGAATATGTCTGAAAATATACAGGGTGTGCAATAGAGAATGGACAACCCTAAAACGGCTTATAGCTACACTTATGATTGTTCTAAAAACAGATAGAAAAAAGTTCTATCGCAACCAGTTCATAAAATATGGACTTTTTTTCGTTCAGTGTATTTTAAATTTTATCATCTTATGTTTTCGTTCACTACAACCACGAATGAATGAATTTTATTTCTTTCTTTTTTTTATAATTTTCTACAATAATTGGATGAGTACATAAACACTTTAAAAATTTCATAGCTATTGCACATTTTCGTAAAAAAAATTTTGAAATCTGTTTTTTGATGCAAAATGTAAAAAAAAGTATTTTATGAAAAATTTTAAACACCTGTGGTATAAAATAAATCTATAGAAACCTAGGTGCCCATCTTTCTTAAAAATATTCTCCTTATACCAGAATATTTTTAAGAAAGATGGGCACCTAGGTTTCTATAGATTTATTTTATACCACAGGTGTTTAAAATTTTTCATAAAATACTTTTTTTTACATTTTGCATCAAAAAACAGATTTCAAAATTTTTTTTACGAAAATGTGCAATAGCTATGAAATTTTTAAAGTGTTTATGTACTCATCCAATTATTGTAGAAAATTATAAAAAAAAGAAAGAAATAAAATTCATTCATTCGTGGTTGTAGTGAACGAAAACATAAGATGATAAAATTTAAAATACACTGAACGAAAAAAAGTCCATATTTTATGAACTGGTTGCGATAGAACTTTTTTCTATCTGTTTTTAGAACAATCATAAGTGTAGCTATAAGCCGTTTTAGGGTTGTCCATTCTCTATTGCACACCCTGTATATTTTCAGACATATTCTAAACAAAAATTCCCAGGGAAATGGTTTCGGGAGAAGGGCCCCAATCGGAAAAATGGCGGAAATTTCCATTTTTTTTTTGGTTTCCCCATATTCTTAACAGTTGAGGAACGAAATTCAAGCTAAAAAAATAATGAAATTTCAGGAACTTTTCAGTTAGGAGTTTTTTTTTCAGGAATAGGATTATGACGATTACAACTAAACTTCAACTTTTTGAATCGTTATACCTAAGAAACGGTGGGTCTTAGGAAAAAAAGTGTCATGACACTTTTTATATATAATAATCTGGTCTACAATTCTTCCATTGAAAATTTTTTGATAAGACTTACCGTTTTGCTGAAAATCGTGAAAAACCAGTTTTTGTGACCTTTTGACCCCTATAACTCTTAACGCGGACACGATATCAATGTCGATTTTTCACATCTTCATAACAAAGCCGTCATTAAGCTGTATACCAAAATTCAACCCAGTAGGAATTTTTCCGCAGATAAAACCTAAAATTACTGGACTATTATACAAAGGGAAATTAATTTATGTTTAAGACATATTAGGTCTGTTTAATGAATCTGATCCGCACAGAAAAGATTCGAAAAGTACAGGTTTGTGTGTTTCATGAAGAAAAACCTTGCCCTAAACTGTTCTACAAACTGTCATTTTGTGTTCCATGAAGTTTTCCAGAACAGATTAGTTCAAGTTTTTCTGCTCCTACTTTTGAGGTAGAGCAAACGAGTGAGAAGTGTCAAACAGCAACTGATTTGTTTTATTCTTACAAAAATATATTTAAATAAATTTAAAATAATGAAAATTTGTTAAGAATCTTCTTAATATGAAGAAAAATTCAAAATGTGAACAAATATTCTGATTAATTATAATTTATTTGAATGAAAAGTCATAACAAAAAAAATTTGTTTTAATTTTAAGTTTCAAAACTGATAGGCACAAGTCAACCCTATAAAAAAGGAAGGTGTACTTTTCTGATCTTTTTTGTTCTGACAGTTTTCAAGAATTTGTGCTGTTCTGATATTTTCTGTTCCAGTTTTTCTTCATTAAACAGACCTATTGATTGAGTTATTTTTACACTTAAACCTTTGTTTCTATTCTATCTGTAAGTTTCAGAGCAATATTTAACATAAAAAAAAAATCCAATTTATAAGTTCAAGTGACTTCAATTCCAAAAATTTATAAAGCGTTTCGCCCAGGTACGACAGTGGGCTCATCAGTTAGATCTGTCGTACCCTTACTAAGACGCCTTATTTTGGTCGATGTTCACCGACACTATATAAAACTCACAGCATAAATATACAGATTTAAACAAATGCCCTTAGAATATTAAAATTCACAATATATTCATGCTGTGAGTTTTATATTGTGTCGGTAAACATCGACCAAAATAAGGCGTCTTAGTAAGGGTACGACAGATCTAACTCATGAGCCCACTGTCGTACCTGGGCGAAACGCTTTTTATTAATACAATGTGAACTTCACCGTTAGATTGCTTCTACAATATAATGGTTTCAATAACGATTGGAATTACACTAAACTGGTGCCACCCTATAGCTGTAAGAGTGTAAGTGCAAGACGAACTTGTTTACACTCGTTAATGTTAAGACAAAGGCCATTTGTCATATTTTTGAAGTTATACTTCTTATGGGAGGGTGGGTATGAAAATTTACTTTTTGACAAGAATGTCAAAGGGATTATGACGCGATCACCCTGGGTAGCAGGGCTGTCGTTTCACCTTTAGAGTAGGCAGTACTTTAGTATTTAAAAATGCAGTACGCCGCAGTACGGCAAACATAAAATACACAACACGTTGCAAGTTACATGTTTCATGTCGCAAGTTGCATGTGGCAAGTTGTATGTGGAAAGTTGCATGTGGCAAGTTGCATGTGGCAAGTTGTATGTGGCAAGTTGCGTGTGGCAAGTTGCATGTGGCAAGTCGTATGTGGCAAGTTGCATGTGGCAAGTTGTATGTGGCAAGTTGCGTGTGGCAAGTTGCATGTGGCAAGTTGCGTGTGGCAAGTTGCATGTGGTAATTTCCATGTGGCAAGTTGCCAGGGTTGCAAATTTTTTTATGCCAAAAGGTAGCGAGGACTCTAACCTACATTTGGGTACAACTCCCATCCCTGTAGGTGCACGCGTTCTCAAACCGGGTGAACTTAAAGGTAAAAAAAAAGTTAAGCCCGATTCTGAAAAAAAAGGTATGATGTGGCGGTTTAACATGGAAGATAATTTTTTAAAAATCTGAGAATGTGCAAAGCGTAGGCCCATGACACAAGCTATCATTTGGCATCACTCCCAAAAATTGCTCTAAAGTGGTTTAGCTTCCAGGAGCGTTTAAAGATTCGGGGATTTTTCGAAAAAAAAAATTTACCCCAACTTTCAAACGCGATTTTCTCGGAATTTTGAAAAAAAATCGAAAAACCGGATTATACCACTATCGGCTAGCTGAGAATATAAGCTTTCATATGGCACCACTCCCCTGTCTCTAGATCAAAGCGTTCCAACGCGGAATTTTGAAGAAAATGAAAATAAAATTTTTTGATGCCAAAAGGTAGCGGGGACTTTAACCTACATTTGGGTACAATTCCCATCCCTGTAGGTCCACGCGCTCTCAAACCGGGAGAACTTAAAAGTAAAAAAAAAATAGGCACGATTCTGAAAAAATAGGCATGATGTGGCGGTTTAACATGGAAGGCGATTTTTTAAAAATCGGACAATGTGCAAAGCGTAGGCCCATGACACAAGCTATCATTGGGTATCACTCCCAAAAATTGCTCTCAAGCGGTTTAGCTTCCAGGAGCATTCAAAGATTCGGGGATTTTTCGAAAAAAAATTTTACCCCAACTTTCAAACGCGATTTTCTCGGAATTTTGAAAAAAATCGAAAAACCGGATTATACCACTATCGGCTAGCTGAGAATATAAGCTTTCATATGGCACCACTCCCCTGTCTCTAGATCAAAGCGTTCCAACGCCTATATCGCGGAATTTTGAAGAAAATGAAAATAAAATTTTTGATGCCAAAAGGTAGAGGGGACTCTAACCTACATTTGGGTACAACTCCCACCCCTGTAGGTCCACGCGTTCTCAAACCAGGAGAACTTAAAAGTAAAAAAAAAATAGGCGCGATTCTGAAAAAAAAGGCATGATGTGGTGGTTTAACATGGAAGGCGATTTTTTAAAAATCTGATAATGTGCAAAGCGTAGGCCTATGACACAAGCTATCATTTGGCATCACTGCCAAAAATTGCTCTAAAGTGGTTTAGCTTCCAGGAGCGTTTAAAGATTCGGGGATTTTTCGAAAAAAAAAATTTACCCCAACTTTCAAACGCGATTTTCTCGGAATTTTGAAAAAAGTCGAAAAACCGGATTGTACCGGAATTTTTTTTTATGATAAAAAAAGAAATATTTTACTAAAAAAAATAGAAATATATTTACTATCAAAAACACCAAGAGAAAAGATCACGAAAAATTATCTGTCTTATTTATAAAAATATCTATGTGTTAAAATAATTCCATTAATAACTAGAACCAAACATCCTAGGCTATGGTGTTTTATAAAAGTTTAAAATATCTTCATATGTCATTATACTTTCCAAATAAAAATCAATGTATCCTCTCACCCATCACAGCTCAGCTCATTTTACCTTAGCTCACCCAACAGCTCAGCTCAACCATCAGCTCAGCTCACTTTCAGCTCAGCTCAAATGAGCTGAGCTATGGTGCATATCTCAAAAGTGAGCTAGATCAAAATTTGAGCTGAGCTGCGAGCTGAGCTCAGCTCACTTTTGAGCTTTGTAGCAACCCTGCAAGTTGCATATTGCTACTACTAGTGCTGAAGCACACACAATTTTCATAAAATTACCATATCGCACATTTTATGCGCAATCATTTACTTTCGTTAACCATATATAGTACGTTCTGAACCGCACAACATGAGTAAAGTTCACAGATTAAATTGAAAACTACATGGACGCAAGGAGGATGAAAGAATTAATTTATTGTTCACTTGATAAAAATGTAAAAAACGAAGTGTGGATTAATTAATTTAATAATAGAAATTAAAAAAATCAAAAGAAATTCATTTATATATGTATACTGAATGAGAAGTATAACTTCAGTCGAGTGTACATGTGTACACACACTCTTTTTTTTTATTTTCTTTGATATTAATAATTGTAACTTGAATTAATCTCAAAGAAAAAACTTGAGTTAATATCAAAGAAATAAAATGCACGACTGAGGGAAATGGTAACGGAGTTACGAATACCAGAGTTACGCGCGACAGAGTTACGGGGCCGTCAAAGTTACGCGAAACCGAAGTTACGAAAAACTAGAGTTACGAATTCTAAAGTTATGTTAAATTATGACATGTGATTTTTGGGTTGGCAACAATTGCGAGGAACGATATGGAATTATGGAAACATAAATAAGAGAATATGGATACGTAGGTGCAATATTAGCTGGACAAATAAGAAGTTAATTTAAATTATGTCCCCCAAACTTACATAAGTATACTTATGTTTTTTTTTTCTATTTCAACTTTTTTGCGATCTTCTCACAAAAACAAAACCATATATGTATATCTATACCTATTAGGGTGCTTCTTAAAAATCAATTTTCGAAATTTTAATGGGACACCCTCTCATTTTGTTCTTCCTGCCTTAAATATAAATTGGGTAAAATTTGGTCCAGTTTAAACACGTTCTAGGGGTCGCTACCACAATTCAAAGTTTTGAAAAATACACCAAATTTTGTTTTTTTTTTCTCAGAAAATTTTAAAATTTTTAATCAGAATTAAGTACTTTATATTAAATCTTTAACTGTTTTGAAAGAAATTTTGATAAAAATACAGCGGAAGTTTAATTTTGAATATTTTTGAATTTGACATTTTTTTGTGTTATTCTGTACAATAGCTAACTGAGTGATTTTTCTTAATTGAAAAATCCAATGATTATTTTTGAGCCTAATATCTTTATTTGACAGACAGTTAACTGACTGTTTATTAGAAGATTGAAAAATCGGGTCTTAAGCGTACGTTAAAATTTTTTGTTGCAATCGATATTTTTTTTTTACTTAAATCTTTAGTGAATGGTAGCGACCCCTAAATTTTAATATTAAAATCGGAAAAAAATACCAAATACTATGCTTATATGGTAGAACATAATACAGGGGTGTCCCATTAAAAAATCGAAAAAAAAAATTTTTCGACCATATAAGAAGCACCCTAATACCTATCCAATCAAAATTTTACAAGATTAAATAACACCCATTTTCGCTTTACTCATTTAGTTCTGACCAATGAGAAAAATGTTAATCTCTTGTTTGTATTTCCATAATTCCATATCGTTCCTCGCAATTGTTGCCAACCCAAAAATCACATGTCATAGCTTAACATAACTTTGGAATTCGTAACTCTAGTTTTTCGTAACTTCGGTTTCGCGTAACTTTGACGCTCGTAACTCTGTCGCCCGTAACTCTGGTATTCGTAACTTCGTCGGTTTCCCCGACTGAGGTAGTACGTACTTGCTCCTATGGTAAAAGAAACTGTATTATCAAGGCTTTTTTTGAACAAAACTAGGGAAAATTTAAAATTTGATATTTTTAAGGAATCATAAGTAGTGTACAGAAATAAAATCTGTTTTTAAAATTAATTAAACACCGTTTCAAATGGTCTTTTAGACAAGACCAAGTGTGCCATTTGATTTCTGGTATAAAAAAGAATTTTTAGAAAAAAAATTTCGAAAAACGTTAGAGCCGTTTGAAAAAAAAAATGTATACACAAATATTCTAACATTTAAAAAAAAAAAAGTTGGTATCTATGCTATTTTAAGTTTTTGAGATAACACTAGTCAACAAAATTGAACTTTTTTTTGCCACAAGAACCAAGATATACTTTTCTAGAGGTTTTTGATGTGCTGAACACGAATCTGAAGTCAGAAAAATTCTATTAGGCTCCGTTCTTGAAATATAACCGTTATAAAAAACAACATTTTTTTGCACTTTATAACGGCAATATTTCAAAAACGGAGGGTAGTAGAATTTTTAAATTGCGGATTCGAGTTCAGCACCTCAGCAACCTTGTTGACCAGTGTAATATTATCAAATACATAAAACAAAAGTTTCAATAAAATTCATCGACCTGTTTTTAAAATACTGATTTTTTTAAAATAAAATTTTGAAATATTTTTTTTAAAAATCCAAAAATGTGTTTTTTGAAAATTAACGTATCTGTATAAAAATTTTGGTTGAAATCAGCTTTGTCATTTATGAGTACAAAAAATATTTTATGTTATTCTGGGCCCTTATGTATGTGTAACACAAAAAATTTTAATCAAAATCGTGTTTAGACGTTCGGTTGAGGAGATATGACGATTTAAACATTTTGAAATGTAATTTTCTTCAAACGTGAATTTTTCAACTCCAATTGAATTATTGTATGCAAAGGATATCGACTCACAGAGCACAAAAATGTATTTTCTATAAGTTTTGGACTTGTAGTTTTGTTTTTAGAGAATTTTGAATTTTGCAAGTTTTGGGGTGTTTAGACGCTCGGTTGAGGAGATATGACGATTTAAACATTTTGAAATGTAATTTTCTTCAATTTTTCAACTTTAATTGAATTGTATGCAAAGGATATCGACTCACAGAGCACAAAAATGTATTTTCTCAAAGTTTTGGACTTGTAGTTTTGTTTTTAGAAAATTTTGAATTTTGCAAGTTTGCAAATCTGCGATCCAGGAGAATTGTCTCAAAAATGACATAAAAATGTTCAAATTTGCCCTTCCGACTTTAGCTTTACTCTGGGTTGAATAAAATTTTGTATCTCTAAAGCAGATACCTCATTATACATAAATATACTATCGAATTAAATTTTGCATTATCAAAAAAGTGTTTTTTTTTTCCAACTGCGGCTCCTCTATGCGATGGTCATTCGACTTGTGTTCATATTACCTGTAAAAAGCTATCGAAACAAACTTCAAACAAAAATACCGAAAATTGTTGAACAGAGCATCAATAGGACTTTGGCACTATGGATCGCAACTAGAATCTATTTATTTGAACTTTTTGCATCTTGCATTTAATTTATTTCCTTAAATGGTTTTTTATAATGCAAATAATATAAAAAAGCACTCGATTTTATGAATAAAGTTGATCAAAGTCCTATTATAATAGCATTCTTTTTAGGCGCATATTAAATTTTGCCTGAATGCTTAATCTCTATACTATCTTATCTCAAAAATTTCTATGGTTAATTACTTAATTATGCTTCTATAATGCGGAAAAATATTCATTTTGTGTACCCAATTAAAACAAAGTGCATGTATAAAGACTTTTTTTTTTTTTAAATATTTTATAAATTAAAATGCACTGCATCAACATATTCGTTATTGTCTCGGAATATGTAATGGGTGTGACTTTTTAAAGTCAAGTTTATGAATATTCTATTCTTATAAAAATTCAACTTAAATAAATACCTACCTATTTAATTTAACTAGCTATATAATTAAATGATTATCAATTTCGATTTCAGAAAAAAATTATAGGTTATTTTTTTAAAAGGCTGGTAATAAGGTATGCAAAGTATTCTAAAAAAAAACCGCACGTGGTTATATTTTCTAGAGCGTTTAAATGAAGTGATAATATTAAATAATTTGTAAAAAAAAATTCAATAAATGAAAAAGTTATAAGATAGCCGTATTAATTTCTTTATAAGGTCTATATTATAAAATAGTAATTTTTTTTTAAATAGACAATTAAACTAATTATAAATATTTAAGTGCTTATATCAACACATTTCTTCAACGCAATTACGTTACATGACCTTTTTTTCACCATCCAGTCTACACAAAAAAAATTGAAGGAATGTGTACTCTGACACTGACATGACATCAGAAGAAAGAAAGTGAAAATATCTTGAAACGTCTGGGATTTGAACATAATTAGGTAATATACTTTTTAGCGACTGCTTTTTTTGGAGCAGTTTGACTGAAACACATCACTTAACTAAATTTCAGAAATATTAAAATTAAATAAGCACTTCAATAAAGATTTGACATATCTTATATTCATGCCAAAAGAATTTTTTCGGATTGAATTTATAACGAGCATTTCGAAGAATTACATAAGTGTAGGCTTTTAAAAATTTGGAACAGACCCCTACTAACAATTTTGCTTCTATAATGCTTTACAGAAGCAACAATTGCATCTGTGGGGCTTTATAGAACCAAACATTTTTGTCGGGACCTTACCAAAATATTCTATGTTTAATGGACATGAATCAAGGGGCACGGTAGTGCCCAGCCAAGTTCTCTAGCAACTTTGGCACTACACCCTTATTTACAGGGAACAACTCAGCCATTTTCGACCCCCCTCTAACTTCCACACCAAAGATGCCAGAAATTTCAAACTCGCTACATTTGTTGAGCTGGCCGAAACTAATTCCTCACAAAATTTCAGCTTCTTACGATGAGTAGTTTCTGAGATATAGGACTTCAAAAATCGCGAAAACCGTAACTGACTCACTGACTCACTGACAGATCATCAAAATTATGGAGACCTTCCCGCTATCGTAGAAACTTGAAATTTTACATGGTGATAGGACTTGTGGTGTATACAAAGGAAAAAATCGAAAATTTGAGATTTTCAATTCGGGGGGCGTGGCATCCGCCCATTTCCGCTGAATTTTCATCATATATTATAGAGCACTTCTGATTATCGTAGAATCTTGAAATTTGGTAGAATAGTAGAGCTGATAGTTTATACAAAGGAAAAAATTTAAAATTTGAGAATTTTAGCCAGGGGGCGTGGCAACCGCCCATTTGCACTGAATTTTCATCAAATATTATAGAGCACTTCTGATTATCGTAGAATCTTGAAATTTGGTAGAATGGTAGAGCAAGTAGCTTATACAAAGGAAAAAATTTAGAATTTGAGAATTTTAGCCAGGGGGCGTGGCAACCGCCCATTTCCGCTGAATTTTCATCAAATATTATAGAGCACTTCTGATTATCGTAGAATCTTGAAATTTGGTAGAATGGTAGAGATGGTAGTTTATACAAAGGAAAAAAATTAAAGTTTGAGAATTTCACCCAGGGGGCGTGGCAACCGCCCATTTTCACTGAATTTTCATCAAATATAGAGATTTTCAATTCTACAGCCATACCTTGCAAAAAGTAGTGAAATCACGACAAAAACATTACTGTTAAAAAAAGAGCCAAGTTATCCTATGTTGAAATTATGCTGGCACAAAAAGTGTTGAGATATAAAAGTGTACCAAGTTCTAAAGCTTGGGTTCAAATTCGTATCAATAAAATTTTGATTGTTTACTTGGCAAATTTTTGAAATAACTTTAAAAATCGGTATTTAAAACAAAAATTGTCAAGTAAGCAATCAAAATTTTATTGATACGAATTTGAACCCAAGCTTTAGAACTTGGTACACTTTTATATCTCAACACTTTTTGTGCCAGCATAATTTCAACATAGGATAACTTGGCTCTTTTTTTAACAGTAATGTTTTTGTCGTGATCCTATTTACGTGCTAAAGCTAAAAGAAAATGCAGCTCTTCAAGTAGAAAACATAATTAGTCAAAATATGGGCATGAAATCGCATATCATTGTATATCATACAAACAAAAATGATATACAAAACAATTCCGTGAGTTGATTAAATAAAATTTTATAGTTGGTCAAAGTGCGGGTTTGTACCGCAAGGTTGGGGTAAAATGACATTTGTTCATATATCTGACGAACTTTTGATTTGTTTGGATAATTCTTCGAGAATGAATTATAGTACTTATAATTATCTATAAAATGAGCCCACAATCGTTATTGTAACCATCGTATTGTAGAAGTAATCTAACTCCGAAACTCTTCATGTACTAGGCAAAAGTGAGAAAAAAGCTAGTTTTTTGCTAGTACGCCGAGCAAATTTTGGGAGTAGAAGTATAACCAAAGTATAAGTACGCAGTTTTGCAGCCATACGCGTCTTAATATCGATTTCAAAGGTCTGACAACTCAAATTTTGTGCTTTATACGGTTTTCGGGAGGTTTAATAACGTAAGTTTTCTAGTTAATGTGAATGGGATAAATGTATACTATTTCAAATTATAAATATAAAAGCTGATGCTCTATCATTTTTCCTAAATCTGGACACCTCAATCTCGGCGATAGGGTTAACAGAACTCATGATATTTCAATACAAAAATAGTTTTTAGTATTTCGATTTTATTACACAGTTTTTTGAAGTGAAAACTTCTTTAGTATCGTAGTGCTTTGAAACAAGATGAAACGAAAAAGCGACACGAAAAATTAATTGATCATAACTTTTTTGTTTAAGTAGATAGATGAATGAAATTTATACATTAGATAGGATAAGATAAATAAATTATAATTGTACAAAATTTGAATTAATTTCATATTCAAAATTCTGAGATTACGGTGAAAAGATGTTCTTTTTCTAAACACGTAATATCTTTTGATCTAGAGCACATAACAAATTTATTTAACTTTAATACGCATGCTGATAACATTCTCTTTCATTTGATATATCACACATAATGGTACGTGCTCTACAATTTATATAATCTTTAACTAAAAAGTAGGAAGTACCGTAATCTCAGTTTGAAATTTCGACATGGTTGGCTTTAAAAAATTCTTACTTTTTTTGTTGGCATGGTAGAAATATGATTGAATCGTCATATAAAAGGTGAAATAATAATGATATAAAATTTTTTTAAGGTTGTCATTTAAAAAATGGATTTAATGGCGGCGTTAGAAGAGAAAGGAGATTGATTGTTTTGCTTTTTTTATGAAAACTAATTGGGTTGGAAAAATTCTGGCTTTTTTTGTAGATGTTGTATAGACATGGTCGATATAAATATTTTGAACTGAAACAATAAGCTTTCAGATGGTATAAAATTTATTGTAGGTTGTCATATAAAAAAATTGATGGAATAAAAAAAAGTTATATTTTTTCGATTTTTTTTTTTGCAAGAAAAATGATTTTTAAGGTTTCACTTCAACCACGTGTTAATTGCACACATGATTTTTTTTTGTATTAATTTCAATTACAATAAAATTAAAATGTAATCAAAAGGATTGAAATATAAGAAAATTTGAATTAAAAACTACTTCCTTTGCACCTAAATTATAACTTTATCTGCGTAAAAATTGAAATTAAATACTCATCTTCTTTTTTTTTTATTACAAGAAAATTTAATTTTAATCAAACGTAAAGGAAAATGGAAGGGTTATCGCTACCTGAAACATTACTATTTTGGTTCAGAAAAATGCGCCTTATTTCTGATAAAAAACTAAAAAATCTAAATTTGCACTGTTTTGAAGGCGCTTTGTGTTTTTCGAAGTAAAATGTATGAATTACTGACAAAATTTTATCGGCAATAAAATTTCACTTCACATATTTTGTAAAAAAAAATAATAATAATAATAATAAAAGCTAATAATATCACCATTATTATATTTGTGATGAGCAATCACTTAATAATCACTTTCAGAAATGTTTTGTTTTATTTTAATACAGGTAAAATTGGCATTAAAAAAAAATTTCTACACTCATAAAACTTGACAAAAAGTTTGCTTTTGGGATAAGAACCAAGGAGAAAAAAGTCTATAAAAAAAGTTGGGTAGAAGAGTGTTTTTTTGGCGGACAAGAGGGAGAGGGGTGAAGGTCAAAAATATAGTGAAAAAAATTGTTTGTGGATTATCATCATATGACACATGTTTTTAAGGTATTTTTCGATGCTGAATCTGAATAACATAAAAATAAAGTCAATACGATTGCTCTAAGAAAAGTTATTGCCGATTAAAAACAAGTGTGCTTGTTTTTTTACCTCAACAGGTAAAATATAACCGAAACCCATGTGAAAAACTAGCTACACTGATGAAATTTGAGATAAAGATAAAGAAGGGACAAAAAATTCAAAAAGTTCTTAAAAATATTTTTGGTGAAAGGGTGTTTTTTTGATTGAGTTATGTGTAACAAATGTATCATAACAGCTGACTTAAATTTTATTAATTTTTAAAACTTGGTGAAAAAGTTTTGGTTGGTATAAGAATTAAGAATCTATAAAGCGTACAAAATTATCTTGAGTGAAAAGGTGTTTTTTTTTTTTTTTCAAGAAATGATGAAATTCGGAATTAGTACAGCAAAAACTGGGAAAAAATTGTTACACCAATGAAAATTGGTAAAAATGTATCATTTATAAAAGAAACCAAGAACCCAAACAGTCAACAAAAATATTTTAAAATCAATGGTATAAAAGGTACCCTTACGAGTTTTCATGTGAAAGGGTGTTTTTTTAGAAGTAAAGAAAATATGGGTATAATTACAAAAGTGTGAAATACTAGAGTAATATTAGTGGTACCCTATTGAAATTTAGCAATTATGTTACTTTTAAGAAACAAGAATCTAAACTGTCTATAAAATTATTTTTTTAGTGAAAACAAAAATGATGAGTCACCCTAATGAAATTTAGTAAAAACATTGAATTTGGGATAGAAAGCAAGAATAAAGAGTTTTCATAAAAAAAATTTAGGTGAAAGGGTGTTTTTTTTTTCGAAGGGACAGTAAAATCTGTAATTAGTCCCAAAAAACCAATGATTCATGTAAAACGTCTTAGAACTTAAGTATAAACGTTTAATTTGTAATCAAAACCAAAAATACCAATTAATCACTTTTTAAATATGCTTACAAATTTGAATACACAGTATCCTTAAGGATGATAAGAAATAATTGACCCCAAGTTAAATACAATCGTAGTGCCGTTAACGAAATTAACGAAAAAAAAAAGACAAATCAACTTCTGCAAAAACAGCAAAGTTATTTTCTCTAAACATTTTGTTACAATTTGATCCTATTTTTTTCCTAAACAAAACTGTACAAATTTTTTTTATACTTAACTCAATATTGATAGTTTGATTTTTGAGGGTTAAAACCTTCGGAGGATTTGATACGGAGCTTTCTTTAATGATTCAGTCATTAACAGGTACAATTTAAATTGATGTTATTGTTCCCGTATAATGTAGATTAGACATACAATTTTTCCTTTTGAAAATGTTTCATCTCAATTTGTACATCAAAATTACTTTAAATGTATGAAAATAGACAACAGACAGACATTATGAATCCAAAACGAAAAACCTTATAGTCGAAAGCAGATCAATAAACAGCTAGAAAAATATTACTACTCTGCAAAATCTTTTACCAACAGGGCTTACTTTTTAAGGTCAACCACAATTTGTATCGTCCTTTTCTTGATTATCTCGGTTAATCTTCCATCACATCTGCACATCAATATCTTACTTATTTTTTTTTTTTTTTTTTTGGAACGCGAAATACTATCTCCTTGAAAATACATATCGTGGCACAACAGCAAAATATCATTTCTAGAGCCAATTGGCCAAATTGTCTGCCATCCATTATACACAAAAACAACAGCTTCTGGCTCGCATCTAATGCGCAATTTTTCAAATCATTTGTTACTTTCATCATAGTAAAGAGGGGATTTATTTGATAGCGCATTTATTTCTATATTCTAGAGTTATGAATGAATTCTTCGTGTACCTACATAACTATGACTAAACGTAGATAGTAGATTTGTATCTGTTTTCTTGTTTCGGGGTTTTTGATGATAGTATGAACACAGGTGGCAATTGGATTTCTGTAATGACGTTGACCTGCGGGTATTCTGGCTTAAAAGGGATGTTTTAACATCATCGATAATAATTAATTTTGTTGTGTTTAGTTGTTATACATAAGTCATACAATCTGTCATTGATTACATAAAACCATAAAATAATAGGGAATAATAAATCTTTTCATTCATACCGAAATTTTACGGATTAAGAAACACACTTATGATTTTGATTTAATTTTTAGAGTGAAAATAACACATTTCTTCACTGAAAAATAGATAAAGAAGTTCGTCATTATAACGAAAAGACTAAGAACTTCAAGTTACATAAGAACTAAAAACCGATTAAAAAAGTGAGAGATTAGGAGAAACGAGATCAGCTAAAATTCTGATGGTTTATTGCGATTGCAGTGTCTTAACATCAAATTTTCGTACATTATCTGTGTTTGTTGTGATGCCACGGATGTCTGTATCCGGAGTTAAGCAAGCACCTGAATTCACCTAGAACATTACGATTGACAAGAATAATTTTTAAATAGTCAGTCACTTCGTTTATTTGTGAACCACTTTAACTTAGGAAAAATGATTTCATTTGAGTATTGAGATAAATCGAACCAACCGCTATTTCTTCAGACTAAGGGCCCAATGCCGTCTTTACCATAAGGGCACACGGAGCCCGTACCCAGGGCCCCCATTCTCTGGTGGGCCCCGAAGGAACGAATATTATATTCTCAAAACATTTTTGTCGGTCAGACCATCTACCAAAAAATTTTAGTTTTTATATGGCAACCAAACAATCAAATAAATTTTTTTCTACACCTATACGGAAAATATATGTTTTCAAAAAGAAAACAAACTATGTGGCGTTGTATGCGAACAAAATTTTAAATCCAAACCACCAAACCCAAATTCAATTTTCAAAAAAAAAAATAAGACAATAATATTTTCAAAAAACAAGAAAAATACCTTTTTTTCCACTGTAGGTAAGATTATTTATTATTTATTAATAAAAACAACGAATTCTCTTCCATTATCTTTTTCCTTAAATAATAATTTCGTTTGAAGTTTGCAAAACTGTCAAATTTTTAGTGCGTGTTAAAATCAGTGTAAAAATATGAGTAATTCGTATTAAAAGACGATAAAGAATCAATTCGTCGGCAAAAAACATCAATACTTTTTCCGTTGGAAAACGTTTGAGAAAAAATATTGCCGGCTCGTCGACGGTACATCAATGTTTTGGTTCAATGGAAAACGCCATGGTACAATGGTTTTAATTTGAATTGCGAATTACTCTCGTATTTAAAGATTGACACATAAAATTCATTAAATAACTTTTTAAAAAATTGTTTTTCAAAAAAAAAAAAAAATTTATTTCTTAAATCCAAAAATAACACCGGCACACAAAAAAAAATGTCATGTACCAGGAACCAGACCTATCTTTCTATATGTTTTAGGACCCGCTGAATTGGAATTTCAAGTCTGTTTGGCCCTGTCACCCTCCAGTTTTGAGTAAAATGCAAAAAACTCAAAAAAAGGAAGTTTTTTACCTTTTTTGGGGTCATTGTTGCATTTTTCTGGAGGGTGACCGGGAAAAACGGACTTGAAATTCGGATTCAGCGGGTCCAAACACATATAGAATGATAGGTCTGGTTCCTAGTACATACAACTTTTTTTTTGTGTGCTGGCACTGTCGCGACATGTTGCTGTCATCCCCGGCACACAAAAAAAAAATATCCAAAATAATTTTTTTTTTAAGTTTTCTTAGTTTTAATGTCAGTATAAACCTTTTTATGTAAAATTTTTTATTAAAATCGGTTGTGTCGTTTTCATTAAGAAATCGGTTCTATGGCAAGTAGGTACCGTTAATAACGGTCCAAAAAATATTTTTCTTCTTTCAAAAGTGCGGCCTTATTTGCAGCAAAACACATTTTTTTTTTCAAAGCAAAATCGTTATCCGTTTTTGAGAAAATTGTAATATCTCGAAAACTTTATATTGTAGATTAGACTGGGCCAAAAAAAAAAAATTTTTTTTTTTTGAAAGTTACTTCGAAAATCTTGTTCAGGATGATGAAAAAAAAATTTGGTGAAAAATTGAGCCGTTAAAAAAAATTTTAAGAGGTGTTTTCATCTGTGTTTTTTATTTTTATACATGATATGATGTTTTACAACAGAACTGCTAGACGATCAAAGTAAAAAAAATTTCTGTTCATTTTTTCTTATATAAAATTAAATTTCCTACAAAAAAGATCTGATTGAAAATTTTCGTCAGACGAGCCGTATTCGAGTATTAAGCTTTTTAAATCGAAGTGTTTTTTTCAATTTGACTGTTTCACTTTGGAATTTTGTGATGAGCAAATAACTGAATAGAAAAATAAAACCACGATAGATTCTTATAGGAAATTTAATTCTCTACAAAAAAGGTCTTGTAGTAATTTTCCCTAAATTGAGTTCTAAAGAAGTTATTCACGATTTAAATCGAGAAAAAATTAAAAAATCAATTTTCAATTTCAAAATTTTCTAATTCACTGAAAATTCAATATTTTCAAATTAGCAAGATGTTTTCTTGTAGGGACTTAAACGTTCTATAAAAAGTTTCTTGGCAGCAAATTAATTGCTTTAACCGTTTAGAAGATAATCGTATTCGAATCGCAATGCATACTTGTCAGAAGAAAACTATTGAAATCAGTGGGCATTGGTTTTGATACGAATATCTTCTTAACGGTTAAAGCAATTAATTTGCTGCCGTTTGAGCTCTTTTTTCCAATTCTTCAAACTAAAACTTATAACGGATACAGGGTACAATTATTGGTAGTGGCAACGATTGATGTCTCGATGCACGTATTATTGGCACCCCCTTTACTTTATATGAAACGATATATTGGCACCCCTTTTTAACCATAACCATTGCCTTTAAGCCAACCATTGTACTTATTTTACTTACCAAAAGGGCCCCAAATTCTTGTGTGCCCAAGGGCCCCAGGATAGTTAAAGACGGCCCTGTAAGGGCCCGGTCGTTATAGATCCGGAAAACGAATCAGTAAAAAAAAAGATTCAGATGATCCTTCTCTCTTTGACAAGCCATTTTAATTTTCTTAATTGAAAGACACACAAAAAAAGTTATTTGTTCACAGTGGAAAAGTTAAAAATTTAAACTTATTTGGGAAATCATTTGTTTCATTTTGTTTGAAATGTCAATCAGCTTGAACATAAAATTAATTTGCACAGGGAAATCCAAAAAAAAAAAAAAAATACAATTTTAGCAAAAAATAATGTGTAGTTCAATTGAAAATTTTCTTTTCATTAAAAATTCTTTGAGTCATTCATAATCGATATTGGGTGTACACTGAGGAAAAAAACGCAATGTAAAATGTAATATTTTCAACGTTGATTTAATGTTGAAAAAAAACTAACATGAAACATCTATATTAAAATAAAATTGAAACAACGTAAGAATGTTTTTTATTTTTTTTCGGACTTCAGCTTTTGTTGCATTTTATCACTCTTGTTTTCAACAGTGAGATAGCACGTTGGTAAAGCATTCGCCTAGAGAGCCAAGAGGTGTATAGGTTCGATCCCCTGCTGCTGCCAATTTTTTTCTTTTTTTTAATAAATTGATGCTTTTTTTCAAAATTGAAACAACTTTGATTTAAAGATGTTTTATAACGGCAAACTGCTTTAAACTAACCATGTTCTACTTTGATTTTAAAATGTTTGTCTTCAACGCAAAATCATTCCGAAAAATAGTTGAATCAACGTGGTTTTCGTTGATTTTAAGTTTTTTTTCCCTCAATGTATTGTTTTGAATTAAAAAAAAACATCACAAAATATCCATTTGAAAATTTTTTCTCATTCATTTTCCTGACCACTATAACCCAGTTTTGTTTTACTGGGTAGAGGCTGACATTGACGAGAGCACTCAAAAACTTTCAAAGTTGTTTTGGGAGAAATATTCTTCGAGTACTGTTCGATCTATATACTATGCATCGGGAGAGAGTGGAGAAAAAGAATACGAGCTTAAAAGGCCCCACAGTAATATCGAGTTATTCAAAAAGTTGAATAAGATAGTTGGGAAACGTGGAGCGTGTGAATATAGAGACACTATCCCGATGAGTATTCGTTTTCAACTCCCGACGGACAACAACAGAAGAAGACCTCATCTAAGGTGTTGTACTCAAATGGAAAACAACTTTAAACAAAAAAGATATAGTCTGCATTTTGTAATCTTATAATTAATTAAGCATCAAGGAAGTAAAATTGAGCTGGTATATAGGTACTTAAAGAAAGACTCTGGAAATATAAAAAAAAAAAATAAAAAAAAACCTGGGGAGATTATTGCCCATGGACATAAACTAAATCAATATATGTGTATATTATACTTCCTCAGAGAACGGAGAGTAAAATCAAATGAACTTATATTTTTAAGTGAAGAATAAACACATTTTAAGAAAATTAAAAAAAAAAATCAAGTTCGCAGGTCAGCTCTTTTGTTTAAATTATACGCTTCTTATAAAGTGCTTATTTATATAATTCAAAATTTAATTTTTATCAAAAGCTACTTACATTATTCATATAGTTAAGATTAACGTCTTCAAGTTTTGAATATGTAAGCAGAAAGCCCTCAAATTCCCGTATGAATGTCGAAAAAGTTAGTATCGGTATACGGGGGCTTTTATTATCGGTATACGTTTAAGAGGTTTTCGCTAATGTAAGAGAGAAACCGCAATAAAGGTGTTTTATTTTACATTAAAATCATAGGTACTCATAAAAATAAATGCTACCTTTTTTTTTATTTTTGGGTGATATCATCGAAACTTAGAAATGCATCTATTTTATTTTTCATAGGAACTTTTTGTAAATAATATTAACTTAAAATTCTTTATACATTGCTTAGAATTTAAAAGATAACTCACTTCATTAATTAAAATCTAAAGAAGTGTCATTTATGTCAACTATTATAGAGGTGAAATGTAACTTGTTAACAATTCAACTAAACGACAAGATATTAAATGAGTAGATGACAGATCATCTAAGTAAAAAGATATTAAATAGGTAGATGACAACTTAGTCTACATGAATTTTTTTTTGTACTCATAAAAAGTGATCACGAAGCTTTTTTTTCCTAGTAAACTTAATTGGCTCTAAGTTTTTATGCCATGTTTTTCGCACGCGCTTAAACTACAAGTGCTTCTATAATTCTACAATTTCCAAGCAGAAAAAAACTAATTCCATAAAGACATTCTATATGCAATAACTGAGGATCACTACCATATTCATGGGAGAAATATATATTTGATTTGTAGGCCAGTAATGCAATTTCTTACTTATGGTCTGGTTTATACCGATGCGATGTTTGAGTTACGTTTAAAAGGTTGGATATTGCTTGAATAAAAATTTATAAGAGCACCGAATTTGATGTTTGTGATCGATATTTGTCCGCATTTGTAACCAAGTAGAATGACATCGTTTAAATTGTGGTCGCGGCTTCTCTGAGTATGCCAACAACGACTCTCTTAGTTTGATGATGCCAGCAAGCACATGAACAGAAAACTTACAAAGCGGCAGCGGCGCGGCGGCGCTGCAGAAAAAGATTGGCGTAGAGAGGACGAATATCAGCTTATCAGGAGAAAAAAAAAAGAAAACTAGAGAAAGGAGAGATGCAGAAGGATGCTGTAGCAGGAATTAAATTAGGAAGTTTAACCAGAATTCCAACAACTAAAGCCAGCAAAGTCCAACAGACAAACTCTAGAGGCTCCATATTTATTCAAAAGTCTGTCCAACTGCCTGCATTTGCCGACGATATGTTGACGTAATCCGAAGAACTCGGCGTGATTTGAGCTTTTTTTTTACAGTCAAAAGTGTAAGAAAGGTTTTATCTTTCTACAATCCTCATGATACTCGTAAGTTTATTATTCCTGATTTGAAACTTTCTTCGCTTATCAAAAACTCTTACATTTTTTTTTTTATATTAACGATTTTGAACCGAAACTCATTATGGGCCATATCGTTCAAAAGAACAATTTAACCATCAGAATCAATTGACCAATTCTTCCATCTGCAAAACAGGAATGCAACACAACTTTTCAAGATGAAAGAATATGATGAAAAAAAAACTAAATATCTGACATCTATATGTACCTATCTTCCAGGGTTTCAGAATAAAATTTCCACATAAATGTTTTATTCTTCACTCCACTCAAAAAACTCCCTCTTTTATATAACCAATCATGTAGTTGCACAAAAAAAAAAGACTATAATAAAACTTTGGTGGGCGTTATTTCATAAGAATTTATCCGAATGACCGGCAAAGAAAAAGAGACAAACCATTCAGACACAAGTGCCATACAACCGCACCCACACAACTGCCTTTAATAAAACCTGTTCAAAGAGAAAAAGAGCAAAGTAAACACTTGTTTGCGCAAGGATCCACTTCCACTTTTGTTTTTTTTTTTTGTTACGTTTAACTCAAAGGACTCTGGTTTCTGATGCACGTGTAATATTTTAAGTTCCACAAAAAATAACTCAAAACGAATTCAAGCACTTTTTTTTTAAATAGTTGTTGTCTCTGCTACTAGAATAACAAGTTAACGGTAAAAAGGATTGTATCTTTGATGGTTATATGTTTTTGCAAGGATTTATTTCAGGAATTAGAACGGTTCATAATTTTATGGCAACGTTGAGGGATGAAATATTTTTTTTATTTTAATATGTACGAATAGCTTTTTACTATGCATGTTTACAAAATTTTACATCAGGTGGTTACCTTCAACTAGGGTTGTAAAAATACGAATTTAAAACAAACTGCATTTGAAATTTAGAGCCGATTTTTCAATCTTCTAATAAACAGTCAGTTAACTGTTCGACGAATAAAGTTATTAGGCTCATAAACAATCAGATAAAAACATTGAAGTTTTCAATCAAGAATAATTTATTCTACAGAATAACAAAAAAAAAATTGTCAAATTCAAAAATATTTAAAATTTAACGTCATTTTTATCCATGATTGTTTTTGTTTTCAATGTATCCACTGTATTTTTTTCAAAATTCTTTCAAAACAGCTTTGACAACTGACACAATATTTTTTTTGAGATTATTCCTTAGAATAATTTTTATTCGTCTCTGAAAGAAGCAGATAGTTTTATTCCAAGGAATAAGCTATATCTGCCTGTTGAAAAATTGATTTTTTCTCTATCCTTAGGAATAAGTACTAACTGACTGTTTAACTGACTATTGAAAAATTGGCCCTTAAAAAAAAAAATATTTATTCCAAATATTTTCATTTAAAAAAGTTGAGGTATTTAAACTGAAAAATATTTACATTAAAAAAAATTTTTATTGCAAATAAAAATATTTTACATTAAAAAAAATGTTATGGCAAATACAAAATTTTCGAGAAGAAGTGCATATGTATATGCAAGCTTATGTTAATATCTACATTAATGACTTTGCTCTCTTATGAACAACCGTTTGAAAGATAGGTTGTTTCAAATTCTACTAACAAATCTTTTGACTAATACATATTTTTTAACATTAAATTAAAATAAATAAAATGCACTTCTGGTTCCATAATTTGAATAAATTTGACCATTCAAAATTATAAGAAATATCTGTCTTTAAATTAAAAAAAAAGGGGTTGTCTGTAAAGCCGGTTTACGGACGATGATTTTACGTGATAACGTCGTCAGAAAACAGGTTGTGTGCTTTTGTTTAAAATGAGTCAATTGAAGCGTTTACTTATTTCAAACAATCATAATTGACAAGAAAAAGCTTTTTTTATTTTCTCATTATATTAATTTTTTTTTATTTTAAAACCTTACAAAAAATGCAATTTAAAAGCCAAGTATTTCTTCTTAAGAATAAAACCATTTTTAAATTTTTATGCGCAAAAAGTATAAAAATAATTTATTAAAAACAATCATTTTCATCAAAAAAAGCAAACAAAACATGAAATTTTATCTTCTCACGTCATTAATTCATTTTTTCCCCTAACAACCTATACAAAATTTTCATCTGAAAGCTTATAGTCTTAGCTCAATATATATATATCGATCAGGTCTATGAGACATCTACAAAAAGAGCTAGAATTTTTTGAACTCGATCAAATTTCTTTAAAAAAAGCAACAAAAAAAAATTATTTTTATGTTCTCACGTTATGGAATCAATTTTTTTGTTTGACAATCTATACAAAATTGTATACCATGTGAAAGCTTATTATTTCACCTTTCATATGACGTATCAATCTCATTTAAAAGATGCTTACAAGAGAAGTTAGAATTTCCAGAATGAGATTACGGTACTTCCCACACTGGTGGCTGTTCGGGGGGCAACAGATCTCCACTGGTGTTTTGAGGTTTTTCGCAAGTTTCTTGATTCAACATTGTGTAGCTTGTAGTTAGTCTACCGTTATGTGTGATATACCAAATTAAAGGTAATTGTATCAGGATGCTCATAAAAGTTTAATAAAATTTCTATCTGCTCTTGGTCAAAAGTTATAACCTGTTGAATTCTAAATTTTTATTTTACCGTTATCTCAAAATTGTGTTTATAGAAAATGATTGAAACTTCGCACACATTTAGTCGTAGTCATGGTCTATCATTATTCACTATACTTAATTCCTGTATCTATTCAAGAAAAAAAGGTAAAAATAAAAAACGATGAAAATCGGTTGAAAACGGTAAAAAATCGTGTTTTTTTTAAACTTGTTTCTTCCGTTATTCAGTCAAAACTCACTAAACGATTTGAATTTTTTGCACATGTATGCATAACCTGCATGTCCTATAAGTTTGAGATTTTTTCAACGCTCCAAAAAAAAAGCTAAGAATCAAAAACTACCCAAAAATACCCCTAAAAAACAAGGTGTTTTTCAAAAATTCATATTTCGAAACGCAGAGTTTTGGAAAAAAATCCGTATTAGACACCTAATTTTTTTTCCTTCATCTTTCACCTGGCATCTTTAGAATTGTCAAAAAAAAAAAAATTCCCTACCCAAAATCATCATTTTTTCATAGCCCCAACACGTGTAGAACGTTCAAACAAAACGTTATAGCTTAGTTTCAAATTTTTTTAGAATTTTTTCTTAAATACAGTTATTCTTATATTAGTCTCATCTATCTATAACAACAAAAAAAAATCAACTCTCTATAACTTCGCGTTTAGATTTTAGCCCAAATTTCAGCTTTCCGTTTTACCCCTGTTTACCCTATTAAATGACGGAATTTTTAAAAATCCTTCATTTGGAGTAAGCTTTATGTTATTATCTTTCAAATAAGCTATAGAAGATTTTTGTATCTCTAACAGTTTATTTTTCATTTTGAATTGAAATTTTTGCCGCGAGAGTGTATAACGTTAGAAAATGGCGTCACTTTTTCTGTGGTGGCTGCCATGGTTCATCGATTTATAAGACGTTATCACGTCAAAAAATTTTACTCTTTGTCGTAATTTACGAAAATAAGTAAACAAAAATATGTCAATTTTGGCAAAAAAAAAAGGCAATGCCATATCTGCGTTATCCAATTTTTTTGAGAAAAATTAAAATGGCAGTTGTATGTATTAGAATCACTAAGAACATTACGTAAAAATAACGTATTCAATCGAAATCGTAAGAGCCGTTTGAAAAGAGAAGATATGGAAATGAAAATAAAACGGGTTTTGGAAGGCGAAAATCATCTCTACAAAGTTTTAAGCAAATCCATCCACCTATTTAGGCCCTAGCTCGGGACGCAAAGACGAGTAAACTGACGGACGGCATAACGAAAACCCCTTTGTTAAACTTTTCCATCATCGTAATGTTGGTTTTTATTAAAACCTCGAATTTTTTTGCACATGAAACCAATAAAGTAAATAAAAAGTATGTACCCACGCGTTATAGACAGTATTAATGTCTACAGAAATAAAATTTCTATTTACTACCACTAAACGTGCACCAGTGTACACTCTTAAGTGTAAAAAATGCTGTTTTGCATGTAAAGTCCTTAACGATAGATCTAATTGAACTCAAATATATGCAAAAGTTAAAAAAATATAATGTGATTTTTTTTTTTTTCAACGAGGAACGATAAAAAATAAAACGCACGACTGTGTGGCACGTACTCCTCTTATGGTAAAACTAGCTTAGAGTCTTGTATGTCATTTTTTTATATTTTTTTCAAATTTGTCAGTTTCAATTTCCCTTTCAATTGGCTTTCATTAAGTGCAATGTGGTGTATACGTAACATATAAAATTAAAGTTTCTTCCATAACTACTTCATTGAAGATTGAAAGTTGTTTTACTATAAAACAAAAAAAACAAATTAAGTTTAGAAAATATTATGTTTTTATATACATATGTATGTGTCACCTGAATATATGTATGAGTACGTTTTTAACAATTAATTTTTTTAAGGTGAATTTACAAGATGATGAAACTTTAGCAAGCAAAACTAACAAAAATGAAAAACAGTGCTATTTTTTCCACAAGCAAAATGGAAAAAAGGACAGATTCGCAAAATTTTATAAAGTTCAGAGATGAACATTTTCATGACAATGATATTCTTTCTTCTTGGCCTTGTCGATGATTCCTCGTAAAAAGTATTGCCCAAAAAAAAAAATGTTCATAGGTGGTGGAGGCTGGGATTCAAACCCATACTTCTACATCATAGTCCATCGGACTAATGATTGTGCAACCGACCACTTTTATTATCTTGTAGCTAAGAAGCTATGGAGCTTAGAAGCTAGTCATAAAGGAAGGTATTTTTTACCAGTTATCAATTTTTTAATGAAAATACAAAAAAAAACCAACATCAAACATTTTAATTCAAGTGAAAAAACTCGGATTTTTAGAAAAAAAAATATGTTTATCCAAAATATGCATTGAGAAAAATTCATAAGAAGTTCGAAACATTGGGTATAATTGTCAGAAAACAAGATAATTTTGAT
Source organism: Episyrphus balteatus (assembly GCF_945859705.1). NCBI lineage: Eukaryota > Metazoa > Arthropoda > Insecta > Diptera > Syrphidae > Episyrphus > Episyrphus balteatus. Next base: position 85,992,966 of record NC_079136.1, on the reverse strand, counting down.
AATTGTCAAACTACTATCAAAGAAGTCAGCAAAAATCCGATGATTATTATGAGCATAATATTAAAAAAAAACAAAATTAAACTTTTAAATAGTACGTAAATGACTTACACTATCATGCTAAAAAAGCAGTTTTATGCAATGATGTGCTTATGTACATTATACATAATGTATAAAGTAGTATATGTAGAATAATTTTTTTTTATTTATTTTAAAAATCTTTACATAAATAAATAAATAAATTCGTTGTACACTATGGCGTATACGTACTTTTTTTTAATTTTATTTTAATGCATTTACATATATGTATGAAAACGTACGAATGTGTTTAAGGCAGTGTATAGAATGTATACAGTCTTAATAATTGTAATATCTTTATTCCATGATATACAGTTGTAAATAAATATTTGAGAATTTGATAGTAAGCCGTTAACAAAGCTCAACTTTGCTCAGTTTACTCAACGATTGAATTTCTTTAAAGGTTTTAGATTTTAAACCTAGTAAGTCACTGTGGTGTATTTGAAAGATTTGGTTTTATCAAACAAAAAAAAAAACATAAAAAACATTAAAACATAACATAACACAATAAAAAAACTTAACTTCATTCATAAAACATTATTACCCTTAAAAAAAAAAACCTAAATATTTCTTGCTATGTAATTCACAATTGCCTTTCAAAGACTGCAACATAAAAATAAAATCATAGCTAAAGCATTTTTGCTATAATTAACAACTACAAATAGGTGTGGGATATCAGAGTCAATCACTACATAACTTGGCAAAAGTGCAAGGTATTCCAAGTTTTAAGTTTCAAAAGATGTGTGTTACTTATGTACATTCAACTAAATTCCATTTATTCTTTATCTTGTTGCTTCTGCCTTTTTACGTTCATTCTCCCAATTCAACAGGTATCTTTGATGATTACCATATTTGATACCTACAACACACTCAATTCAATTCTCCACGGGTTCCCGGTACGTCTTCTTATGAGAAATTGTATTTTCCTTTGAAATTTCATCCAGCTTTGGGTTTCAATAAAAAAAAAAAACTTCCTATGTGTTTAACCTGAATTTGTTTCTGATTTTTGTATGTAAATATTTGTATATAATTCATGCCAACTATTATTACAAACTTTATCCACTTCTTGCAAATATATAAATCCACAAGAACATTTACAGCGCTCATATCTCCTAATTGAGCGGCCAACAAATTCCCTTTTCTCTTATCCAAAACCCCCCCAAATCCACCCAATTCAATCCAACCTCAATGAGAGAGCCATTGTCCTATATCCAATTCGCCACCCAAGGACTGCAGTAACGAAACGACTATCGTAGGTAACAAAACACGATGACAAACATACACTATCTGAGTATCTTTCTACCTACCCACCCCATTTTAAGAACATATTGAGACAGGGTGGAAACGCTATTTTTTTTCTTTTACCAAAAAACGCCGGGACTGAGAGAAAGACGAACGACGAACACGACAATGTCGACGACGACGATGACGACGACTACGTTCAGAAAAAATGATTCTAAGAAAGGAAACAAAACAAAGTCTCGAGAAAAAAAGAATTGAACTAAACATTTCAAAAGAAATGTTGGATAAAGAAAAACATTACCCACATACACACATATTATTTCTTATTTTTTTTTGTCTAAAGTGGTCGAACGAAAGAAAAAATAAAGGGGGACGAAGATGTTCTAAGAAAAATGAAGGCTCACACACATATACCTATATATACAACCCTATACTTTGCTGGGCAAAAAGGAGTAAAATCAACATCAAAATAAAAAGCACTGAAGGATAACAAGAAAAATACAGAAAAAAAAAATTAAATAGTCTCTAAGGAAAAAAAAAAAAAATAAAGGAAAATGGAAAAAGGGAAATAACGGGTTTACATTTTTCTTGCATTTTCCACATAAAGAAAGTTATAGATTTATATAGGTAGAAGTTCTTTTTATACAGTGACTCACTTTAATTTGATCTTAGAATTAAAATTAAATTAAGATTTTCATAAACATTGAATACGAACAACATCGCTCATTTACTTTAATACTGTCATAACTCTAAAATCGCGAATTTTTAGTTATTAATGCAGAAGTTTATATAAAGTTAGTTATTATAAAGTACAGTAAAACCCGGATAAGTACCTCACCTTAAATGCCCCATTTTGATAGGCACTAAAGCGGGTAAGGTACTTACAAGAACATGTTTGATTACTAAAAACATAATCTTCACACAACAAAATTACTTTGAATGTTTAAAATAGCTAACTAACTAATTTCCACCTATGGTAGAATTTTAGAATTTTAAAGCGGTTTAGGAAACGAAGTTTTTCTTACAGTTCAAATTTGTTTCAAATGTGTACTTAAAAGAATTTTTTGCAAGTTAATTCAATTATAAAATTTGAAAAGCCAGGCAATTAAGCGGGGAAGGTAGTTAAGCGAAAGGTACTTAAAAGATCAATTTTATGTGAAAAAATGCTTAAAATTTTGGTTCTAAGAAAACAAAGGTACTTATGCGGGTTAGGCACTTAAACGAGAGGCACTTATCCGGGTTTTACTGTATAGGTAATCACTTGCCTTTTTTAAAAGCTCGAAATAACTCAAGTTCGAACCAGCTATAAGAATCTATTTCGGTTTTCGCAAAAGAATAGGGTCTATGATGAATACAACAGAAGATTTATTCTGTTTCTAATTTTCAATACCGGAAATGAGCCGCTTTATTGTTTCTGAGAATAGGCTTTATTAGGTGGGGTGATTATATGGCAAGCCAAGACCTGTTTTACTTGTCTGGACCAGGTCGTGAGCATTCACAAAAGAAAGTGGTTCTCTTCCCTATTAACTTCCCGACACCCTCTATACAGTCTACATAAGCTAGATGTAGTTAGACCCAAGGTTGTAAAAAATCATTTTTTTTAATGCATTTGTTTTCCATTACCAATAAAAAAAAATATTTATTGCAAAAAAAAAATGTTTTGCATTAAAAAAAAAATTATTGCAAATAAAAAGTTTATCTTCATTGAAAAAATAAATCAATGCAAAATGTCTGCATAACCTAAATATATTTTTTTAATATTCCTCAAATTTTTACCATACATTAGCAATTTCAACCATAATATCGAATCTTATGTAAGGAAAAATAGTCAAAATTGTAAGAAGTTCGACGACTATTAAAAAAAAAAATATTGAATGCACACATTTAAGAGAATCCAAATGTTTGAGACTTTAGCAAATGAAAATTGGGCAACGAATTTCGGATCTGCACGTGGAATGTCCGGACAGGTCACATTCAATTGAAAAATAAATGGAGATCCTGGATAGCTACAAAGCTGATATCATAGCCATCCAAGAAGCGCAACGAATTAGAGAGAATACACAGAATGCAAAACTGCGATATCTGCCACCGAAAGTGCAAAATAACTTTTCTGGCTTTAAATATGACCAAAAGTTTCGAGATCCCAACATTGACTCGTTGTCAATTGTTTTTACAAAAATAAAGATACAGAGATCCATAAGAACACCAGAAGTCAGTGCAAATCTTCGTTGTCAGAATCTACATAACCTAAAACTTGCCATTTAAAAAAAAATGGTTTTTCACTTAGCAAAATACGAGAAGAAAAGTCGAATTCTACTTGAAAAAAAAATCATGTTATAGATGCTAAAGGATAACCTACTTCTTTTTGGGAGAGGGGCAATGGGGGAGGAGTGTTGTAGATTAGATGTTATGCCAAAAAAATAAATTACAAAAGCAATGGAAAGTGTAAGATTAATTATATTATTTAAATTCTTTACCAAAAATTAAAAATGTTTGTTTTCCTAAATCAATAATTATTCTAATAATTTCATTTAGTAGAGTAACTAAAGCAAATTATTAGGGAACCGGGCCGAACAGCTTTGATTTTGACGATTTTATTTTTCAAACGCAGGTAATTAAAAATACTTTAAAGTCTATAGATAAAAAATTGCCGATGTTGCCGTATTGTATTTGTTTTAAATTAAAATTAAATTTTTTTTGAACAAAACCATTTTTTTTTTTTTGCTTAAATTTCATAAAACAAATGATAGTAAAAGATTCTCTAGGTAATTTAAGGAAAAAAAAATAGGGGAGTAAGGGACAATCTTCTTTCGTTTAAGCGATAAATGCAATTTTCTCACAAACTGACTTCAAACACAAAAAAAAATATTTTGAACACAACGGCAACACCTACAATATTTACAGACACGTTTTTAAAAAGCCAGAATCTCATTTCTCTCTGTAAAATTTAAATCCACTAAATTTAATCAAGAGTTTTTGAAAGAATAGTCTTCAACTCAAAATTTTGGAAAAAAAAAACGTTATTAAAAAATTTTAAATGGCTTTTTTTTAACTTTTTCGTAGTAAAATATGAATTTATCTAGAAAATTTTTTTTTGGGCATAATATTATCAGTTGAATTTCGAAGAGGAAAAGGTAATATATATTACAGTTTTGAAAAAAAAAAAAATATAAAAATTACTTCAATTTCATCGGATTTTCTTGATAAAAACTGAATTTTTGCTAAAAACTTAAAACTTTTGCTATTTAACTTTCAACAATAAGGGTATTGAATGAATAAAAAATAACTTAATATTTAAATGTTGAACTTTAAAAAAAAAATAAGTTAAATTTTTTTCAAAATAACAAAAATTTCTTCGAAAATGAAATACTTTTTAATTTTTTTTTTTATAAACCGTAATACATTTTGACATTTCCTTTTATATAGTAGAGTAACTAAAGCAAATTATTAGGGAACCCGGCCGAACAGCTCTGATTTTGACGATTTTTTTTTTCAAACGTAGGTAATTAAAAATACTTTAAAGTCTATAGATAAAAAATTGCCGGTGTTGCCGTATTGTTTTTTTAAATTAAAATTAAAATTTTTTTTAACAAAACCATTTTTTTTGCTTAAATTTCATAAAACAAATGATAGCAAAAGATTCTCTAGGTAATTTAAGGAAAATATATAAAAGGCAGTAAGGAACAATCTTCCATCGTTTAAGCGATAAATGCAATTTTCTAACATTCTGACCTCAAACACAAAAAAAATATTTTGAAAACAACGGCAACACCTACAATATTTTAAAACACATTTTTAAAAAGCCAGAAGCTCATTCTTATCTCTTAAATTTAAATCCACTAAATTTGATCAAGACTTTTTGAAAAAATGGTCCTCAAACTCAGAATTAAAAAAAAAAATTATATTAGAAAAATTTAAAATGACTTTTTTCCAAACTATTTCTAATAAAATATGAATTTATTTAAAAAAAATTTTTGGCCATAAATATTGAAAAGTTGAATTTCGAAGCAAAAAAGGTAAAATATATCACACTTTTGAAAAAAAATGAAAAATTACTTCAATTTCAATGGTTTTTTTTTATTAAAACTGAATTTTTGCATTGAAATAATTAATTTTCTCAAAGACTGTGGTAAATAGGAACTTTAAATTTTTGCTATTTAACTTTCAACAGTAAGGGTTATTAAATGAATAAAAAATAATTTTATGTTTAGATGTTTAACTTAAAAAAAAAAAATAAGTTAAATTTTTTTTCAAAACTTTTATTAAAAAAAGTTCTTCGAAAATGAAATACTTTTTAATTTTTTTCATAAACCGCAATACATATTGACATTTCCTTTTATAATTTGAAATCATAATAAATGCGGCCAAAAAAAATTGAAAATAAATGCATTTTATATTACGACCAAGTTTAAAAAACGACATGTTAAAATGTTTTCAATAATTTTTTTTTTCAAAAATCTGAGTTCAATTACCATTCTTTCAAAAGCCGTTCATTCAATTAACTTAATTTTAATTTTACATATATGACTAAGCTTCTAGCTTTTAAAAAATGTATATTTGAATATTGTAGGTGTTGCCGTTGTGTTCAAATATTTTTTTTTGTGTTTGAAGTCAATTAATGAGAAAATTGCATCTATCGCTTGAACTATGGAAGATTGTCCCTCACTCCCATATATTTTTTTTCCTTGAATTTCCTAGACAATCTTTTGGCATCAATTAATTTATGAAATTTAAGAAAAATTTTTGAAAAAAATTTGTTTTTGTTCACAAAAATCTTCAATTAAATTTAAAAAATCAAAACGGTAACACCGGCAATTTTTAATTTATAGACTTTAAAGTATTTTTAATTACCGACGTTTGAAAAAAAATATCATCAAAATCTAAGCTGTTCGGCCGGGTTCCCTAATATTGCCAATTTTTGAGCTTTAGTTACTCCACTAATAATTTGAAATCATAATAAATGTTGCAAAAAAAATTGAAAAATATATGCATTTTATAATACGAAAAAAGTTTAAAAACGACATGTTAAAATTTTGTCAATAATTTTTTTTTTCAAAAATCTGAGTTCAATTACCATTCTTTCAAAAGCCCTTCATTCAATCAACTTAATTTTAATTTTACAAATTTGACTGAGCTTCTAACTTTTTAAAAATGTATATTAAAATATTGTAGGTGTTGCCGTTGTGTTCAAATATTTTTGTTTTGTGTTTGAAGTCAATTAATAAGAAAATTGTATCTTTCGCTTGAACGATGGAAGATTGTCCCTCACTCCCTCCTAGACAATCTTTTGGCATCAATTAATTTATGAAATCTAAGAAAAATTTTTGAAAAAAAAATTTGTTTGTTTACAAATATCTTCAATTAAATTTAAAAAATCAAAACGGCAACACCGGAAATTTTTAATCTATAGACTTTAAAGTATTTTTAATTACCTACGTTTGAAAAAAAAGATCATCAAAATCTAAGCTGTTCGGCCGGGTTCCCTAATATTTGCCATTTTTTTGAGCTTTAGTTACTCCACTAATTGTTCTTTGGCTAAAAAGCTTGACTAGGCATGTTCTTATCTCACTTTTGAATTTGTTTACGCTTCTGGTGATCTTTGAAATTTACCTCTGATTGAGCTAGAAGAGAAACCCCATTTATGAAATTTTTAAGAATGTAACTGATCATAATTATACATATTGCTTTTTCAATATTACATAGGTACATTTTTTTTTTTTCATATAGCAGTTACAATTTTCAATATAAAAGGACATTCCACAAAAAATAACTTTCCAACCCACTGTATATGTGCACCGCCACCGGCTGCTGCTAGCTTGTGCTGCAAGCAAACCAAGCATAGGATATGTGTGCTCCTCGCCGTTTGCTTGTTGGTTGGAATTGAGAATCGAAAAAAAAAAAATATATAGTGAAAAGAAAGCAATCGCAAAATAACAAAATGAGAAAAAAAATAACACAAAAAAAAAAAACAAAATGCATGAAAAACCAAGAAAGAACGTTGGGAAAAAATGAAAATAGGAAGGTGAATCATAGGGGGTGAAGATGGGGGGTGCTCTATAGTAGTAGAACTGTGGCAAGAGAAAAAAGTGCAAGCATGTATCCTTTCTTGCAAGCATGTTAGTTTTTTTTTTTTTTTTTTTTTTTTTATTTTTTTGTTAGAGAAACAGTAATAATATCATTGCATTCACAATCGTCGTCGTCGTCCTTCGGTACGGTTTGTCTCGTCTTCGTGACTCGTCTCTTCGCGAGTGCAACACACCACACCGACCGTACCGCACATAAAACTCCTATATCTCCCCCCCCCCCCCCTTCTCTATTATCCTTTCTCATATATATATATGTAGTATTATTACTTAAAAAAAAAAAAAAGAAGAAAAAAAAAATACAAGAGGAAAAAAAAAAATAAAACATACAAAACAAACTCACATACAGAAAAAGGAAAATGCACCTTAAGAAAAAATCAATCCTCACTCGGAAACCAGTTTTTCTTGAAAAGGATACGTGTACGTATTGGCGCGCGGACGCCTCCATCAAACTGTCACCGTTCCATCGAAAATGCAAAAGTCCAAAGGCATCGCCGCATCCACCTCCTTTGGCTAGCCAAAATTCAAAAAGTTCCTAAAATAACAAAAAAAAAAAATCAAAAAAAAAAAAAAAACAAGTGATAAAATGTGAAGAAATCTCAACCTCAACCTTTTTTAACGAAAGTTCCTATTTCAAGTGCAAGTTTCAAAAAAAAATTTAAATATTTTTTAAGTCTAGAATCTAGTTCAATATCCTTTACATATATTTACAAAAAGTAGTTATAAGTACCAAAAAAATTAAGCGAAAAAAAAAATTAAGAAATTTAGTGATAAGTGTATATTCAAATTATTAGTGTTAATTGCCACTTGATGGCGCTGTACCAAGGTTAAACTTGGCACACATTTCAAGCCAAGTCAGACGGGTGGGTTGGTTGGCCACAGGGTGGAGGGATAAAACTTTTTTGTTTGCGAAAGTAAAAGTGTTGTTTCTGAGTTCGGGGTTCTGCGGAGAAAGTTATTTCTTATTCCAACAACCCCCTCCTCCCGTTTTGTCCTTTCTTGCCTTGCCTTTGCGCCTATATATGGTGAAGTGATAAAAGTTTTTGAGAGAGGACACACGCTGAAATTCATATGAATAAATTGTTTGTGCTGACCATCAGGACCACCACCAACTTATATGGATCGATTGACATCATCTGCTGATGACCGATGCAGCAATGGTGTTCTGTCGAAAAGGACCAAACGTGTAAACAGCAGTGGGGTGGAGAATAATGATGAGCGCAACAGTTGTCGTTTGGGCTCAATTAGTCCGATTAGTGTCGTCGATGAACAACAAAACGAATTGGATATCAAACCTTTTCCCGGTGAAGGTTCTGTTAACATGAACAGTGCAAGTACGGGTGGTGGTGGTGGTGGTAGTGGTAGTGTTGAGGGTAATATGGCCAGGGATTATCATAGCAGTCAGTCACATCGTTTTTCGGTTGGATTTCATCCGAGTTACTGCCATGGAAAGACAAAATCACCATTTCTGTTGCCAGCTGAAATTTATAAAAGTTTATTTGCAAGTGCTGTCTTTCAACAGAAACAACATCAACACCAGCAGCAGCAACACCATGAGGAGGATGACGAAAAAGAGGGTATTGCACATTTTCCTAGGAATTTATTATTTTCCTGTCCAGATGCTCCCAAACGCACAAGTTCACCTTCAAACGGTGTGGATGCAAGTGTTAGTATATTTTTTTTTTTTAAGGGTTTTTAATTAATTTATTTGGTATTTAATATAATGAGCTTGAAATTAATCAAGTTGTTTGAAGAAAACAACTCAAATTGGATAGGATAATAAGGTTGTACCCGGTTTACCCTTATAGAAAGTTGTGAATTGGTAATTTAAATAAAATAGAAAACAAAGGAATTTTGTTTTTATTATTAATTAATGAGGTGGTCCTGTTTTGTGAACAGTGTTGCAAGGTTTTGTTCACAGGAACGCAAAAGTTTCGAATTGTTGTATAATTATGAAGTATACGAGTAGGTTTGCTCTTTTTAAGTTAGTTTTAATTTTTATCAAAGTTAATATCCTACAATATACCTAAAATAAATTGGATTTATTTTTTAATGCCGCATTGGAAAACGCCATTCAGGAAAAATTTCAACTTAGGTTTTGTTAGGTTTTGAGCATAACGTAAACCTAATTTCATCGAAATTTTTTGAGCCGTTTGCGAAAAAAAAACAATATGTATTTCGTAATTGCATATGAGAGATATACGTTCTTACATACAGGCGATACATATTAAAAAACAAAAATAACTTTAAAAATTGCAAAATAGTCATCTGTTCCAAATTTAAAAAAAAAATCTGTCCATCTGTTTGAGCTCGACTTACAAACGGACACAGAGATGAACCGAAGACTCACAGTCAAACGGACATTACAAGTAAAATGGTGAATTTGCGTTCGGGTCAAAAAATGTTAAATTTGGACTCAAAAGAACTTAAAACTAAGAATCAATTTTTTTTTCTTTGAAAGCTTCGGTAGATTTGAGTGAGCATTACGGCCATATTATTCACTAGTTTAAATAATAAATCTGGATGTAAAGAAATTCAAATATCAAAAATAAATCCAAATCCATAATATTCACTACTTAAATCCAATCTTAAATCCAATCTCGTTAAATCCAAAGAAATTTAAACTGCTCTCTGGGGTCTGTTTAACTTAATAAATCCAGATGTAAAAGATGTAAAATTCATATGCACAGCGCACATAGGGGTATTTAGTCAATTTAGGCGGACAAAACACGAAATTTTAAACTGATCCAAACGTACAAAATCAACATATTACTAAAAGTAGATAACTTGCTTAGCGTTTTCTTATAGTTTAAAAATTGATTATCACTTTAGGTGACTAACAGCAGAGGTCTAAAGTTCAAAGTTTTCAGCCCAAAGATAAAATTAATTTTTTTTTTGTAATTTAGCGACTGTGCTTAAGTAAGTACTTTTATTTTAAGTGGATTTAGAAAGAAGTTTTTATGGAATATTGATAAGGAGATACGAAACTGTCTACTAGATGTTGTATCTAAATGTTGTATTACTTAATAAATAAAAAAGTGATATGTTGAGTCTTAATATAAATTAATCGTAAAAAAAGTAAATTTCTGTGTTGGTAAGGAGATAAGTTATACAATTTCACACTATTGTGTGATAAAATTTAATTTTTTCTAAAGGTTAAACTCTTATCTAATTGAATCTGTAAAAAATAAGTGCAACTAAGTGCAACTTCGACCCATTTGCCCTTCTTAAAGGTTTTAGGTTTTGAAAAATGGTTACCTTGTATTCAGCATCCATATTTTAAGTTTTTGTAAAGATCCAACTTCTTGAATTACAGAACCTGAATCCTTATGATTTTTCCTAAATTTTAAGACCTTTATCTTGGCGATACCATTAATAGAACTGCATTTATAAGCGTTTTAACAAACCATAGGGATCCATTCTTGACACTTTTTTGTTTGATCAAAAATTGGTTTAGGAAGAAAAATGTTTTCATCGTAATCAACACTTAAAACACTTTATTCCAGTACTAAATACAAGCTTTTACCTTGTTGATGAAGATAAACCGGAAAAATAATTTTGTCAGCGTTCAGTTGTTCAGATGAAAATACATAATTTTTTTGTCAGTGAATAATATGAACAAAAAATTAAATCCGTGGATTTATTAAATTAAGATTTAAGTGATTGGATTTAAAATTCACTTTAATCCAAACTAAACCTAGAGTGAATAATATGGCAAGTGTAGCTTTCGGGCCATGCCATCCGTTTTTTTTTTTTTTTCATGCGAAGTCCGTCTATCTGTAAATTAAACGAGGGCCTAGGATTTTTTAAACTTGGTACAGATCATATTTGCCTAATTTCCAAAACCTGTTTTTTTGTATTATACCGTTTTAACGCATATCTGCAATATGACGTTTCCGAGATAGGAATACAGGGAGGAATACAGTGGAGTAATATCGTTATGTTCATTTTTATTGACTATTTGAGCAATTTGGAATTGGAAATGCACTGTTTTAAGTTAACATACATATAAATCAGGCATTGTTTCAGGATGTCAAATATGACTTTAACTCAATTTTGGCCCCTTAATCCAGTCAAATAAGGGTTTAATCTCGGAATGAATGCTAATAGAAATTTTTTTGGCTCAATACCTTCGTTTTAACATTCTATAATATACCTCAAAAGTCTAGAAAAATCTTATGTCCGCAAGTAGCGATTTTGAAGGTCAAAGCGCGAAATGAAGATTTTAAAAATTAGCAAAAATAGACGATGGTATTATATACACATATGACACATGTTATCAAGGTATTTTTTAATGCTGATTTCAAAAAATCTAAAATCAAGGCAATCTGACGTCTCTGAAAAAAGGAATACCTGTTTTTTATCTGTCAACCCATATTATTATAATAGTTGCTAACTTACTACAGAAAAACGCTTAAAAGTTATAGCCGAACCAAATTTTGCATGAAGGTTTTTATATCCATTACAGGGTTAAAACCTTGCTCCGATCTGAGCAAATTTTTGCTCCACTTTTGAGGGAAAAAATAATCTACTCCAACGCTCCGATTTTTCAGGATTTACTCCACTTTTTCCACACAGAAAAATTGTTTCCTGAACTAACTTTGCTAACTAGATTGGAATGTTTTAAAACGAAATTGTATTTATTTTAGAATTGCAAACACATTTTTGAACCACCACTTGCTATAATGAGGCTAATAAAACAATATAAATTGGTCCAATGTGAATTTATCACAAAATAGTTCTTTTTTATAAATTGAATTGACTTTAATTTAAGACTTAATTATTTTTTATTAAAAAAAAGTTACTAAAAGGTAAAGATTTTTTTTTATTGTTTCAAATCTACTCCGCAAATTTTGCATTTGCTCCACTTTTTTTCAAATTTGCTCCAAATTTTCATGACCGAGGTTCGAACCCTGATCCATTATCATAAAGAATCAAAACAACATCAGATTGCCTTGATTTTAGATTTTTTGGAATCAGCATTAAAAAATAAGATATATTAGAGGAATCTGGTTGCATTTAGAGAAGTCGTTGTGATTGTCTTTCTTTGAAATAGTTACAATTTTTGGGCGTTTCCATATGCTGGGATATTATTATTAATTGGGGACACATTGCGGGTTATTTTTTTTTTTTTGAGACGAAGTTTATATCTTGTATTTGTTGAGGTTGCTTACGAGATCACTAACATTTGACTATTTGGCTAGATCTAAAATTATACCATTTCTTCCTAGTCACTAAACTAAAATTGACTTCGGGGTATGATAGTCCAGTAATTTTAGGTTTTATCTGCGGAAAAATTCCTACTGGGCTGAATTTTGGTATACAGCTTAATGACGGCTTTGTTATGAAGATGTGAAAAATCGACATTGATATTGTGTCCGCGTTAAGAGTTATAGGGGTCAAAAGGACCTCCGATCAATAGGTCGCGAGATATTTGCGAAAAACTTTTCGTGACCTTTTGACCCCTATAACTCTTAACGCGGACACAATATCAATGTCGATTTTTCACATCTTCATAACAAAGCCGTCATTAAGCTGTATACCAAAATTCAGCATAGTAAGAATTTTTCCGCAGATTGGGCTTAAAAATGACTAAAATGACTGGGCTATGAACCCTTAAATTTATTGAAGAGGCTCTTGGTTTCCTTAGTCAGTTAAAATGGTTATCTTTTAGGCAGCCCAATATTTTTATATACAGGGTGTCCCAAAAGTTAACGTCGAAACGAAAACGGTAGATAGGGTAGGTGGTGATAGTTATCAGAAAAATAATAAAAAAAATTTGATCTCGGTTATTCATGGAATATTCTCAACAATGTTATACCATTTTGAAAAGAGAATTGAACACACCTACTTTTTAGGTAACTTGCCGAAACATCGTAGTGCATTTTTTTTACACTACGGTTCATGGAATTAGAGTCATGTAAAAAATTTTACTACTTAGTTGGGCAAAAAAATAATAGGTAATTGCTTTAAAACTGATGCAGCTGAGTTAAAATTTTTGAATGCATTTGGTAGCAGGGTTATTCACGGTTCCGTTACAAAAGAAAAAAATGAGAAAAATTAAGATTTGTAGTCACGGCAAATGAAAAAATGAAAAACAGGGTGACCATTTTTTCGATTTTTTTTCGAATGCCCATATAACTCTTTTATTATTTTTCTGATAACTATCACCACCTACCCTATCTACTGTTTTCGTTTCGACGTTAACTTTTGGGACACCCTGTATATAGGGCAAGTTTAGGATTCGGTAAAAAAAATCGAACTCGAGATAACAATTGGACATGACATAACGATGATGGAGAAGACTAAAAAAGTGGGTCCGGCAATTCTGTCTGTCCATCTGTTTGTACCTCGAGCTATGCCGTAGCTCTACTTGAGCGATTTTCTTCAAACTTGGCAGTAAATAGTTTTGGTTGATTCCCTTCTAGAGGACAAATTGAATTTTTTTTTATAACCAAAACTAACAGTACCTGTCATATATAACGGAAATAGAAAAGTTAATTTTCTCAAAAATAGCTCTAGAGATTTTGATTCGAAATTTTGTGTGTAGTATTACACATAAGAACCAATTTTTGAAATAAAAAAGAAATATTTTTTTTTTCTGTACCTGCCATAGAACGGTGTTCTTGGTTTCTGAATATCTCGTGCAAGGCTAACCCGATTTCAACGAAAATTTTTATATAAAAGTGTTTAAGTAAAAGTAGTATTAAAATTATAGAAAATTTTCAAAAAAAAAAACACCTGTTTAGGATTTTTAAGTACTACGAGTTTGAATATTCTTCCCTCTATGGTAAAGACATTAGAGGGGGATCGAAAATCGTCTGGGTTGGTTATATTAATAAGGGTGTGGTGCCAAAATTGCCAGAGAACTAGATTGGCCACTACCGTGCTGCTTGTTATTGCTAAAATTTTAACATCAATTAAAACCTGTACCTATAAAAATTAATAAATTAGGCAAATATTTTCACAAGTACCGATATCACGCAAAATTTTAATGATAGAAATTGATGTTCAAACATATATAGAGTCAAATACAATTAAAATAAGCTGAATTCATTAGATGTTATTTTCCTTCATTCCGTTTATTGAGTGTAGCTGTGACTTAAAAAGTATATAAAAGTAAAGTGCCTTTGGTCATTCCCATAACTTTGTTAGTATTTCTATAATGAAAGCAATATTAATTTATCTGTGAAACCAAAACACAACATAGAATACAAATATTCGAAAATTTTGCCAAATTTTTTGAAAAACCTAATAATTTCGTCAAAAAATCGGAAAGAAATGAGAAAAAATTACTTTTTATATTTTAAAGTTGAATAACTTCGAAACGCGGGGGTAAATCAAAAAAATTATTAAGAGCTTTTTTGTAGAGCGGACAATTTTATAAAAGAAAATGATTTTGTCAAGCCTTTTGGATGAACCATAAAAAAGATAAACAAATCTAAACACAAATACACAATCTTTCCCATACAAAATCGTATGGGAAATAGAAATTTGCGATGCGGCGCGGCGGTACTAAATGTTAACATTAAGGGCTGAAACTTTTACAGTATTTTTTTATCGTCATTTCCAACAATATTTTCAACAATGCTTTGAACAAAAAAAAACATTTTTTTTGAATCAGTCTAATGTATATGTATGTGTATGTGGTCTCCAAATTAATTCAAATAACCAAACTTGATTGTTTCAAAAATGACACTATTTCTAAAACATCTTCTGATTTTGTAAACAACTGTATTAATCATTATAAAAAAATTTAAAACAAATCCTTTATTCTTTTCAGAAACCTTCAAACTTTGGCTGGCCCACCGACAACAACATCCTTGGTTCATCTGCTCCATCCCCAAGTGCTCTAGAAAATCAGATTAACTCAGCCTCCCAACAACATCACAATAACCATCATTCTGTTGTAGTAATTGGCAATAACAACAACAACAACAACAACAACAACAACAATCAAGAACAATCGCTCTCATCAAAGACTCACCTTTCGTCAGCTGAAGAAGCAGCAGCAACCCAACCACCACCGCCACCACCACCACAGCCAGCGTCATCACCTTCATCTGCACCATCACAACAACAACTCACAGGAATTGGTTCGCCCAACAATCGAATAACACCCTCTAGCAACAGTATGCCAATTGGCGGGGTGCAAGGCCAAAATCCAGCTCAGGGCCTTGTACATTGGATGAGTGCAGTGATGGCTGAACATATGACAGGACAAACGCATCACGATCCAACCGCCACAGTCGGAATGCACTACATGTGGAATGGCAATGTTGACGTAAGTAAAAAACAATTGTTCGTTCGTCGTCTTTAAGAAGCGCAACAAAAAAAACAGCCTCTTTTTCAATGTTCGGTGGGTTCAAACTTGTACAATGTACAAACCTAAAGGGTTTGTTTGATCAAACGATATAATCCAATGCGCAGTGTCTAAATTTTTTTTCGTTGCTTTGGTCATCCTTCCTGTTAGGAAAAATTGTTACAAAGATTTTTTCCCGGCGGTTTTTTTTTTTTTTTTTTGTGTAGCCTTTTTTTTATCGACAAGAGCTTTAAAGCTTGACTCTTTGAAGTGGAGAGGGGGTGGCTGGGTAATTTTATATTTTTTTTTCTTCTTCAACCCTTTTCATTGCCCTTTTCGTCAATGGAAAGAGATTAGTATTTGCGGGAAAATTGATTTAAATGAATGGCCACATTATGTAAATCATTATGAATTCGTTTTTTTTTTTATTGGCACAGTTGGATAAGCCATTGGACACCCAAAGGAGTCCTTTGAAAATATTAAACCGCTTGTTATGAAGTTTTTTTTTTTTTACTCTCCTGAATATTTTTTTTCTTGGTTGAATGTTGAATATTATAAAAAAATAGTCAGTTGATTGAAAAATCAATAGAACCAGACAAGGGAAAAAAATTGATACAAGCAAAACAAAGCACAACAGGGACCAAAAAAAAAAGGATAAACTGCACACACATAATTTTTTTTGTCCTTTTCTATGCAATTGGAGCTTTTTTTTATTTTTTATTTTTTAAGTTTTTTTTTTTTTTTGTTTTTTATATCCTTTTTTTTTGGTTAGCTTCCAATGTATAGTTTTTCTCTATGTATGTACTTGTGGGAATAGAATGAGGAACAAATTTAACTCCATCAAAGGGTGACTGTGCATTGAGTGACAATGGTCAGGGTTTAGGATGGTTGCGAGAGATGAAAAGAATTTTATTGACACGGTGAACTGGTAAATATAGTTTCTTTGTTCTAATAAAAGGAAGATATTTCTCCCGCCTAAATACGAGGAGGATAATTAGTTTTGTTTGTTAGTCTTTTGTTATTTTTGAACCATCAATAGCTTGGCACTTGGTGGGTTTTTTTAGTCCAAAGAAATTTAATTGTTCGATAGAGCTCATTTTTAAGTAGGTGTGTAGAAATACATTAACAATAATTGTTAGTGTATTTGTTTGTCCATTGAAACAACGGTAGAATTAATTACATAGATGCTAATTTTTTTTTTGCAGTTATTAGTGTGTCGTTGGATATTCTCTATGAAGTTAGCAACTAAAGTATATGTATGATAATTTTTAACTATAATTGTTTTACATCACATTTAAGGGATTAAGTTTATTGTATAAAAGAGAAAAATTCGTTAAAAAAAACTAGATGTCTTAAAGTCGACAATAAATTTAAATTTTTGGTTATGAATGATTTCGATGTGAATAGGGTTGAAACTTATTTAAACAGCTTCAAAATAAACTTGCAACGAACCGCCTTCCTATTTAAGTAAAAGTAAATGAATTTTTGAATACAAAGAAGTAAGATTATATATGTGCCCTGCCCATGATTATGAAAGTGGACTAAGTCACTTTTTGCATTGTTTGAAGAAAAACTTACATAATAATTTTCTTATAACGATTTAATTTAATTTCTTTTATGAAATCACTAGAGGAGCAATAAAGAAGTTTATTTACAGCAATCTCGTTTTCAAATAAACTTTATACCTTAAATAATAATTATTTTTAGAATAGATTTGATGCCATTTTCAGGAGTGACTTAGTCCACTTTCATAATTAAGGGCACATATATCAAGCTCAATTACCGAAAACTGCCATTAGCCATAATGTTTTTTTAAAAACGACTAACTACCCCAAATTCTGCTGTTTGTATGCTTGATTAAACGTATGATCGTTTGCCAATTAGTATTTGAGCATACATAGCATAAACCTAAAAGAGAATTTAGACTTCGACTTGTCCGCATTTTACACGAAAACGAGTATACAGAAATACTGGTACCACAAGGTAGTGTTTTAGATACACTTGTGTATAAGGTATACTTCAAATAGAAAACACTGTTCCTACGTTTATTGACGGCACCCTAAAAACTTGCAGTGAGAATAACACCGGCCGTTTGTGAAGAATTTAACCTTCCGATTTAGTGCAATGAATATGATTTAGCAATTGCAGAATTACAAGCAACTTTCACCAGAAAGTTAGCTATAATACATAACGTTACCTAGCTTCGAGTAAAAAAAATTGCAATATTAGTTTCATGTAATTGTTGCAATCGGAAGAAAAAAAAAATTCTAGAATTATTTTCGAAGATTTTCATTTGAAGAATTGTCGTTCGAAGAACTGTTGTTCGTTGAATTTTTTTTTTTAAAGGATTTTTTTGGTGAACTTTCCGGCGAATGAACTTTCATTTAATTTAATTTTTATTGTTTCATGTGTAAAACTCGTTACTTAAGAAATGTAACACATATTTCAATGAATTTAATATAGCTTTTTTTTTCCTTTAGTAGTGAAAATATTTTTGATATTCAAAATGGTCTTAATTTCGTTCGCCCTGTGCATTAACTAATACTAAATGTAAATGGGCAAAGAAAACATTACTTCTGTATGATGCATCAGGATTAGTTCTGGGCGAAAAATTTAATGTGGTAGCAGTTGTGCCTGCTTACATATAACTAGGCAGTTTTAGGGGTAACTGGCCGAAAACAATTAATAAACCTAAGCTTCTAAAAGTCTGCTACATAATTAGCAATTATTATTAAAATGACAACAAATGTATTTGGTTTGTAATGTTTATATTCAGACCTTTTTTGCGCAAGTACCTAAAACAGAAAACAATAAAAAATTAATACTTAGTCAGTTCAGTTGAAAGCCAGTGACAGGAAGATATAACTATGGGACTCATTTTTCCGCATCTTTTTACCGTTATTTTAAGCTTGATTGCTATTTAAAGTTTCAATTTTACATTTATAGAAATAAACACAAAAAAAGGTTACACATACACCACAGTGACCGTTGAAATTTTACCCTTAGTCTAGTCGAATTGTGTTCATACTTATATTAAAGTTAAAAAAAAAACTGGTGTCAATGATTTAAATGGCTGATTTTATGTTTTTTGGGGTGGTGAACACGAATCAAAATTATTACCAAAAATGATAATAAAATACGTTTTTTCTAATTTGAAATATCTGTTCTTTTTTTTTCAAAAACAAATTGTATATTTGAAAAAAAAAGAGAGAAATAATAACAATTTATGTTATGTTATGCTCAAAAGATCGTTGAAAATTCCATATTAATCAAAACTTTTTGAAAAACCCACAAAATACGTTTTTCAGAGAATTTTTCTAACCTGGAAAAAGTACGTATTTTTAAAACCTCTTTTGATCGAAGCAAACAAATAATACGACTAATACGCCAAAAAAGATCACATTTTTTGCACTTTGCTGATATTCTCGCAGTTGCCTAGAAAAATTTACTCGGATACAACGGGTTATAAATTGCTGCTTTTGGTGTAGATTTTGTACTAAACTAGTTCGATGAAGAAGAAGATTTATTTTAACTAAGGGCATTTTGTTCTTAAATGACTAAAAGAACAAATGGTCTTAGGTCCAATTTATTCACACTCCATTAAATTTAAAGTCGCCATTAAAAAAGGGAAATTTTAAAATTTGTATGCGATTTGACAGTTTTATAATTTTTAATGGAGCCTTTAAAAATAATGGAGAGTGAATAAATTGGGCCTTAAAGACTTAAATATCTTGACTCTTAAAAAAATATCATAATTCTTGATCCTACTTCAAATGTCAAACAACTACAGATATATATTAAATCGTCATAAATGTTTAAAATCTATTGTGTCCATTGCGGTACTTTTGATATCCAAAATGCAAAATTCCTGAGCGTCAAACACATTTTATCTGTGGGCAAAATTACCCATGCAGTTGCAAAGTAACCCAGTTTTATAGTGGTTTACATAATTCTTAAATTTAAATATGTTTTTTAAGATGATTTTGTTTCATTTCAATAAAATTGCGTTTTGTTATTTTGACATCAGCCTAATTTAGTGCAGGAAAAATAGAAACTAATGAATTTTTATGATTGGTATCGTCGCACAGTGCGGTTTATTGACCTAAAACGTGGTCATAAAGCAAATTTCTCAATTTTGCTCCCAATAATTAAGCTTATGTCAAATAACAGGTAGATAACCAGGCTAATTTTTAGTTAAGTCTATCTATAGAATCTTGCACTATTGCACTTACACTATTTGGATAAACACGATTTTTATAAAAAAAACTGAACTAATGATAAAAAATGTCCATAATATTGCAAAATTTAATACAGAATCAATTAATAAACGAAATTTGTTTTTTTCTAAATTTCATCCTTATAACTTAATATCTCAAAAACTACGTAATGAAACAACTTGAGTCAAAAAACAAAATAAATAATAAGCTACTAGCTTTAAGAAAATTTAGCACAGAAATGTGCTAAATTGTGCATTTTTTGATTTTTAATAATTATTTTTCACGGCTAATCGGGGTAAGCACTCTAGTGAGTTTTACTGCTAGGAAAATGAAAAATTTTCCTTCCATATAACTTTTTATTCATTTGGTACCTATTTGATGTGAAAAATGTGCCCAAGTATTTTTGGCAAGGTTTTAGACCAAAATTCCGCATCCTCTATAGCCTGTTCAAAGTAGTTCTCTAAAATCTCCCCTTTTGTTTTTTTTTTTTTTTAATGGTATTAAAAACGCAATAGTAGGGGAGAAGGTGAAAAGTGGGTTCCGAAAGTCCATCTATCTGTCAGTATGTCATTCTGTCAGGACTCAGGATGTCTGTCGGTCTATATAAGAAGCAGCAGCCTTAAATTTGGTACATAGCAGTTTTTCGAATCATTTTTTTTTTTTTTTTGGGTCAAAAATAATGGTACCTGTCATGTATGTATAACAGTTTAATTTTTGTAAAAAACGGCCCTTAAGATTTTGATCAAAAAATTGCAGTATTTATTAGTTTTTAGAAAATGTCTATCTATTAATAAAGAAAGTTTTTTTTTTCAAAAATCGATACCTCCCATAGAACTGTTTTTTTAAATCTGATTTTCTCCCAAACAATTTTCTTAATTTCAACAAAATTATTTTGAGATATAATTTTCTGACTTGGATTTTAAAGAATATAACTAAATTCTTGCCGACTTATATTCATGTCCTTATTTATTTTTTTTTTTTTTTGGTTTTCTGAAGCAGGTATTCCAATTTCAAAAATATAAAATTGTAATTTTTAACAAAGTTTGTCCGTTGACATCTTTCTGAAACCAATTATTATTTGAACCCACTTAAAATTTAGAAAGACAGAAACTCTATTTGAACAAACTCGAAAATATGTTTTCAGTTATAAGATTATAATTATTTTCCACAACTTTTACAGCAATGCGGTCAACATGCAAAAGAAATCGACTACAATGGTTGGCCAACCTCAAGAAATCACATGTCCATGAAACAAGGATATGAGGTAAGCATCTATCTATTTAATAGATATTTAAATATTGTAACCAACTTCCTGATTATTTAACATTACCATAGAGCTTAGACTTGTTTGTTAACTCACTCTCTTACAACATTTTAAATAAATCTAACAATTTTCTTCAATTTTTTTCTTTTTTATTTAACAGGCTAAAATGAACGACCACCATGGGAACCTGCAAAAAGGTAATGCACCCATTTTAATATCCTTTTTGCCAATTGAATGTGCACGAACAAAGTAGTTTGCGCTCTCGTATCTTGTATCATCCATAGGCATCTGTCTGTTACCATAATATTAACTCCCACAAGATTCTTGTGTGTGGTTTGCTTGAAAGTGCTTATACGAAAAACTTTAGGCTAAAATGTTCCGGCAACATGTTTACATTATGTTGCACTATCGAAAACTATCAACCTCATCTAGATAATGTCATCGCGATTGCGATAAGAATCTACCAAACATTCCAGGTAGCAAAAGCAAAATCCCCCACTTATTGATGTGATATCCCTCTGTTTCACAAATGAATTGCCATTCTACTGCTACTCTGAGCTGTTATTGAGAAACAAGGTGGCATGTTGCGTTGTCGTATTATAGCCATAAGGTCGTTGCAACTGATCAGCAACTTCGCGTTGTCTTGTAATTTATCCTCGCTTTCCATTCCCACTTTCTCAGAGTGGCGTAAAGATTTCCATAAATAAGAGGAATAATTTTCGGAGCTACAACCAGGATATCTTCTATATGGGCGGTTGTGGTGGGGGCTAAGACGGCCAAGTCTCGATCGGCGGCGGTGGCGTCTATACAGTATCTCAACACCAAAACTTGAATGATTAACAAGCAAACACATGACGATGCGCGGTACAATGCTGCAAAAAACACGGCCAACAGAGGCATTCGCCATTGACTCCGAAATCGTTCGCGGAACATGGATGTCTTACATGGTTAAAATGTTGTCATCAGTTACATGCACGGTCATGTAGTACACTAGCTACTTGTCTCGAACAGAGATACATCAACTTTAAGCGACCGCGACATAGATACATTGGTCGCTACATCAGCAAGTGGTGCGTGGCGGCGGCGCAGAGGACGTAGGTATATAATCATTGAATTGGTGTATATGGAGACGAGCCAGATACCAACCAGACAATAACAACAACAATAATTAGCTGCAAGAGTTCGGTTTTAACCGTCTTCGTTGTCGGTCTTACGATCGTCGTTAGATGTATACATTCTTCGATTTCTGTGCCGTACTCGTCGATAAACATGAGAGAGACTTTCTTGTTGCCATCCTTAATCGCACCACAGCTATAAGAGTAATTTACACCAAGCGCCACCCGATCGTCCATTTAGGGTTGCAACAACATGCTACGAGTTTGTTATGTTATCATTATTACCCGCGATGGACATTAATAAGCTCCTTAGCGGCAAAAGAAGGTAAACTTGAACAAGCGCCTTCTATCTACGTTCGTTGTCGCGTCGCGTTGTGGAATCCATAGATTCCATCATCATCGAAGCAGCTAAGCGCCAGCAGTGGCGGCGCGGTGGTGGCGCATTCCTGATCTGTATGCTTCGCTCCTTTTGCGCGCGTTTAATGCCGCAGGCTGTTTTTTTTTTTTTTTGCGGCATTATATCTTTTTCTGTAATTAGACTTCACCCGTTTGTTTTTAAACTTGGTAACCTACCTATCGGTATTTTTTTTTATTTATTCCATTTTTTTATTTATTCCATTTTTATTTCTTGGTTTTATATTGATTATATTTACCTGGTTGAAACTGTTTTCGGTTTTAATTACCTGGTGCGTGTGGCATTAATCATTTTTAAGATGATCTTTTAATTCGATTTTATTGATCATTTAATTAGAATTGTGTTTTTGTATTCCAAAAACCGGTGGTGAAGCTATGGACTTCAGACAGATAAACAGAACAGTTTTTTAACTCATCCAGTTTTTTACTGATCCAATTTTTCTTTCCTTACAGGACATATTTTTGATGACGGACGATTAGATCATCATACGGGCACTGCGCAAGGCAATCAAATGACAATATATGGACCTGGCCCAGTTCGGACAGCTTCGTCAAATAGCAATTCACCAGGTGGAGGCGGTGGTGTTGGTGGTGGAGGCGGTGTGAGTGTGGGTGTTGGCAATCATGGGCATCATACTTCAGCTGCGTCCGCTTTATTAGTCGTACCGCAACCGATCAATGCAACCAAAATTAGTACGAGTCTTGGCCCGGGCGGAGGTGGTAGCGGGAGGAAGTACCAGTGCAAAATGTGTCCACAGGTATGATTACTTTGATTTTGAAGATTATTTTCATTTGGATTCAATTCGGTACTTAAATATGTTCGTACTGTTTTTGTGCATCAATTTCCGCCATTTTGTATTTTTTTTTTTGTTACATGGAAAATATCAGTGAGAGTCAATAAAAGTACACTAGCTTCACAAATTATTCACTGAATAAATTTGAGGGAACTTATTAGAGGGTCACTGTGGCGTATGAGTAATCATTTTTTATGGATAAATCTTATTGTAAATATCGATCTATTTTTAAGTAGTAAATTATACAGGTAGAACTTTTTGACAATTTTGTACCGTTATAATTGATTATGCAAAGATTTGTAAATGGAATACGACACATAAAGGCATTCAAAATATTGTAAAAATATAATTTCAGCAAAGAAAAGCGATGTCTGTTATAGGTCTCGATTTTTAATTTCCGATTTGCTCGGCTTATGTTCATCGGATAAAAATTTTGAGAATTTTTTTAAAATTTTTTTATTAATATTTATAAGGTAAATAAATAAAATTAAATATTAAATAAATTTTATTATTAAAATATGTTTTGTGTATTGAAGCAACTGTGTAATTTTTTCAATAAATAAAATAATTTGATTTAAAAATTAAAACTAAGTGTACAATTTTGGCTTTTGAAAAATGTACAATTCATAACTGTAATTGTTGCCGTTGTTTTTAAATATTTATTTTTTTTAATTTTACGTCAATTTTCTAGAAAATTGCCCCTCCCGCTCAAACGGAGGAAGATAGGCCTTGTTTTTATAGTTAACCCTTTCGAACCCAAGCTATGAAAATCAATATTAAAAAATGTTTTTTTCGGTATTATCGGGTCAAAAACATCACAACTAAGAAATATGAACAACAAAAAGTTATTTTCCAAAATAATAAATAGCAAAACTAATGTGTTTTTCTCATGTTACATGTTAGTAACATGCACTGCCTATGACCACCAAAAAAAGTCGGAGAACTGAGAAAATAACTTTTTATGAAACTATAATGTATACTACTTCTTCTAAGCAAAAAAACAAAACACTTTCTGCATTAACATTTTTTATATCATTTTTTCAAAATTATGACCACATATTAAAAAATTTTTTTTTGCAAAAAAAAAAATCTGAATTTCAGTCCCTTTCTCGATAAAAAAAATAAAATGCACGACTGGGTCGCACGAACTTGCTCTTAGAGTTAAAGTTGCTTAAATTTTTAAGACTTTTTATATAGAAATTTGGAAAAAAAAAAATAAAATTCGTTTTTTTAAAAAATAAAATAAAATTAAATTGCCCTCCAAAACAAGTACGCAGTTTTGATTGATATATTAACATGCATTTTTAGAAAAAAATTTTCAAAATCGTTTGAGCCGTTTTTAAAAAAAATAATTTTTTATAAATAATTTTTTGGAAAAAAAGTTTTAAGATAAAATTGGTATGCCATTTCGTAGAAATCACTAATCAACATCTAAAAACAAAATTTCAAAAAAATTCAATGTCCCGTTTTCGAAAATTTGTTTTTTCAAAAAAAAATTTTCAATTTTTTTAAAAATCCAAAAATTTTTTTTTTGGAAATTTTATTTTTGGTTTATATTTAAATTATATAAATGCTTTTTCACAAAAAGTTTCGTTGAAATCGAATAAGCAGTTTCGGGGATAATCGGATTTGAAAAAAAAAACCGTTCTATGGCAGGTACCGTTAATAATGATTTTAAAAACAAAATTTTTTCATTGAAGGATAGACCTTAGCTTAAAACTAACATTTGAATTTTTTAAACAAAATCGTTAGAGCCGTTTTCGAGATATTTCAATTTTACTTAAATCGGTATATGACAAAAATTAATTCCAAAAACCCCTCTGGAGAGTCGCCAAATAACGCTACATACCAAGTTTGACATTAATAGGTTCATTCGTTTAGGCTGTAGCTCCTTATATAGACAGACAGACAGACTGACAGACTGACAGACTGACAGACTGACAGACTGACAGACTGACAGACTGACAGACTGACAGACTGACAGACTGACAGACTGACAGACTGACAGACTGACAGACTGACAGACTGACAGACTGACAGACTGACAGACTGACAGACTGACAGACTGACAGACTGACAGACTGACAGACTGACAGACTGACAGACTGACAGACTGACAGACTGACAGACTGACAGACTGACAGACTGACAGACTGACAGACTGACAGACTGACAGACTGACAGACTGACAGACTGACAGACTGACAGACTGACAGACTGACAGACTGACAGACTGACAGACTGACAGACTGACAGACTGACAGACTGACAGACTGACAGACTGACAGACTGACAGACTGACAGACTGACAGACTGACAGACTGACAGACTGACAGACTGACAGACTGACAGACTGACAGACTGACAGACTGACAGGCAGACAGACGGACTTCCGGGACACACTGTTTTGGCATTGTCTACCATCGTAATGTCATGGAAAAATGTTATCTCAACTTTTTTTTTTTGTACGAATGCATAACTTGATATATAGTACCTATATCGCAAGTAAAAATTAAAGGTATGATATTTGACTAACTTTTTGTAATAATCCAGTAACTAGCATTATTATCTTTCAATTAAGCCATCGCAACCTAAAAAATTGTTTAATTTAATATTTTTTACGAATTTTTAAAAAAATGTTACATAAATGTTACATGTTAGGTAAGTTTACAACAGAAACTAAAACTCTAATCATTCTCTAAAAATATTTAAGGTGTAAGCAAGGGTGTTTTTTGGGAAACAAGGAAAAACTGTAATCTGCAAAGGAGTAAATTATGTAATAAATTTAAAAAAAGGCAATGATTTGTTTAGTAGTTCTTGGAGTATTAGTATGAACGTTTAACTTGACAACGAAACCAAAAATAAACTTTGGGTGAAAGGGTGTTTTTTGGGGTAAGGGAACTAAAAGTATTTATTTAAAAATATTAGTTTAAAAACTGGTACCCTAAGTAGAAATAACTTTTCATTAGAATAGGAGCCAAGAATCTATAAAGACCGTAAACCAATAAAAAGATACAAAATTCTAAACACAAATACACAATCTTTCCCATACAAATCGTATGGGAAATAGAAATTTGCGATGCGGCGGCGGTACTAAATGTTAACATTAAGGGCTGAAACTTTTACAGTTTAAATGGTTATTATTCTTTGTTCGAATGAAACCCTTAGTTTTTAAAATCAATTGTATTTTGAAAAAAAAAAAAAATAAAAATAGAGCAATTTAGAGAAAACAAGACCGAAAACATTAAAACCATTATAATTCGAGAATGAGGCAAAAACTAGAAAAAGTCTAGCAATGTTTCCTAGGCCTGAAGACTTCAATCTTGACGATACTATTAATAGAACTCGAGGTATAAGCTATTGTATAAGCCAGCTTTATTTTGTAGACTTATCTGTTTAATTTACCTGCTCTAACTTTTATTTTAAGAGTCCATCATACTAAATTATTTCGGTTCAACAATAAAAACTCAAAAATTTTGCTTCCCAGTATCTAAATACCTAATTGTATATCATATCACGCTTGTTTACCCTGCAATTAAAAGGTTTCCCTACGTGTCACATCTGTCAATCACAAAATCAATTGGGGTTAAGTATCGTTCGTCCTGAAGAATAACAACATTTCACCGCATCCAGTGTAACGGGCCAAAACCTACTCCTCGACCTCGGTTAATATGTGTCTACTCGTATATCATTTTTAACTCACAAGATCACCACACAGTTGTGGGAAAAATGCTTAAAATGACATTCTGCACATCGCACATGCGCAAGATATCAACTTGACGGCTAGATTGTAACTATACCGTATTAAAGGTGAAGCCACAAAGTGTGTGGTCGACCTAATGTTCATTATATATAGTGAGTGTGTTATACTTGACAGGTTCGTTCCCACGCATTTAAGCCGAATAAACACGGCTAATAACAATTTATCCACCTTGAGTCGGCACAGCTTTCCTTGAATATTCTTTTTTCTTTTGCACAGGTATGGATCGAATTTCACTTTTATAAGATTGAAGACGATATTGTTGTTGTTATTGGTTTTTTTGTATATCACTTTTCTTGAAAGAATCACAGCACAGTAACAGTTGATATACTGTCTATATATTTTTAAAGGCACACAGGTGTCTGTGGCGTGTATCATTTTGATTATGCCACGAGGGTGGGCTTTTTCACAACAAGTGAAATTTATCTTTGGATAATAAATTTGTTAATAGAGATTGCTAAGTGAAATTGAGAATAAATGGGTAATTAAGACGAAGCGTGTGAAAGTTTATTGCTGCATCCTGGAGTTGAATTTGAACTTTTTTTTAAATGGAAATGACCAAAATTTTAACAGTCAAAATGAATCACCAGCTGAATATACGATGGACCAGTCAAACAAGTTCTCAAATAGGTCGAATAACAAAAATATTACTTATTTGACCCAGTGTTTTGAAACCTATTTTCCACTTCCACTTCGATGCGCACTGACATCACGCTGTGTTCTTCCGATTATGTCAATATCGTCGGTATTTTCAAGCAACTGGAAGGACTTTTGAAAGATGGTGTCTATGTACTTGACGTCAGAGTTCTGTACTATTTTTTCAAGGATGATGTTAAAGAGTTTAAAACCTTTTTTTACATCAAATGTATCGGTCAGGTTTTTCCCAAAGTTCTGGCAATGTTGGCTTGTGTGTTTTCAAGAAAAGCAACATTAAGGTGGGTCGTTTTTGGTTTTTTTTTTCGAATTTCGAATCGTAATAGCGCGGAAAAGTTGCGAATGGTGAAGACTAAGAAGAGGTTAAAAAATAATCAAAATCAATTAATATCTTCAGCCCGAGCATCGGCTCTAAAGCTTGAAAAAAAATTTTAAAAAAATGTAATTTTTACAAAAAAAAATTTAACCACCCTAACATCTTTTTTTTTTAAGGGGGAAATCCCTCTGAAATTTTTTATTTTTGCATTATTTTTTTTTTTTTGCCTTGTACATTCATTTATCAACTGAAGAAACTATTTTTAGTCGTTTTAGCCTTAAATGAAGCCTCAAAAGTCCCTAGATAGTCTCGATACCCAGCGCTCCGAACCTACCACAGTACAAAAACGATAACTTTAAACGCATTTTTCTTGAAACGCGTTTTTTTCCGCGCCGTGCAACGTAACTCAAAAACTAATGAAGCTAGCGACTTGAATTAAATTGCAAATTACTCGTTAATTTATTGGCCATTGCATGAACCTAAAAGTTCAATAAAATTTTCACAATAAATATTTTTTTAACAATTTGTTTATCAAAAAACATTGTATTTTTTCGTTTTTTTGGTCTCTAATTTTTATTTTACACTGTTTTTTACTAAATTTAGGTTCATGCAATGCGTATAAATATATTTTATTGGGAAAAAATTTCTTTTTTGATTATAAATAATTTTCTAGACCTGTGCATTGCACGGCGCAAATTCGAGGCGTCAACTTTAAAGAGCTGTAGACCCGCCATTTCGTTTTTTTTTACTTCAAAAAAATTGTATCAATACTTCATAATGTCAATAATATCACATACTTTTCCAAATTTCAATAAATGCTTTCAGTTTTCCAAAAAAATTATTGAAAAAACTGTCGTCCAGAGGGATTTCCCCCCTTAATATAATATCTTTGGACAACTCTTATATTAGCTAAATATTAAGTAGGAAAAAAAATTGTTCAAATTGGGTAAGGACTTCGGGTCGCAAATCCGTTTTGAAATTTGTCGAAATATGGCAAAATTCCTATTTTTACGAATTTTTTTTTAAATGGTTTAGACTTTTTGGTAAATTAATATTTTTAACAAATTTGAATTAAAAATGAAGTCGACTCGTTAAATATTTGAAAATCTGTCGGTCAAGAGGGATTTGACTATTTATCATTCTCCTCATCGCACAGTGGTGCATTTGGTGCTTAATAGCGTCAAAAATTCATTTTCACGGCCATTTAGTAGGAGAAATTTTCCAAATTTTATTTTTTCAAAATAGTGGTTCCAAAATGGCGGACAGAATAAGCGTTTATAGAATTTTCTTTTTCAAAACTGAATATAAGCTAAGAAATTTAGCTAAATTGATGTCAAAAAGATGTTCGCTCTTAGATTGATGTAGAACTGTTCATATTCAATGAGAAAAAAAAAATTTTTAATTTTAAAACAAAGACCATAAAACTCTTTTATCGAAAATGCTTACATTCAGTATAAGTATTGATGAATTTCTTCTTCGTTGGATTAGAAATCACCTTTCGAATAGTTCAACTCAAGTTGTATTGGATGGATTAAAGTCTGAAACCTATAACATAAACGCTGGTGTGATTAAAGGCTCCGTTTTGTCTCCGACTCTCTTCCTGATTTTTATACATTCTCTTAAGGATTCACACTTATGTCCTTCGGATTTGGAACTTAAACGGAACTTCACTTGAGCTTTTTGGACAGAATCCAAAATGATAAGTGATAGGTCTATTACAGATACAATAACATCTCTTGAGCACCACCGGAATGAACCCTGATTTTAATGGTATTTTTTTAAAAGAGGTTCTAATGGATTATTATCAAGCTGCATTCCTCCCCTCAACCGTAGCACTCGTAATTCAAGAAATGTCCAATTACGGACGTACCGTCAAGTTCAGAGATTCTTTCTTTAGTCGCACCTCAGTTTTTTCCTTTCATTATAATGTTCAGATCTTTAAAATGAATGTGCTTTGGGGTCTCCTTTTAAATGCTTCCCTCATTTATTAGCGCTGTTTTTACATATTAAAGGTACCCAAAACCCCTTAAGAGCACGCATTACAAAAAAAGTGTTATTAGTTTGGCAGAAATACCCCAATACCCGGACGAAAGTTTAAATAAATTCTGTGTTTAAAAAAAAATCGAAGTATACCTACTCAAATACACATCTCGTAACTAAATTGGAAATACTTTTTTTTCGGGCTAAGGCTTAAACTTAAAGACAAAGTTGTAACATGCTATAATTGATTTCTAAGCAACTTTTAAGTGTTTAAGCTCTCTTTTGGATGACGAAAAGAAGACTTTTCTTTTATATAAGATGAACTCGGAGACCCTCACCCAAATTAATAGTTGTGAGACTCCAGTTTGTATTGATTTCGAATTTTTTTAATGAAACTTCAATGCAATGAACTTTAAAAAATCCATATTATTTCATTCTTTATATTCCCCGCCGTTTTCTCATCCTTTCAAATCTCTTTCTCTCTCTAAATTGACTCTTTAAAAATGAACATTAAATTGAAATCAATTAATTTTAAAATTTTAATTCTTTCCAAACAAAAAAAAATCCAGCCGGGTATTTATAAAATAATAAAAAAGTAAAAAAAAATAAAAACTTTTTTCTTCATCGTACAGTCTAGTCAGTGTGTATACATATTATTTCGAACCCTTTAACACATTTTAAACACTTGAAAAAGCATGAAAAACTTTAGATACAATCTCACAACTTTTTTTCGGTCTAAACTTTTGGGCAACGAATGTTAAATACAAGAAAAAAAAAAAAAAACAAAATTCAAAAAAATGTTTACATAGAACAGAAAAAATATTCCCATCTCCTTTCTCTATACATGAAAAGCTAGGTACACGTAAAAAATCGCAGCTCCCAAAAATGGTTTACTTACACATTCAGAATCAGAAAAAAACCCTTTTTTTCTCGTTGCTGTAAATTCGTATGCAAAAGTGTCAAAAGGCAACAAAAAATACAAAAAAATATAGGAAAAAAAACGAAAAAAAAAAACAAAACCCAAAACTAACACAACGGTATTCCATTCCCATATCAATCGCCATCACAGTGGGCACAATATCCGAATACTTAGGAAACAGCCTGTGGTGCTGCATATATATAGCCTCTGCTGCCGCGTAGCCACTATACCAGCCACCCACAATTTTGAGGCTCTAATTTTTATTTTACACTGTTTTTTACTAAATTTAGGTTCATGCAATGCGTATAAATATATTTTATTGGGAAAAAATTTCTTTTTTGATTATAAATAATTTTCTAGACCTGTGCATTGCACGGCGCAAATTCGAGGCGTCAACTTTAAAGAGCTGTAGACCCGCCATTTCGTTTTTTTTTACTTCAAAAAAATTGTATCAATACTTCATAATGTCAATAATATCACATACTTTTCCAAATTTCAATAAATGCTTTCAGTTTTCCAAAAAAATTATTGAAAAAACTGTCGTCCAGAGGGATTTCCCCCCTTAATATAATATCTTTGGACAACTCTTATATTAGCTAAATATTAAGTAGGAAAAAAAATTGTTCAAATTGGGTAAGGACTTCGGGTCGCAAATCCGTTTTGAAATTTGTCGAAATATGGCAAAATTCCTATTTTTACGAATTTTTTTTTAAATGGTTTAGACTTTTTGGTAAATTAATATTTTTAACAAATTTGAATTAAAAATGAAGTCGACTCGTTAAATATTTGAAAATCTGTCGGTCAAGAGGGATTTGACTATTTATCATTCTCCTCATCGCACAGTGGTGCATTTGGTGCTTAATAGCGTCAAAAATTCATTTTCACGGCCATTTAGTAGGAGAAATTTTCCAAATTTTATTTTTTCAAAATAGTGGTTCCAAAATGGCGGACAGAATAAGCGTTTATAGAATTTTCTTTTTCAAAACTGAATATAAGCTAAGAAATTTAGCTAAATTGATGTCAAAAAGATGTTCGCTCTTAGATTGATGTAGAACTGTTCATATTCAATGAGAAAAAAAAAATTTTTAATTTTAAAACAAAGACCATAAAACTCTTTTATCGAAAATGCTTACATTCAGTATAAGTATTGATGAATTTCTTCTTCGTTGGATTAGAAATCACCTTTCGAATAGTTCAACTCAAGTTGTATTGGATGGATTAAAGTCTGAAACCTATAACATAAACGCTGGTGTGATTAAAGGCTCCGTTTTGTCTCCGACTCTCTTCCTGATTTTTATACATTCTCTTAAGGATTCACACTTATGTCCTTCGGATTTGGAACTTAAACGGAACTTCACTTGAGCTTTTTGGACAGAATCCAAAATGATAAGTGATAGGTCTATTACAGATACAATAACATCTCTTGAGCACCACCGGAATGAACCCTGATTTTAATGGTATTTTTTTAAAAGAGGTTCTAATGGATTATTATCAAGCTGCATTCCTCCCCTCAACCGTAGCACTCGTAATTCAAGAAATGTCCAATTACGGACGTACCGTCAAGTTCAGAGATTCTTTCTTTAGTCGCACCTCAGTTTTTTCCTTTCATTATAATGTTCAGATCTTTAAAATGAATGTGCTTTGGGGTCTCCTTTTAAATGCTTCCCTCATTTATTAGCGCTGTTTTTACATATTAAAGGTACCCAAAACCCCTTAAGAGCACGCATTACAAAAAAAGTGTTATTAGTTTGGCAGAAATACCCCAATACCCGGACGAAAGTTTAAATAAATTCTGTGTTTAAAAAAAAATCGAAGTATACCTACTCAAATACACATCTCGTAACTAAATTGGAAATACTTTTTTTTCGGGCTAAGGCTTAAACTTAAAGACAAAGTTGTAACATGCTATAATTGATTTCTAAGCAACTTTTAAGTGTTTAAGCTCTCTTTTGGATGACGAAAAGAAGACTTTTCTTTTATATAAGATGAACTCGGAGACCCTCACCCAAATTAATAGTTGTGAGACTCCAGTTTGTATTGATTTCGAATTTTTTTAATGAAACTTCAATGCAATGAACTTTAAAAAATCCATATTATTTCATTCTTTATATTCCCCGCCGTTTTCTCATCCTTTCAAATCTCTTTCTCTCTCTAAATTGACTCTTTAAAAATGAACATTAAATTGAAATCAATTAATTTTAAAATTTTAATTCTTTCCAAACAAAAATCCAGCCGGGTATTTATAAAATAATAAAAAAGTAAAAAAAAAATAAAAACTTTTTTCTTCATCGTACAGTCCAGTCAGTGTGTATACATATATTTCGAACCCTTTAACACATTTTAAACACTTGAAATAGCATGAAAAACTTTAGATACAATCTCACAACTTTTTTTCGGTCTAAACTTTTGAGCAACGAATGTTAAATACAAAAAAAAAAAAACAAAAAAAAAAACAAAATTCAAAAAATGTTTACATAGAACAGAAAAAATATTCCCATCTCCTTTCTCTATACATGAAAAAAGCTAGGTACACGTAAAAAATCGCAGCTCCCAAAAATGGTTTACTTACACATTCAGAATCAGAAAAAAACCCTTTTTTTTTCTCGTTGCTGTAAATTCGTATGCAAAAGTGTCAAAAGGCAACAAAAAATACAAAAAAATATAGCAAAAAAAAACGAAAAAAAAGCAAAACCCAAAACTAACACAACGGTATTCCATTCCCATATCAATCGCCATCACAGTGGGCACAATATCCGAATACTTAGGAAACAGCCTGTGGTGCTGCATATATATAGCCTCTGCTGCCGCGTCGCCACTATACCAGCCACCCACAATTTTGAGGCTCAAAAAAAATTTTTTTTTTTTTATTCAACACCCCCACCAGCCCAACAACAACTAGAAGGGTTGGACGACGACGTATTGATGTTTTGTTGATGCATACCTACACAAGTGCGCTCTACTTAGCTCGAAACAGCTAAAAAAAAAAAAATGTAAAAAAACAAAATTGTGGTCGCCTAACTATTGGCAAATGAGGATCTGAGAGCTTTTTTTCATACCCGGCCTGGAAGAGAAAAAATCTGTTTCGAGCTATGTTCGTCTGTATAAGTGTGTGTATTTAACACACAATTTTTTCCAACCTCTCTCGCTGGCTCTCTCTAGCTAGTGCTAAAGCTTTGGTGGCGCGAAGTAGTAAAAAAATAACACACAAAAAAAAGGACTTTAAAAATCTAAAAACGAGAAAAAATTCCCAAAAAAGTGTGCACACGACAAAATCCTTCATACCGTTACCATCCCCAACCACTACTCTGTCCGTCCATTCGTCTGTCGTCGTCATGCCGTGCGGCCACACCGCCACTAGGATCTCATCACTGTTATTCATCGATGTAGGTTCCTAGCTAGGATGATGATGGCAATGGTGTGCAACAAAAAAGGAACAGGATATGAATTTAACAAAAAAAAAAAAAGAACAAAACAAAAAAAAAACAACAATTGCAATACTACGCGCGCCAGCCCCCCATTTTTCTAGTTCAGACTGAGACTCCAGATACTCTCGCTACTCGACACAGACATCCTGTCAGATGTGTTACGTAGGGATGACGATAAAATGTGGGTCGCCAGATGATTTCCTCCTTTTTGGCTGTGCCAGAGTGTGCCTCTCTGTAAGTTGATGTTTTTTTTTTTTTTTTTTATTTCTAAGAAATTGGTCTCGATCTTAGGATGTTGACATTGCTTTTGAGTCAATTGTCACGTGATAAACATATTCCTTATTTATTTTTAATTTGTCTGGCGTCAGGTAAGGATATAATAAATAAAATATATAGGAAGGATTTTTATACAAGGGAAATTCTAATGGGTGGCTTTATTGGTAATTTGCAAAAAAAAAAATTATGGTGGGATGTGTAATGCGCTGCTTTGCTTCCGGTTTAACGCACATCTACACATGCATCAGCCAGGACATGCCTCGCGCTTTGGCTATGATATTAGTAGCATCGTCATCATCAACATCATCATCATAACCATCGTCCTTGTTTTGTACACGATGTTATTTAGCGTGAGAATACAAAACAAAAAATGAGCGCACTTGTGTGTTTTTTTGCTGTTCCTTTTTTTGGGCGGGAGAAGTTTTTACTTTTTTTTTTGTTGTTTTTTTTTTATAAATTTTTTTTTTTTTTTTTGTATTTTTTTGAAAAGCTCAAATCGTGATGAGTCTAAAAATGTGTGTGTAGATGGAAAGGATTCTGTCATACAGGCGAGAGGATACGATGAACGAGAAAGGTGGCTATTGAAGTGGGGGGTATATTTTTTCCGGAAGGGACGGTCGAAAAAGTACGAAGGACGACGCACATGGCATACAGACAGATAGTAGGTAGATGGCATCATCGATATAGAGTGCAAGCTCATTTTTTTTAGGACTTGCTTGGTCTATATAGTCAAAAAAAAGAGTGTATAGTTTGGAGAAAAAATGAACGTTTGGAAAAATGTAGAACGAAGTGTGCGGGCATAGGTAGGTATAGAAGTTGAGGCATTTTAGGGTAACCATTTGTTGTGTAATATATATTTTTTTTTTTTTTTTTTTTCGAATAGATAGGTATTTATTTTAGGAATCACTTTTTCTAATGCTGTATCGCAAAGTTGATTTTGAAAACATTTTTGTAAGCCACTTATCAGTGGGTTTGAGTCGGTTAAGCCAAGAAGAACAAAGACACTAACAAAATAAATAAAAACGCAATAGAACATATATTTTAAAAAATAACAGTTAGTCCGTAATTTTTCTATTAACTTAAAAGCGAATATATTTAAGATGTTCAGAATGTGAGCAATTGAACAGAAATGTGGATCTCTACTGATGTAATGTTGCGACAATTTCATTCAAACAAAAAAAAAAGTCCTTATTAGAGCTGTAGCAAATCGTATGTATTCGTTACTAAAATGCGGGTATTTGCTTCAGTAACGAGTAACGAAACGTTACTTTCTAAACAGTATCGTTGCTCGCATGTTTCGTTACTGGGTACTGAAGTAACGAAACATACGAGATACGAAGCATACGAGTAACGACCCCATTCCAATTTCGATACTAAATCATCCGATATAGGAGATACAAAACGAAGTGATACACTCAATTTGTCGCATTCAGCATCTCGTATCGATATCGTTACCGTAGTCGGAATGCTAACTCCAGATCATCTGGAGTTTACTTTTGTCTCGATAAAAACAGTAGTGCCAAGGTATAGTTGTGTTATCTGTTATTTATACAGAAATATCAAAAGAGACGTTTTAGTATTTTCTCTATGTGACCGAAATATACCCATTCCGCAAACAATGTGTTTATGACCTTTTTGTTAATGGTCTTGAAATGTAGCTTAAGAATGTACAAAAGTGTTTTGGTTTTTGAAAAAAATTGTTTATTTTCAGTGCAAATTTTTCAACTAAAAAAAGCAGAGAAAAGGAGGTTTGAAAATCACTCTTAATAGAAAAAAAAAAAGAAAAATTGTTCGACATGGTTGTATTGAAGTGTTAATATTCTGAGATCTGCACGATGTACTTTTAAAATAAAGTTCTCTAAAGAATTGTGATAAGATTACTAAACGAATATAAGCAAAAACTTACTAAAGTTTTGTCGAAAAATTAGAAAAAAAAATTCAAAAAATTTCCACGTTTGATTAAAAAAAATCGAAAAAAAAATCAGTATAGCTACCTTCAAAATCTTATAACATGAGAACGTAGCAACTTAAATTAATGTTTTTGGCTTTAAAATGTAGCTAAGATTATACAAATTGTTTTTGTTTTTTTTTTTTTCAAAAAAAAAGTTTTTCACCTTATACCAACGTACGAAACATACTTAAAATACCAAACATACGAAAGTATCAAATACATGAAATATGCGAAATGTAAGAGACGTACGAAGCATGTGAAAGTAACGAAAGTAACGAAACATACGAAACATGCGAAACATACGAAACACACGAAATATACGAAAAATACGAAGCATACGAAAGTAACGAGTAACGATATTATTGATGCGGGTACTAGTATCAAAAGTAACGTATACATGCGGGTACTCATTTTGTTGTTACTTTTACAGCCCTAGTCCTTATTATTCAACAAAAAAATATGTTCGCTCTCACCTTAGTTAAAATCAGTTAAACGATCAGTAGATATGTCCCACAGTTTATACCATTCTAGATTCTGAACGGTTTTTGTAATTCGAAAAACTTAAGAGATTATTTTCTTGTCTTCTAAAATTAAAACAATTTTTATGTTTTGGACTTTTGGTTGGCTTTTTCCTTAAATAGGCTGCTCTATTTTCTAAAAACTACTTACATCTAATTTTTAAATAATTAACAAACAAGAACTCAAAACCATTTAAGATTGTTTTCATCTTTTTTTCGAAGAGGATGTAATATTTTGTAAGTATTTATTTCCAATTTTAATTTATTTCGTTTTGTTTATTATAAAATAAATAAAACTAAAATTTTAAAAATTAGGTGACGTATAGGCTAGTCAATATGTATAATAGTTTTTCAAGATTTAGTGTTTTTGTTTTAGCAGCTAACTTTACGTTTTTTTTTTTGTGGAGTGTTGAACACGGAACGAGGTTGTGCAGCAAAATTTTCACAGAAAACAGAAAAAATTAATTAAAGAGACCCAAAAATATATATTTTAACTGTGATATAGGTATTTAATGCAAGACTGTGTTGCACGTACCTGCTCACGAACCTTAGAGCTCAAGTTGCTTAGTGTTTTAAAACTTTTTATACATATTGGTACCTAATTGTATATCTATGAAAAAAAAAAAAAACATTCATTTACACAAAAAAAATCGTTTTTCAACTTTAAACAATTTGATTTATTTTATTAGATAAGATGATTTTTAGGAAAAAATTGTCAAAATCGTTAGACAGTTTTTTTTTTTGTTTTAAATAATTTTTAATGAAAAGAAAAAAAATTAAACAGAGTTGGTATTAAAAAATTTATCATTTTTTTTTAATCCAAAAATTTAGGTATTTATCAAAAATTGTACTATTGATTTATTTTAAAGCTTTACATATGAATGTATGTATTTATGTATGTACAGTGACGGACAAAACAATAAGACCACCTCTATCACTTTTAAAATATTCTCTCTATCTCTTTTTAAAATTATATAAAAAGGCTCTGTTTACTATATTCTGCTTAAAATAAGGGAACTATTATGAAATAAAAGAAAAAGAACATGCACAGATAATTTGATGAAAAAATTAATGTATAAACTAAAAAGAACTCTCAAATCGTGTGGACAAAACAATAGGACCAAGTGAAGTCATTTATTTTTGTATTACCTAGGATTCAAATTTTAAACAATATTTTAAATAGAATACTCTTGTGAGATCATTTAATATTAGTGCATTAAAAAATAAAGTTGGGAAAAGATTAAAATGGGTCGTGGAGTCCATTTTTCTTCAGCCGTGAGAGAATTGATGCATTAACTGACAAGAGAAGGCAAATCAGAACGGGAAATTACCGAAACTATTGGTTAATTAAAAAAGTTTGTATTAAACGCACTAGAGCCCCCAAAAGAAAATTTTAAAATAGGAACAAAGCGAAAAACTTCACAAAAACACGTCTTAGAAATAATGCGATTGTCATAAAAAGACACTTTCAGGTCATCTTTGGACATTAAATTAGAGCTTAACTTGCTAATAAGTGAGAAAACGCTCAAAAGAAGACCATAAGAAAAGTAACTCTTCCAAAGAATCCCCAGGGAAGTTAAACTCCTCAGCAAGAGGCATCGCAAAAACCGAATCAATTTTGCAAAAAACCATTTTAATTGGATTGGTCCAGATAATGAAGAAAAAATGGCGCAATGTTCTGTAGCCCGACGAAAGTAAAGTCAAATTAGTGGGATCAGATGGCAAAAGATGGATAAGGCGTCCAGAGTACGCAGAATTCAAACCGCAATACACAAGACAAACGCTTAAACACGGTGGTAGAAACAACATCGTGTGGAGGTATTTTTCTTGGAACGTAGTAGGTATAATTTTTTGGATTAAAGAAAACATGGACCAGCATTTGTATCCCAATTTCTTAAAAGAAGATTTTTTGCCCTATACGGAATGGAAAATGTCCCTAAAATGTCAGTTTATGCATTATAATTACCGTAAATCCAGTTCAAATATGGCTTAAGGGGCATAGAATTAATGTTATGTCTTGGTTTGCCCGATCGCCGGACCCAAGTCCAATTGAAAATTTGTGGGCTATCGTTGAGAGCTCATTGGGTGCAAAAAAGTCGATAAATAAGGATGAGTTGTGGCAAAACCTTCAAAAGACTTGGTATGTAATACCGAGACGAACTTCTCGCAAATTAGTGGAATTAAAGCCTCCAAAAGTATGTGCGGTGATGGCAAATGAGGGCTTTTCGACAATTTATTAGTTTTGACCAGAAAGAGAATTGAAATATGAAATAATTTCCATTTTTTGAGTAGTGGTCCTATTGTTTTGACCGCTTTAGAAATCAATTTATTTTCGTATTTATTTATTTTTTTTATTTAAAAAAAAAATCTTGTTGGATAATGAATTGATTTAAGTTCCTGATACTGTAAATTTTATATAAATAATTTTTTTTCTTTTAAAAACAATGAAAAATGTGTGTTTTATGATTTGTTTTTAAAGTAAGACGAAATGGTCTTATTGTTTTGTCCATCACTGTATGTGTTGTGTAGATGGCTTTATATAAAGCCAGGTACCTTTAATAAAAAAAAAAGATTGTTAGACCCGTTTTTTTTTTTTAGAAATTTATACTTTTAACTGAGATAATACAGTTTTTAGCTACTAAGTAAGAATGGCAGGTATAACGTAATTTTTGGTTCGAAAAATTAAAAAACTATGTCTACTAAATTTTCAGTAAATCGACTCACCCTTTAAGACAGACCAGTAAGACAAAGTTACGGGATTCACTTTATTAGAATTATCTATGTCATGTTTGATTGTTTTCTAGTTTTTTTTTTATTTTTCAAATGCCTAACTTGATACTTATAGGTTTCGAAAGTAAAAATAACTACACTAATCGTGACCTCTCACACCTCACTGATATATGCCACTATGTGTTACACCGATTGAACACAACCCATTCTCCTTTCGAATGACAACTTTAAAAAATATTATTTATGTGGGTGAAATTTATGTATGTAGTTACATTATTCGTTTAGGGGTTATTCCATGAACAAGTAGACATCGGCAACTGTTTGTGCAACTTGCAAGAAAAGATCCCTCAATTTAATTCAGAGGGTGTAAGTGATCTATAAGATTTTTTATAGTGAAATCCTGGTTACTATAGCAGATTTTCACATGAGCGTGAAGGAAAAGCAAGCCCACAATAATATATAATAAACAAGATAGATAGATAGTTTGTCATTGTTGTAGCTCAATTTTTTTTTACTCTTTAAAATCATAAAATAGTAAATAACTGTTTTACCAAGGGGAAGTGTCAAATCAATAACACAAATTTGAAATTTATCAATAATTAAAACTTTCAAGAAAACGGTTAAGACTAGGATTACATGTTCACTCTCTGACGTTATGACACTATCTTCACTTTGCCTAGGCGCCTCCAATTTCAATACCCAAAACCGTGTGTCAGCGCGAGTGTCACCGTATTCCTACAACGCCTTCACAACAATTTTAATTGACGATTACAGAACACACATGGAAAAACAGACTAATACAAATTATTTTAAAGTAATTTATAAATTCATCATAGAGAGTACATAGCATTATGTACTCTTTATAATGTATTTAAACAAAAAATTGTGATTTATAATATTTATGCAACGTTGAATAAAGGTTGTATAAGCTAAACGAGTTTTTAGGTTGTTTAGAGCCTGAATAAGAATTTATTTAGCTTAAATGTCATTTGAACATCAAATAATTTTCAGAGAAAGAAAAAAAATATCAATATTTGTATATATTTTTGTTTTTTCATTGAAGAATTTATTTTTTTGATTACATTTTCAATTAAAATTAAATTATCAACTAAGGGCCAATTTTTCAATAGTCAGATAAACTTCAGATAGAGCTTATTCCTAGGAGTAAAAGTTTTTTTTATACTGACATTTATTCTTCTGATAGTCTAACTGATGATTGAAAAATCAGGGCTAAATCAAAAAATAAGAAATTTGGAGATTTGTTCCTGATATAATTTACGAAATATAAATTCATGTGTGTAGGGTATTCATCTTTTTCTTATGTGCCTACATTTTCATACATGTGAACAATTTGTTATCAAATGAAATGTGTTTTTTTTAGAGATTTTCTTCTACATATGACATTGAGAACTTTCGCTCACGTTTTTGTTTATTTTTTTTTGTTTATTTTTGAATCAAATGGAGTTATTTTATCGACAGATGGAGTTGTTTGTCGAACTAATTTTCCATTTTTAGTACTTATTTGGACACAAACCTAGCATAATTATAATGGCTAAGAAAATGTTTTAAAAATAGAAATTTATGTAACGTTGCATAAAGGCTACATAAAACTTTATGTATTGTATAACTATGCAGCCGTTTAGAGCTGTTTAGTGAAATCTAATAAATAAGGCTGTAAGAATTTATCAAAAACTAAAAGCTTTAGGGTAGATATCACAAAGTAGTTCAATTTGCCTGCTCATGGACTGATCATTAGGGTGTGTCACTTTTGTATGGCCAAAAAAAAGTACCCTAATTTTGAAATGTAAGTTTTATTAGGGTCTAAGGTTTAATAATATGTAAACAAAATTTATAATATCGTTCGTCTTTGACTCGCTCAAATCGGTTGAAGTTGTTATGAAAAAACCGGTTTTATATGAAAAAATGATTTATTTTCTTCGCATATTATTTCGCAGCTTCTTTACTAAGTGTTCAATTCCACCAAATATAAGCTTAAAAGTTTTTTTTTATAAAGATATATATTTAATATATTTGTTTTTGTATTCAAACGGCGCAATTAAAAAAAAAAAACATATATTTAAAAAATCTCTAAGAATTCAAATTTCTTCGATTTCTTCCTATATTTTGAGCGAGCCAAAGATATTAATTAAAATGAAAATTATAAAAGCAGGATTTATTTTTGATAAGTTATGCAACTTTTAAAAGCTATTGCATTTGAAAATTCCATACTTTATAGCATTTTGACACACCCTACTGATCATGGACTTCTTTTAGAAAATATAGAGATATTCAAAAGTTCATTATGTTTCGACAACTAATGGTTTAGTTTTGATATTAGCGAATGCACTTAAATATGATCCTTCGTTGGTAAACAAAGTGTGACGTATTTCACACCTGTTGACTATACAAACATTTTAACAATTTTTCACTTACACCAAATATACATAAGAGAAAAAAACTTAATAGTTTTCTAATTTAATATAAAACAAACAAAAAAAAAAAAAAAACACGCAAAAAAAACCAAAACACGGTAACCCTTAAAACCAGACTATACACGAATTTCAAATTCTATGCGCTAACCACCACAAACCCCCCAAACCCTAAACACCCGCATTTATACACCTTCGTCATCATTCCCCCCTCTGTTATGTATTAAAAAATACGCGCGTACACACAACACACTCTCACACACATTCACATAATTTTCCATTATCAGGGGCGTAAAAAAAAATTTAAACTGTTTAGTAAAAGCATCGCTAAAAAAAGGCACACAAACATTTCTTTTTTTTTTTGGGGGGGTGGTGTGTTATAGAAGTACACGATTATACTACCACCCCATTTCGCCGGCCGCCACAGCATAGCAGCAGCAGCAGCATCAGCATCATTGCCGAGCAACATTTTTTTCCAAAGACCATCCCTTAGTGCTTGGCGCTCCACCGTTGGAGGCACATAGACATATAGAGTCACACACAACTAGAATCAAAGTTAAAAAATATAGAAGTGAAGAAAAAAAAACGGTATTTTCTTCTTTGGAGATTCTTTTTTTTTTTTCTCTGAGCGCGTTTCGTGGCAGGATAAAAAATAAAGTAAGAAGAAATAAAAAAAAAAAGAAAAAAAAATACACCCAACATCAACAAGACCATAGACTAGGCAACCAAATGTGGGTTCTCCAAGGATTTGCAGGGCAGGACGATTTCAACGATTATGATGGTATTCGTATAGGAAGCAAGAAGAACGAGAAATTAACCCTACAACAAGACTAAGGCAGATTGTGAAGGAAAAAATTCTACAAAAATACTAAAAACGAAAAAAAACTCGTAAAAAAAACCTAAAGCTGGGGCTGTTGGTGTGGAGAAAGAGGACACAAAAAAAAGCGAACGAACACAGGACGAAAGAAGAACCTAACGGCAGTTGGAGTAAAGTAGTGCTGCACATACAAAAGAACGACGGGGAAACGGTAGAAGGACGTAGTATACTCGTCACTAGCACTAGTCACTAGCGGCGGCGGCATCGGTGCTGAAGCGGCAGGGCAGCATCAAGCGGCAAGAGTGCGGTGCGGTGGTGGCAGAGGCTTGCATGCCTTGCCGCCGTGCTCCAGACTGATAGATACCAGTACCAGAAAACAGCAAAAAAAGAAGAAAATACAAAAAAAAAACAAGGAGAAACCCCATCTAAAGCAAAGATAGGGTGGTAGTGTGGAGAAAGCCAGAAAAAAAGAGTGAGAGTGACTAAGGTGGGAAATGGGATAAAAAAGTTTTCGCTGTAAAAAAAGGACTTTTTTTTAAAACCGTAGTAGTAGAGCGCGGGTGTGAGGCAAGGAGCATTCAACGGAATAAAAAAAACTATACAGATAGACCGATAGAAAGAGAGAGAACGACGAAGAAAGCGGCGGAGAGAGGAAACCGTGCGGTGGTATAGCGAGAGTG
Organism: Episyrphus balteatus; assembly: GCF_945859705.1. Classification (NCBI taxonomy): domain Eukaryota; kingdom Metazoa; phylum Arthropoda; class Insecta; order Diptera; family Syrphidae; genus Episyrphus; species Episyrphus balteatus. The sequence continues at coordinate 85,949,005 of NC_079136.1, read as the reverse complement.
GCAGCAGCAGCAGCAGCGGCAGCGGTGGGCTCCCCAAAAATATATTGTTTCAGATTTTTTCTTGCTTTAGTCGGTTTCTCACATTGGTGACGGATCGTACTTGAGAGGAACAAAAAAAAACGCGGCCAATACATCGACCTATAAAAATAATCATAACGCCATCATCTTCATATAATAATAATGGGAGATAGAGCCTCCTTCACCTTTGATGCTCTGTTAACCATCATCATCATCAACATCGTCTGGTTGTCATCGTCTTTGTTGTCGTTTGTTATTGTTTTTTTCTTGTTGTTCTTCTTCCTTGTCGTCGCCGTTATTGACTTGCTAGGAGTCGTTTGCATACGAGGAGGTATTACACCTTCTTCTTCTTCTTCGGTATATCGACATCAACTTCGGTATCAACTTCGGCATCGGCATCTTCATTGTCATTGACTTGGTTGTGTCGTCGTTTTTTTTTTTTCGTGTCTTTTTGGTTGTGTGAAGAAGACATCGATTGTTGAAACTAAATCCGTCACCTACACACTTGGAATTTCCGTCAGGAGTGAATCGATCGCTAGTGATCTTATCCGTAAAACTTAAACCGCCTAATCGATCAGTAATTAGCCAACTTTCAAGTCGGCAAGACCAAGTTAGTCCTTGTAACTTAAAATTAAAAATATCACGTCGTGAGTTTTCAAAAAAAAAATTAAAGTCCAAAAACTAAAAAAAAAAAAAACCAAGGCCTCTTCCGTCTATAAACGTTTACTTCTCAGTCTTAGAATAGTTCTCGTCTGTCACACATAATCGGGAATCGGGTAACTTACTCTTCGGTGTCTTTGATAACAGCCATCACCAATATCCGGACTACCCCACTTTGTATCCTGTTGCACACACATTCACATCTGACAACAACAACGTTGTTGGGTGGAAGACGACAACGACAACGGGTGGTGGTTGGATTTTCATGAGTTTCCCGAAGATTTCCGACTTAAGGACTCGTAACTAAAGAAAATCGGATTCATTCCTTATTTACGTTATCCTTGCCTAGCATGGCACACAATATGAATGAGTGTATATGTGTGTAAATGAAGAAAGAAAAAAAAAGAAACAACAAGATGTGTGGGTAGAGAAGAAGAAAACATTTTTTTGTGACTGAATTGTGAAAAAAAAATATAGAATAACAACAAAAAAAAAAATGCAAAAACAAAGTGAAATCTAGGATATCCCTCCGCAAGGATATACACAAATACCTACTTTAGAAAAAAAAAAACAAGTGATTTTTTACACAAGTGCTTGTTGGTTTGTTTACGTTTTTTTCTCGCTTGTGCGGTTCAGACGGTTTTAAGTGTATTATTATTTTTTTTATTTATAAATATATTTTTTTTAAGTTTTTCATATTTTTGTTTTGTTTTTTGTATTTATTAAATGGAAGGACGACTTCTTGAATACCGTCCTATCGGTGGTGGACTAGATTATCACCATAATTCTCCATTGATTGGTGAAATACCTAACGGTGAATACAGTCATGTAGTTCATCGGTCAATAGATCAACTAAGGAATAGTTTGAATGAGCGTGTGACACTGGGACCGTTAAGTGTTTTCTCAAATACAACCGATTTGAGGAATTCGGTTTTAGCCTATAATAGCCATCAGAATAATGTTGCATTATCGGCTAGTTCTGGAAATAATAATAATGGTGGTGGTGGAGTAATTGGGAGTTCAACTGGTAATAATAATGTGGAAAATAGAATGCATTACGATATTCATAGATCAACAACGTCATCTTTGACGGACCATCATCATAAGTCGAATAATGCATCAGGATGTTTGGATGATTCAAAGGATATGTTGCACGGTGATATTATTATGGGTTCAAATGCCGGCGGCAGTGGTGGGGGATTGGTGGGGAATGGCGGCTCATCGGAAGGTATGAGTGGTGGTATGATGAATGTACAAAATGGAGAAAATTTACATATGAGATGTGTTAATGGTGGACAAGAAGCACAACAGAACCAACATCAGCAGCCACCACAAAAGACTGCACGTAAAGGTCGACCGCCGACGCTTCATCATGCAGTTTGCCATGGAAATAGTAATAGTCAGAGAGTTTCGCAGAGCCAACAACAGCAGCAGCAGCAACAACAGCAACATCATCATACGGGATCTAGTTCAAATTCACCACATGGACATGATATGAAAGATTCTAAGGTAAGGAAATTGGGATTAAACTTAGTTTTGTACTGAAAAAATTTTGAACCTCTGTTTCTTACAAGATTTTCGATATCTTATAATATCAGTTAAAAACCAAATTTTTTGTATGTTGAAGGTTTTAGTGTAAAACAGAATTATAACTCCAATTTGTTGTTCAGAAAATTTTTGAAACTCACTTTACATCCGGTCAAAATTGGAATTTTCAACCTAACTTCAGGAAATCTTTTTAAGTGCTTCGATTTGAAAACTCTATTTAAGTCAGTTTTAAATATTTTTCTTGTCGCAAAAAAAACTGGAACTGAAACAAACCTTTACAGTTTTATTGATAATACAATGTTTCGAAAATAAGTGTTGAAAATTTGAAATTTTGGTTCTTAAAATGGCGTTTCAATAATTTAAGAATATTATAAATTTAGTTTTTTTTTTTTTAAATTGTTTTAGTACCTATTAAAATTTATTTCTAATAGAATTTCATTAAATAAATAGCAGTAAAAATCTTTTTACAAAGTAATTTTGAATCTTTAAAACAATTAGAAACTCTAGTTTTCATTTTAAGGATAAGTTTTTGAGGATTTTTTAACTTATCCAAAAATGTTCATTTGAAGCTTTTGCAAAAAAATACTTCAATTTTCGTTTAATCATATTTTTTTGTTGTTGTTAATAAATGTTATATTAACACGTTTAAGTTTAATTTTCTATTTCTTAGACTGGACATAAGTTTTAAGAATGCTTTGTTATTGTAAAACAAATTTTAACAAATGTGGAAAATTGAAGTGCTATGCATTTTTTTTTTCATACAAAAATAAATTTCAGTTTACTTATCCTTTAATATCCTTTATCCTTTAATAATAAGTATACACCTATAAGAATTTTGTTTTGTTACACTGGCACTTGTTTTCTTATTCCATCTAACATCGGCACCCAAAAAAGCGTTCGCGGAATGTTTCCATAGCTCATAACATTTTCTTAGATAAAATAATTAAATCAATTTTTTCATTGCATTTCGTAATTTCTGGGAACGTTCTGCGATTAAGATTGAATGATGTAGAATTTTACAAATAATAATTCTGCTTGTTTTTTTAATATTTAAATAGGATTCTATCGAAATATGAATAAAATATGAAGGCTACTTGCGGATAAAGTAAAAAATAATGCACTAATTGACAAGAGAAAAACTAAATATTTTTTAGAATATTGCCTCAAAAAAGTAAATAAATTCATATTAAATTTACTATAAAAACCTCTTATTAAAAATTAAATGCCATATTTCATTCCATTAAATTCATTAAATTCAGAAACTCATCAAAATCATGAGTTACAGAGATTTTTTTTAAATCAAAACATTGTGATCGTGTATTCTTTTTGGTGTTTATTTCCTATTTAATCTATTTAATATACCCAAAAAAGTTATCCGCGTTCTCAATACTCCATAAATTTTTTTGCCCATCAGAAAAATAATAGTAAAAAGGATCAAAACGTTATTTTCGGAAACGCTGCGCCATTTGTGAAAAAATTATAAATTGCTTAAAATTCAGAAAAAAAACGTTTTTTTTTAGATTTTCTAAAAGCCTTTAAAAATAATTTTTTGAATGTAAATTGTTGTTTGAATATTCGCATTCCCTACTTAAAATAAAAGGGAAGCACACAATAATTTGAGATATGCTAATAGACCGAGAGCTGGGAGCAGATTTTTTGCGTGAGAGGTAACCGATTCATATTAATATTAGAATAAGTGTCAGCCATGGTGATGACGAAAACGAACGTCTGCCAGCATGTGTCTGCGCCTTTGCTGAGAAAAAGTGCATCAAAAGTACATTTTTTCTGAAAATTGATTTAGTGAGGGTAACCACCTGGAAACAATTGGAACCTGACGCCTTCGTCGCCCTGATTACAAAAACACCCATGACAGACTTTGTAACCGCGCCCAAACACCCGACAGACGAGTCTGAAAACGCGTTTTTTTACGCGTTTTTAGGGATTGGGGTAACCACCTAAAAACAATTGGAATCTGACGCCCTCGTCGCCCTTATAACAAAAATACCCATGACAGACTTTTTAACCGCGCCCAAACACCCGACAGACGAGTCTGAAAACGCGTTTTTTTACGCGTTTTTAGGGATTGGGGTAACCACCTAAAAACAATTGGAATCTGACGCCCTCGTCGCCCTTATAACAAAAATACCCATGACAGACGTTTTAACCGCGCCCAAACACCCGACAGACGAGTCTGAAAACGCGTTTTTTTACGCGTTTTTAGGGATTAGGGTAACCACCTAAAAACAATTGGATCCTGTAGCCCTTGACTCCCTGAATGCAAAAATACCCACGACAGACATTTTATCCGCGCCCAAACACCACGACAGAATTGAAGATTTTTGTGAGCAAAAAAATTTTTCAAAAATGTTGCTTAAATTTCATACATTTACTAATGCCAAAAGATTGGCTAGGCAATTAAAGGAAAACAACTATTTGAGAGTGATGGACAATCTTCCATCGTTTAGGCGATAAATGCAATTTTCTCACAAATTGACTTCAAACACAAAAAAAATATTTTGAACACAACGGCCAGCACCTACAATATTTGCATACACGTTTTAAAAAAGCCAGAATCTCATTTCTACATTTGTCGCGAAATCACTTCTCTGGGTTTTTAATTTCTTCTGTTTAGGACTATTTACCTATTAGGACTATTCAGAGCTTCAAAAGACATTGTTTGAATTCTATCAGAATATCTCCATCAGTCTCAAGAGCTGCTTGATATCTGTTCGCATGATTTTTGCTCTCATGTTGATTAACTACATTTATTGTTTTTAAAAAGTTTCCCCAAACTAAATATTATTTTCTTCACTTTTTTCGTTAGTTTGACATTTTCCATCTTCATGATTCATGATTTTGAACCATTAGAGAAGTACCAACTATTACATGCAACGGTCTTTAATTTAAAACAGATGAAATAAATCTTTTCCACTTTTAATTTTTGTTTTTTTTTATTTTTTAACTAAACATTCAAAAATTAAGTATTGAAGAAAACACTTGTTTTTTTTTTATCTTCGAACTGGAAGTTTAAAGAAGTAAAACAATTCCTATATAGCATTTCTTTCATTGTTATTTTTGAGTTGATTTGTCGCAATGAGCCAATAAAATTGAGTTTTTTGTTTATTTGTTCTCAATTTTATTGGAAGGGAGAAAATAAACTCAGAGTCAGGACTTTTGATTTGAAACAACCTATACCTCACGATTTAGGTACCTAAATGTTATGTTTTCAAAATAAAAATTTTCATTTGGCCATTGAAAATTGTCGAATACATAAAAGTGGAAAAAGTATTTTTTAACTTTTGACAGATTCATTTCGTCACAGCCTAAAGTTAGGAATAGACATTTTTGTGTTTACTTCTAAAAATGTTTAACAGAAAAAATGTTACGCATACGCCATAGTGATCCACTTCGAAAATAGTTTATACAATAAGGTTTTCAATCAGAATTTTAGACGGTGGTAATAAATAAAAATAGACACAACCCCGAGAAACAATTTAGTTAAATTATAATCAACCTTTTTAAGTTTAACGATTGTACTAAATTGTCAAGAAAACGACTACCTGTAATAGAAGCACTTATCTGCATTGTCGCAGCTCTCTACAGTCTTTGTCCTCCTTCCCCATGAGAAAATGATTTTTTTTAATAGAAATATAAAATTCGTAAAATTAATGTTATTGTACATCAGAAACAAAGATTACTGCACGATATTTGCCAAAGTACTCAATAGAAATGTTTGTTTTAAACAAAATTGTGAATTTTTGTTATAAACTATTTCATGCATCTTTATTATACTCATTTATCAAAATAATATACACACACATTTCTCTCACATTAAAATATAGCAATAGCAACCATTATTTTATTAAATTCTTTTTTCATGGTTTTTTATTTCTCATATTTTTCAAAAGAATTTGTTTTGTTTTGCTAAAATTATTATATTTTTTTACTTTTTTTGCGTAATAACACTTGGCATATTTGTTTTAATTAATTATAAATTTCTAAAAAATGATATACATAAATACATACTCTCATCTATGTTAATATTATGTTTGTGGTTTAATCACATTTACAGAAAAGTATACATATAGGATAAATATGATGTATTAAGAATAATTAACAGGAATTTTGCTAATTTTTTTTTTTTAACTAAAAAAAAAACAAATAAACAAAAAATATTATGCAAATATTTAAAAAAAAATAACATTATGCAAATAAATCTCATTGCAAAATGAAAATGGAAAAACAAAAATGCAAAATAATTAAAATTTGCCAATGATTTAATATAGTAAAAGAAAAATTCCATCAAGATTAGTTATTTAACACTCGAGTCCTAAAACTTGTGTAATTTTATCATCCAATATCATCAAATGATGCACGATACGCAAGTCTAATTCCGAAGTTTACTACCTACGATTATTTTATATTTGAAGAGGGAAATTTTAAGACAAATAACTCATTATTCTGAAAATTGCAACTGCAAAATTGGTTAAGAGACCAAAGCTGTTCCTTACCATCAAATTGTTTTGACGAGCAAAAATTTGTTTGAGCTCGAATGCAATCATAATTACGATTATGGATAGATATCCTTAAAGGTGATTTTTATCATACTATCCTTAAGTCTGTCCGTCCATCCCTACGCATTACTACAGTCCGATCGTGATGACTAGTTGTTTTCTTGTTTGCTACAGAAGATTTTCAAGGAATTTCGAAGCTTTTTTTAATAAGAACAGGTACCTCTCCAATATGATAGTAAATTTATTTACCTATTTGAATTCGAAATTTATTAGAGAATGGGAAACGGTGTTGTTTATTTATTTGAAATTTAGTATCTAGATTTTTTGGAGACGCTCCAGAGGATTTACTAAATTGTTGGGGCATATTCATAGTCGCTTATCGTAGACTGCGGTATATTTAATTTTTTTTGAATGGGAAAAGCTCCAGTCCTTCTTAGAAACAGCTTAGATAGTGTCTTTATGAATATGGGCCATTTTTTTGAACTCATACAACAGAACAACAATTCTCAGTCAAGGCTGTTATGATTTTATTAAATAAAAAAAAAAAATTTTTGTATTAAAATATAAAAACTTTTACAAACGTTCCTACTTTCCGCAGAATAGTTTTTTTTTTTTAATATAAAATTTTCTTGCTTCTAGTAAGTATTTATATTTTTAACATAGGAGTATTAGGAATCAATTTTGGTTTGGACCAAAAATAACGGTACCTTTCATATACCGATTTTGGTAAAGTTTTATTTTCTCAAAAATAACTCCAACGATTGTGTAAAAAAAAAAATAAAATTTCAGGTTTTATACAGGGTCTTTCTTTTAATGAAAAAACTTTTTTTTGAAAATCTTATTAATGGAACCTGTAATGTACATACCTACCTGGAGGACGGTTTCTTATTTAATCAGATTTTCTCCGAAACTACTAATTTGAGAAATTTTTTATACGAAAGCATTTATAGCTGCGTTCCTTTGGGGGCTTAGTACTTTAAGGTCCATTTTCTTCACTCGGAGTTGAACAAAACTTGAGAATTTTTATATTAAAAACTTGAGAATTTTTATATTAAAAATTCTCAAGTTATGTTCAACTCCGAGTGAAGAAAATGGACCTAAGTTGTTTATAACTAGGTACTATTTCTCTATTGAAAAAGTAGTTCAAAGCAGTTTTAGGGTGATTTTGTTCACTAGAAGTTGAACATAACTTGGGGATTTTTATCTTCAACTTCTGAATTTTGTTTTGTTCACGCAAAGTTGACGTTTTTAACTTTCGATTTCAAACTCGAGAGTTGACAAACTTTCGGTTTTCTCAACTTCCGGAAAAAGTAGAAGTTTGCCAACCAAACTTGAGATTTTGCTTCAAAAATTTTTTTTTTTTTAAATTTTCCTGTCAAAATTTAATTTTGCTGTTATTGTGAAAGCAAAATTAATGTTCCAAAGTAACGAAGTTTCGAAAAATAGGCCTATTCTTTTAAGAGAAATCGATACAAATGTTGCGCCGCTAATTTTAAGAGCAAATTCATAAACATTCTTTTTTAAACAAAACAAAAACCAAAACAATTTTTAAAAAATTGAGAGAATTGCATTATAATTATATTTTCTTATGTATTTCAATAAAAAAAACTTTAAATAAAAACATTCTATTCACGAAAATATACAAATATACAATATTTTCTGGTGGTATCGATCGATGCAATAAGGAATTTTTCAGGTTTTCTTTAATGATTTTTTGATAAAAATTTCTGTTCAAGATTACTGTCGACGAGGCGGACGCTAAAATGTTTTCACTTCCATCCAATTACATTTACTTCAGTTCAGTTATTACGCATTTTATATATTTTTTTTAAATTAACCATGAATTCGAATGCTGAAATTAATTTGATTTGGATTTTAGACTTTTGAAAAATTCGTCATTTTGAACACTAGCAATGCAAAATAATACACAAACTTTAATAAAATTCTAACCGATGACGTAAAACATTCAAAATATGATTATAAACTGTCAATATTTTTGTTTGTTGTCACAAATATCCCAGGGATATTTTAAAAACTAAAAGTTAGCCAACTTTTGTTTTTTAAACTCAAGAGTTAAGAAAAAAATAGTGAACAAAATAGATTCTCACCTTTTGTTTTAACTCTCGAGTTTGAGTCAACTCTCAAGTTTGTTAACTTGAGAGTTTGCTTCAAATTGAGCAATAGTGAACAAAATCGCCCTTAAGTTACCAAAGGAACGCAGCTAATTAAGCTTAACATAAAACATTTAATTTTTGGACTTAAAAAAAAACTTAACTTTATTTTGAAAAATCGAAATCTTTTTTTCATAAAATTATTTAGGTACCTATGTATGTATAAGAATATATTTTTTATAATGGCTCTAACGATTTTGAAAATGCATCTTTACAAAAGAAATCAAGCTGCATACTTTTTTTGGAGCTCAATTTCAGTTAAACAGTTATTTTTTTTAATTTGAAGAACAAATTTTATATTTACATATGTTGGTATTTAATTTTTTTTCATATGCATACATTAACGAAATTTGAATATAAAAGTCTAAACATTTAAGCGGTTTAAATTCTAAGAGCAATAACGTGCGACCCAGTCGTGCGTTTTATTTCATTTATATTTATAAGAATATAATAATATTAAAAAAATAACATCAAATTTGATTTTTAAGTAAAAAAAAATCCATTTAAATGGTTTTGACATCTAAACCAGGTACAGAATTTAATTTTTCGTATGGCAAATAATTTTTGAAAAATGAAAAAGTAATTAAATGTTTTCAAACATTTTTTCAACATCTATTCCATTGAAATGAAAGTTTTAGTCAAAACGAAAAAAAAACTTTTAAATACATTTATTGGTCCGTTTTAAAAATGTTGAAGGTTTTTTAACTAAATTCGCAGAAAACAAAAATAGGCCATTATGTAACAAAAGCCATATATAACGTACTAGCTCCCAAGAAAGTGGTTGTTTTCACACAGTGTTATTTTCGGTACTTGTCATAAAATCATTTCCTTGCCCTCGATCTATCTCGAAAATGACTTAAACGATTTCCATGAAAATCGCTATATTATGGAACCGTTAGTATAGTAAATTTTAAGATTTCGAAAACCCATTATTGGATTAAAAAAAGAATAATTTTTTTGAAAATAGGTCGCAGATTTTTTTGGAAATTTTCTTTTTATGTGACTAGGAAAAACTCAGAATGACGCAAACTTTTTTTTTAAGTGAGAAATTTTTTGAAATGGATGTATTAAGAAGGAACACGTTCACTTAATAGATGTTATAGATGTTATATTGGTACTAGTTGCAAATCTTCTCATTTCCTTCAAAAAATACCTTCTTACCTAAAAAATTAAAATAGAATTTATTTTACCTATGGTCATATCCGGTCCCATTCCATAGTATTATTCAGTACTTTAAAATAGTGTGTCATATGGCCAAATTGCAAAACATACATTTTCTAGCTTGATCACGTTAAAAAAAAAAAAGATGCCAATAAATAAATACAAAAAAGAGCACGTATACGCCACAGTGTACATAATCTGGTCAATGCGCAAATCTGTTTATTTTCAGGTCTGCTTAAGTAACGACTTGCTACTTTATTGCCTATCAGACAATAAAGTAGGACTCAGCAGGGTCTAAGACGTTATTACATAAATTTAACGAATATTAGTTAAAGTATAAACAATAAATTACTCTTTGAGAAGATAAGTATTAGACTGATGAGATTTGGTATGAACGTTTCATATACCACAGCATTGAATACAAAATTGAATACATCGAAATATTTTAGGTTAAATTATGTTTTATCAGAGATAGAAGACATTTTGTTGATGGTTTGAAAGTACCATTTGCAAAACTTTTAGATATGTTTACCAAACTTTTTCACATTTCCAGACCTATGTATATATACTGACCGTACTTTTTTTTTTGTATGATTTTTAGATTTTCAGCTCTAAAGCGGACCTTCAACTGCACACGCAAATACACATGCGCGAGGCGAAGCCCTATAAATGCTCACAATGTTCAAAGGCTTTTGCAAACTCGTCATACCTCTCGCAACACACCCGAATACATTTGGGCATCAAACCCTATCGCTGCGAGATATGTCAACGTAAATTTACTCAACTGTCCCACCTACAGCAACACATCCGTACTCATACGGGTGACAAACCGTACAAATGTCGTCATCCCGGATGTCAAAAAGCTTTCTCACAGTTGTCCAACTTACAGTCGCACTCTCGATGCCATCAGACTGATAAGCCCTTCAAATGTAATTCATGCTACAAATGTTTCACGGATGAGCCGTCGCTATTGGAACACATTCCTAAGCACAAGGAATCCAAGCACCTAAAGACACACATATGCCAGTACTGCGGCAAAAGCTACACCCAGGAAACATATCTGACCAAACATATGCAGAAGCATGCTGAACGAACTGATAAACGGCCGCCTATTACTGGTGGACCAGGGTCGACAACATCTGGCTCAAATGTAACAACACCGGGTGCAGGAGGTAATAGCGGTGGTGGTGGTGGTGGTGGCACAACTACATCTCATGGAGGCAATATTAATAGAAATATTGGACTGAATACGTCGTCTCTACCCCCAGTTGCAGTGGGAGATCATCCATATTGGCCCAAGGTGAGTCCAGATTCGGCGGCTAATATCTCAGATGTAATGCATCACCATCAGCATCAGCATCTTCAACAACAAACACAACAGGGCCAGCCCTCGCATTTGGATCAGTTTCCACCGCTAAACACACATCAGCCGTCCCAGACAAATGGTCATTCGGATCTTCAATCCCATCATAGGATGAACGAAAATGGTAGAGAAGATATTGGTAAGTTACATTTTTGAGAAATGGAAAAACGTTACAATTTTTTTACTTAAGTTATTTGGTTATTATATTGACTATTACCTATTATAAGTTTTAAAATGTTTCTCCCGCACCAACTATAAGTTCTAACATTCTACCAAGTTTCAAGACCTTACAATAACACCGGCACACAAAAAAAAAAAGTGTCATGTACCAGGATCCAGACCTATCTTTCTATATGTTTTTGGGCACGCTGAATCCGAATTTGAAGTCAGTTTGGCCCCATCACCCTCCAGTTTTGAGCTGTGAGTGCATTTTGTTTGAATTTGTATGAGTTTTTTGGAGTTTTTTGCATTTTTCTCAAAACTGAAGGGTGACCGGGCAAAACGGACTTGAAAATCGGATTCAGCGGTCCCAAAAACATATATAAAGATAGGTCTGCTTCCTGGTACATGAAACTTTTTTTTTTGTGTGCCGGGTATGACAGCGACATGTCGCGACAGTGCTAGCACACAAAAAAAAAGTTGTATGAACCAGAAACCGGACCTATCTTTCTATATGTTTTTGGGACCGCTGAATCCGAATTTCAGGTCCGTTTTGCCCGGTCACCCTCCAGTTTTGAGAAAAGTGTAAAAAAGACCCCAAAAACTACCTTTTTTTGAGTTTTTTGCATATTACTCAAAACTGGAGGGTGACAGGGCCAAACGGACTTGAAATTCGGATTCAGCGGGTCCAAAAACATATGGAAAGATAGGTCTGGTTCCTGGTACATGACACTTTTTTTTTTTTGTGTGCCGGTGTAATCAGAAGTGACTCAATAATTGCCGTGTTTATGCCGTGAAGTAAAAAAAAAATTTTCAAAAATGATTTGTAATCAAATCTATTTTTTTCCCTCATTTTTTTTAAAGTTTTATTGCCGTAATTATGCCGTGAAATACAAAAAATACATATTCCTCTTCTAATTCAATTAAATTCTTCTTTTGGTTTTCTCTTAAAAATAATATGAACAACTTAAATTTTTTTTTTTGGTAACCACATTCCATAGAAAGCAAGCATTGCCACCCTGTATTTCTTAAATCGTTGGCCAATTTCAATTTCCAAAGTCCTATAAACATTAAAGTGGATGGCATTTTGAAGACGAAAGTGAAAGAACTACAAGTACAAAACGAAATAGTTTTCAAATATTTTTGGAAATTTGTTGAAGACAAGAAATAATTGTTTCAAATAAAAAACAATACAGAAATATGTACATATGCTTATGCATCTGTTGTGTGTGTCTAAGAAACGATTTAATTTAGTTTCTAGCGCCTCACTAGTTTTATATGTACATCTGGATGTAAAGAAATTTAAATGTCAAACAAAAATCCAAATCCATAATATTCACTATTTAAATCCAAAAAAGGACAAAAATAAAAAAAATACGAATTTTCAAAAAAAATGGGGAATTGCGAGTACAATATTCGAATTCCTTGGAAAATTCTACATCAATTTCATATATGATTCTCTATAAAATATTGAGATCGAAAAAAGTTCTAGCGACATGAAAAAGTATAAACCAAATTTGCATCCGTGTGCCTATCACGTCACAAAAAAGAGGTGTGTCTACAAAGGGTTAACTTTATAAATCCGGATGTAAAATTAATTTGCACAGTGTTAAGTTGTTTTGTCAAGTATTTTGAAAAGAAAAAATAAAGATAAATGCAAATTATACAAAATTTATTGAATAATCACATAATTTTTTTTTGAGTGAATAATATGAACAAAAAATTAAATCCTTGCATTTATTAAATTCAGATTTAAGTGATTGGATTTAATTTTAATCCAAACTAGATCTAGAGTGAATAATATGGCCATAAGAAACGATTGAATTTACCTAATGAACTTTTTAGATTGAAAATGAGTAATGTTGAAATCCTTTATATTTGATAATTCCGGGGCAAAGAAAACGAATAAAATTCAAATTTTAATAATCGGTTAAAATTTGGCAAGGCCCGTTTCAAAAGAAACGGAACCCAAAATCAATAAAAAAAAAAAACATTATAGCTGGAAAACGAACAGAGAAAACGGCTAAGTTTTTAAGGCAGCAACCTCTGCCGAAACGTCGCGTCGGGAAAGTAAATGGAACTTTATGGTTTCATTGCAATAACTAATACGACCAAAAAAGCCGACGGAAAATAAATTTTCCAACCAAAACTATATATTCTATGTTCATAATAGATCTGAATCCTTGAAGTGTTAAACAAAACAAAAAAATGTAGGCCAACAAAAGTTTCAGAAGTAAATTTTTGTCTGTTTTCAGAAAGATTTATATCTAATTTTATAGATCTGGGTCCAGTAAGCTCAAAAATCATATTGGTTTCCTTCTAGCAGCTCTAGTTATTGAAAAATTTAATTTTTCATATTTGGGGGAATATTCATACTAATTTTGAAGTTTTCCTTATTTTGTGCGTTAATTCAAATTTTCCAGAAAAATTTATATTAAATTTAATATTTTTAGGGTCAGTAAACCTTAAAATCACATGCATTTATTTCTAAATTTTGGGGTTATGCTTATTTTAACTGTTTGTTAACATTTTCCAGAAAATTTCTTGTCAAACCTAATGCATTTGGGTTCACTAAGCCTAAAAATCACACTGGTTGCTTTCTAGGGGCTTTATTTTTTTTTTGGATATTTTCATTTTTCACATTTTGGGGGTAGTTTCATACAATTTTTTTTAGATTTTGTTATTACAAGCGCTTTTAAAGTTTTGCTGGAAAAAATTATTTGTAATGTAATGTTAATGTATTTCGGTTCAGTACCTAAGTAAAATAAAAATACAAAAAAAAAAAAGCTGCTAGAAAAAAACTAATGCTGTTTTCGGAATCAGCACTCTAAAATTAGTTAGAAATGATAAGCAACGGTCTGGAAAATTTGTGTGTTTTGGGCAATTTAATTTTTTTGATGTCAAAACCAAATCTAACTGAACAATTAGATTTGATCAAATAACGTTTCTAAAGCATGGAGGAGGAGAAAAAAAACATGCCTTCATCAAATTGATTGATACGATGTTTATGCGGTGTCATCCCGAGAAAGGGATTTTTGTTCTTTAACCTCTGTCCTTAAACCTCATTGTTGTCAAATTAATCAAATTAACATATTCACTCTGTCTTTCACAATACTAAGATAATGAACCGTTTCTAACATTTCATTTTTGTTCTTATTTATCATTCAAATAGTATCAACTCCATCTACCGTTGGACCATATGATAGCACCAGTATAACCAAAACAACGAGCAATTCAGCATTTACACCAATCAATTCTATGACACCACATCTGAACACATTAAGCCATCATCCAATGGCACAGCGACCTTACCTGTATGATGCAATAAGTTTTCAAAATAAAAACGTCAATCAGAACAACGCCAACAGTTTCCCCAATCAACTGATATCGTTGCATCAAATTCGTAACTATGCACATCAACCAGCTGGACTTATGGCTGGCGAACATTTAATCGGAGTTAGTGTTGGATCTGGCAAGGACAAAGGATAGCTATACTTCTAGGAGGAGGAGAACAATGTGCATGGGGAGTTTATAGCAAAATAGATTTATTTAATTTTTGTTTCTTTTAATTTTTTTTTTTTAAATTAATAATTATTTTGTTTTTCTTCTATCTTTTACTACAATTCAATAGTGTTAATATTATCAGCCATATATTCTGCAATCCGATTCACATGAAAGTCTAAATTTAGAACCGTTTAAATGGATGGAGGTCAAAAATATATAGAAAATAGTTTATAAATTTCAAAAACACACAGAAATAACTTTTTACCATTGCCAGTTTAATGTAATTAACCAAGTTAATCGGAAGATTTACTTGAATCGGTTAACGGAATAAGGCTGTAGTATCTTTTTGGTCACAGTTGTAATGAGTCAATTATACAAAAAGGGAGAATGAATATTATACTTCTAAAATTTTTGTAAATTGATCATTGATTTATTAAATTTTAATATTGTGTATGTATCTATGTACTCAGAAACACCGTCCATTATTTCTTTTGCTATAATCCTAACCTTTAAATGTAAATACTTGATTATGCATTTCGTTTATTTGTTTTAAATTTGTTTAAATTTTTTGTTGAGATAATTTCTTTTAAATGCCAGCTTTTTTAAGCTCAAATCCCAAACAATTTTTTTTTTTAACGCTGATCATTTTGGTTTTCTTAAAGCAAAATTATCTTTTGAGAATAGGTTTCTGAAAACTATTCACTTCTAAACTGATAAACGCGATTTGAATTTGATGAAACATTCCCTCTTTAATGAATTGTAGGATGGCCTTGTTTTGAACTTATACAATTATTTCAAAGAACATAGTGGAATTGTATCTTTTCAAAAGAAAATTTTCCAAAAGTGGAGATAATCTAATTATCAATTATCATAAATTACAAATGTTTAATGGCTTACCTGAGAATCAAACACGGTCCAGATTTTATGTTTTCTTGTTTCCTGAGGAAGTTCTTGAATTTTTAGTCATTTCTGTTAGCCACTTCTGAGTTATATTGTAATCTTGATTCCCAAAGAATTTTTCATCCCTTTTACACATTTGAAGAAAATGAGTTCTAAGATTTTCTGTTGAAAACAGAATTATTTTATTTTCAAATTACATATTTATTTTAATAAATTTATTCTACAAAACACTTAACTCAGAGTTCATACATTTCAAATAATTTTTTTTAACTAAGTGATATTTTAGCAAAGTATATTTCTCGTGTCGTACTCAAAAAAAGTTGGAAAGAAGGAAAGCTTTTTCTTCGCGATTGTATTGGAACAGACGTTATTTGATTTTGAATTTTAAACTTGATTGATTATTTTGATTCAGTGCATCTTTTTGTCCAGGAATCATAGGGATGGTAAAAACACTTTGCTTGAAGAACAATAATGGTCAAAACGTCAACTTCGAGATTGCAAGGCACACAAAGTTTGTTTTATATCGTATTTTTAATAAGAATTCTATCCAGTGCTGCTAGAATATTTATAAGAGGCAAGGGGACGAGTTTGAGAAATGTTGAAGTTTGGTCCAAAAATAGTCGCTTTCAAAAATGGTTCATAAAATTCCATAAAAATAATTTTTCACCATATTTAATTATACTCTTGGGACAAGGGATTAAAAACAGTGTTTCCTTCATCATTTATTTATTTTAAGGCCTTAAAAAATCAGATTAGAAAAAATCCTGCTTAAAAGATTAAGCGGTGGAACCGGAGCTTTAAATAGCGAGTTTGTTGGTTTTGGCAACATTGGGGCATATTCATATAGTCTTAGAAGCAGATTAGACAGTGTCTATGAATATGGCCCATTAATGGTTCCAATTGTTTTGAAGACCTTTTTCATATTTGTAAGATAGAAAACACTTTCGGGAATACATAATACATTTCAAGATTGAATAAAAAATTGTCAAATCTGCAAATTTTGAATATTACCAACCGTTCACTGCCATCATGTTAAGAAAAATGTTTTGCCTTTTTTGAAAAAGCTGCTAAGCGTTGTTTCATGTCAAAATTTTTTTTAATTTCATATAGATATTCTACCACTATATGTTTTAAATGATTCATTGTAAAAAATATCAGACAATTTTAAACTGGTTTTTGAACTGGCACCAATTTTGCTCGTTTTGGGGATAAAGCTTTTGTTTCAATATATTTACATCGCTAGAATTAATTTTTTTCATTTCTTATACCTGTGACACACTGCTATTAAGGTATCATACTTAGCTAAATACCCTAGTACCTAACCTACACTCTGGTTCTGGTCTGATATTAGCATAGTATATGGTATGGTATATATACATAGTAGGTATATGGTATAGCTTTATATACCATGGTTTCTGTACTACCAGTAGGTATTACAATGTCTCAATATTTCTCTGCTGCCGGGTACAAAAGGGTTAAGTCAAAAAAATCGATTTTCGGATTTTTATTGGACTGCAGTCTGTTTTTCTTTCTCTTTCGTTTGGTCCTATCGCCATAGCTGTAGCCAATCGTCTTCAGTTAGAAATAATTCGATACAAAGGGTGTAAGTTGACTTAACTCCTCGACTATGTATTTGTATTAATTTTTAATTTTTAAATAAAAAAATTGATCCTAAAGCCTAGTACGCTGCTGAAGTGAAACGAAAAATTTTGAAGTCTCCAAAGTTAACAGCAAACAGGTTAACAAAAAAATACCATCGGGTATTATAGCATAGTAAAAATATTAAAAATACAAATAAAAAATTCAAGAAATAACATCAGAAAAAAACAAATTTAATTTCGTTCAAGATTTCGTTAACGAAATTTTGTATGGAAAATTTCGTTCGCTTCAGCTGCGTACTAAGCTTTAAGCGGAAAATCATCTTATTTTTATGGGCAAACATTTTAATTAAAAAAAAAAAAAAAAACTGGTAGCCACTGGGGATCGAACCTACAACTTTTGGGTCGCTAGTCGAGTGCTTTATCATCAGCCTGTCTCGTTGTTGGAAATAAATATGATAAACTCTAACTATAGCTGAAGTCCAACTTTTTTTTGTCGGTGAAAATTCAAATTAAAATGAAATGAAGTTCACCTTAAAATTAAGTTTTAAGAGGGTGGGATTTAAGGTGAGCCTCATCTTATTTTAAAGTGCCCTTTTTTCTCCGTGTACTAAGCTAAGAACCCTATTTTCTATACTCCCAGTGTGTCACAGCTATTATGATGTTTCGATATCTATTAACTTGTGAAGAGATAATTTGAAAACTCGGTCGGGGCGTACTACGTTTTTCGGCTTAACACAATCCCAAAGTTTATCAACTGTTAAATTTGTGGTTTTCATACTGCCTTGTTTCAATAATTGTTTCAACATTTTCAAGAGTTTCTCAACCAGATTGAGATCGAAACATTGAGCTCACCACGACATCCAAAGACATTTCTGATTTCCGAAGGAATATTTTGTTATAATTTTAGAGATTTTTGTGAGGTCTTCATTTAATTGAAATTTATTATATCGACTCCATGTAGCCTTTTATTATCAACATTCTGTAGTTTTTTGTCAAAATTTAGTTTTTAGTTTAAATTTCTTAATAATCCAGTCAAATTGATATCAGGATCCTATAGAAGTGGGAACTTCTGGTGTATTTAAATTAAATTCCTGACTTTTTTACCAAAGAAAGTGCAAAACAAACGCTCTCTTTTCCCAAAAACCCAACGGTTTTTTTCTGTGAGAAAACCGTAAGTCGTACACAAAAACGGATATAAACTCTAATAATAAATTAGAAATTGACTCTTCTTCGAAGTATACAGTATTTTTTTCGAAAAGAGTTTACTTTGACGCACTTTGGAATTTTTTCAAAGTTGCTGTTGAAAATTTTACTGGACAAATTTAGATTCGTTTTCAGCAACCCAAAAAATATAAGTTACACCAGAATTTTCCACTAAAAGTGAAATTTGATTGGACTTTTAACTAAGATCATATAGATTGCGACCAAGCAGATCTTTGTTTTCGGAGTATTTTTTTACTTCCTAATTATAATTATAATAATAATTATTATATCACCGCTCAACAGTCCCTTAAACTGTGATAATATTTTATTTTAAATAAAAATTTTATTTAAAAATCTATAGGTATCTATTTTTTTTTTCATTCCCCTTTAATTCTTTTAAATTGTTTTATGATTGAGCTATTTCATTAAAAACAAAAATTAACTCTTCACCTCAAAATTGAAAACCATTTTTGATCAAAGCATGATGGTTATTAAAAGAGTTATAAGAACCCACGAAAATGTAAATTGTATAAGTATTGTTAAATAAAAAAAAATTATTATATTAAAATATTCAAATTTATTTAAATTTAAGAACTTAAGAAGGAAAACAAAACTCAATTTTAAATTTTTATGTAAATATCTATGAGGAGTTAAAACTTTTCTTTGTAAAGACTGAATATGAACTCAAAGTCTAAGGAACTCAAAACTAATGAAAAAAAATAATTATGTGAATTAAATAAAAAAAAAACAAAAACGAAAGCACTTTGTGTTTGTATTTAGCATATCTTTTGTGGATTGGATATGAACGAAATAAAATACAAATAAAAAAAAAAATAAAAACGTTTTAAAATGTGTGGAAACACAGTAAAAAAATCCTATGTAACATTTAAAAGTTTTTAATTAACATTAATAAAAAAAAAGAAAAAAAAAATACTAATTATAGATAGGATACTTATGATATTATATTATATTCACTTGACATAAGTAGAATAATTTATTATAAGCTGATTCTAAGTGTAAATTGTCAACTTTTAAATAAATTTAATAAAAAAAAAATGGTAATATTAAGTTGGAAGCATGTGTTAAGCACCTATTTTAAGTAAAATATTTTTTATTTTAATTTTGTGTCAATTCAATGTAAAAATAAAACAAAATATATATATAAACTTGCATTCAAAAAAAAATATCAAAAGCAAATTAATATGTTGTATTGATAAAGCATAAAATACATTTAATATCTGATGTAGTATAATGTTTTTTATTTTTATTTCTTTTATACACACTTTTACTATATTTCAGTGTCGAATTAGGTCTTGTGGGGCCTTGAGGCAAAAATTCTGCAAAGGGCCCTCCGTCAGCCTTTAAATTTTTTCCATAAAACATTTGTTTGTTTTAGTTGCTCAACACGAACGAAATCCAAATAAAGCCAAATTAAAGGAGGAAGATTATGGTAATCCGAAAACATTTTGCTGCTAAAAGTTTGTCATTATTTATCTTTTTTCAAAGTCCAAATTGCAGGAGGAGATTTGAAGTTATCAATTTGCAGGAAAGTTTTTTTTATAAAACCCCAATCCAGCAAAAAAACATCTGTTAAGTGAGATGCTTTGGGCTTCATTGAAATCATCTTGTTTTGACATTTAAATAGGTTCTAAGCTAAAGTTCTTATTGTAGTACGCAAACATTTTTATCGATGAATACCGACTTTTATTAAAATCACAGCGTGAATATGCTGTGAGTTCTTATATTTAACGGAAATTTTAATAAGTTCGTGTATACCTAAAAAAAAAAAAAAAATTACTGAATGAACTTCAAAGTCTCACGAACACACGACTATAGTTGTAGTCCCCGTCCTTGCCTCCGTTATAATTAATTTTACATTGTAGTTTGTAATTATTGGAATTATACTTTTTTAATCTAAGAGGCAACCCTACTAACAATTTTGCTTCTATAATGCTTTACAGAAGCAACAATTGCATCTGTAAAGCTTTATAGAACCAAAATTGTTTGTCGGGAAGTATCCTTTTCATTCGAACTAAAAACTCTCAAACAAAACAAAAAAAGGCACTTTGATTTTTCGTTCTGCA